>NW_022196904.1:168134062-168161458 GCF_008632895.1 Mastomys coucha | reverse complement strand
AAAAGAAAAAAAAAGAAAAAAGAAAAAAAGAAAGAAAGAAAAAGGGTAGATGTTTTGAGGCCGGATATTATTCTGTAGCCCATGTGTAGTTTTTAATAATATATTTTACTTAACTTTTAAAAATTATTATAAACAATAAATGTATTTTAACATATGTTGACCATATAAACTAATGATATTTTACTTTATACTAAGTCTTTGAAATCCAGTGTACATTTTATACCTGCCACACATCTGTTTGTTTTATGTGAAAAGCATTGCAAGTAGTTAGCATCCACATTCGGATGGGACATGACTAGGTCTGCTCAGTGCATGTCTTTTATTAGTTTTGTCTGCTGGGTTTTTTGTTGTTGTTTGTTTTGTTATTTGTTAACAGAGGCATTTTATATATTCACATTTATTACAACTAAAGAGAATCCTAGGCATTTGAGTGTTTTATTCATATTATTACGCATTTTAAACAGTCTTATATAGTCTAGGGTGGCCTTAAGTCCTTGATCCTCTGTTTCCTTTTTTTATTCTCTTTCCCATAAACTTTCTTTCCAGTAATATTGCCTCCTTTTTAAATTTTTTTTTTATTAAATTTACTCCCTCTACAACCCAATATCAGCCCTTGCTCTCCTCCCAGTACCCTATCGCGAAAGTTCTTTCCCCACCTCCCTTGCCCTTTTCTTTTGAATTAGTGGAATTCTTCCACTAACATTGTTGCCTCCTTAAGATAAACTGTAAGCCTCTTGGAGATGGGGTAATGTGGAGGCAGGGTTTGTAGATGGGTTGCTGGTTGGAGATGGGGTAATGTGGAGGCAGGGTTTGTAGCTGGGTTGCTGGTTACCTTTTCCTGGCATCATGCCAAGCACCTTCTAGTATCATGCATGTTAGTAGGGTGAGGCCTTTAGTTAGGATCAGCTTGGACCAATAGCCCTGGAAGTAGCCTGTGACATTTAGGAGTTTCCATAGGGTCCCTTTGTCCAACAAGCTCAGCGAGATGTAAGTCTTTCCCTGGCTCTGGAGGTTTCACTGGGTGCTTGAGATCTCTACTTTTGTTGTTTGGTCTCCTACGACCCACACTGTTTTCAGATCCTCTAGGTCTGTTCTCAATCTTCCTAATGCTGTGACCCTTTAATACAGTTCCTCCTGTTGTGGTGAACCCAACCGTAAAATTATTTCATGCTACTTCATAACTAATTTTACTACTGTTATGAATTACAATGTAAATATCTGAGATGCAGGATATTTGATATACTTGACACCCCCACATTCATAACACACAGAGATCTCAGCACACAGGTTGAACACTGTTCTAGGTTGAAGAGCATGCCCTGATCCTCCTGCCTCCACCTCTTGAGTGTTGAGATTTGAAGACTGCCAACACAGCAGGTCACACATGTTGAACCCAAGCATTTATGAATGTCACGAAAGCATTGTAGTAGTTGAGCTGCATTCCCAGCCTCAAATCCCAAGGATTTTTTTCATTTCTTTGGTTTTTTTAATTTTTTAAGTTTTATTGCATGTATGTTCAATGGAGGTGATGGAGGTGGTGTGTGTGTCCCACAGCACAAGTAGGGAACACCCAGAACAACCTTGGAACTAATCCTCTCCGTCCTCAGAACACTTTACTCCTGAACTGTGGCATGCAAGTGCTTCTGATTTAGAAATAAGAGAAAGGTTCTAGGGTACACTTAAGAAGTGAGATAAATAATGTCCAAGAAAAGGCTGAAGTAAAATTCAGATGATCCAGATTGTATTTCAAAATACACCACGAATATCTCTATAAATAAGAGGTAATACGAGGAAATTGTATTTTTTTAGAGCCTGGTGCGCAGGAGATTATCTACTTCATCAGGTAACAGTATGGATATAGATTCCTTTCGAATCCCTAGCTGAGTGTGGGTGAAAAATTTAAGGCTGCACTAAAATTAAACTCTCTTTTGGCGTGAATATGCGCAATTCCAGAATTATTCTACTAAAGAGAGTTATTCTGTAAAGAGAGTAATTCTGGAATTGCACATATTCACACCAAAAGTTACCCTTTACTATCCTGGAAGATTCAGTAAAGTACATCCTTAATGGTTTTCAAAAATTTTGCAAGTATATATTACATAAAATCAAGTGTCATTTATAAACAAATCTTACCTACTTTCAACCTTCAGCCTATATGTCCTTTAAATAGTCCCTGCCCTTTTTATTTCTTGAGGAAGCTGAGCAGTCTCCTTGCCTCTGGCCTTTCCTGCAGTTGCTCCCATAATTCCCAAGCACACAGCTGTCACCGCATTTATCTCATTATATAACTGTTATCTGTTAACTATGGCTGGCTAGGGCTTCTCGCAGTTAGAGACTGTGCCTCGTTTGTTTTCATCGTTAATCTTTGGCTCATTAAGATTTCCAACAAACACATGAGAAGCAAAGGCGGCTCGGACAAAGAGTCTTCAGAACCCTTGGCAAAATTTGTTAGCAATAAGATCCAAAAGTAAACAAACAAAGACATTTCTTCTCCTTAAAACATATTTTGTAAGCAGGGTGTGGTAGCAAATGCTGGTAATCCAGGTTCTTGGGAGATAGAGCCTGGCAGACCAGAAGTTCAAGGTCACTCTGGTACTGACACACTAGAAATCAGAATAGCCTACCAGAGACTGTCTCCAAACAAATGAAAAATTCTGTGATGTGGACATTTTAGAATTTCTGACCAAATCTTTCATAATTTTACTCTATGATCTTTAAAGTACTTTAATGTTACTAGAGTGGTGCAGCTTTATTTGGAAGTAAGTTATGTAACCTTCCAAAACCCAAATAATTTAATTAATGTGGTTTCTTTATGTGTAGAGACTTTAATATGTCTCTAATATGTGCTAACATTTAAACAGAATGGGATATTGCAATTTGTTCTGAAACAGCAGTTTATGTGTACCTAAAACACCTTCAAGAATGCCTGATTTGTATTAAGAACTGAATTTAATACCAGCATCTTCATTTGTAAACAAAAGGGGACTGCAGCGTCAACCTCAGGATGGTTCTAAAATGTTGAGATAATGCAAGTGAGCCATGCAGTTCAGGAAGGCACTGTCCATTACATGGTTTAGTCTGTGTGTCTGGCACATGTGTGGCTGGCAGGAGAACTTCGGGGATCCATACTCAAGGATGGTGAGCTGTCTCACCTGTCCTCATTTTAAACTTGAGATGTAAAATTTTTGATTGTTTGCCTGTTTTCTTCATCTAGAAAGGAAGGCTTTACAAACTGAGTAATAAGTAATGTTCAGTTAATTCCTTGGACCTACTCTGTCAGTGTAGAGTGAGTTTGCTTACTTGTTAGTTAGCAGGCTCTGCACATTAAACATACATTCATCCACACTGGTGACTTTTCCGGTGGTGGCCAGGAAGTGACAATGAAGAGCTATGTTTCGGAGATGTCAGTCTGTACGTTGGAGGCATCTAGAAGGCTCTGGAAGAACCCTAGAAAACTGCCAGATAGGTTTTTGCCTTCTTTCTTTTGCCTCAAAGCACCAGCCCAGGTCCTAAATCTAAGATCAAGAGGATAACAGGGGGCCACAGCAGAAGCGTTCACGTCGCGGCCCCTGTCAGATTCTGGTGAATCTGCGAATTCTGCTGTACTTCTCCTCGTCTTGCTCTCCGATCAGATAATAATCGAAGTGAACAGGAAGATGGTAGATTTAATGTATCATTTACATTCCCATGGTGCTTCTAGGGAGATGTTGGCTCATTACCAAAACACTCTATGGTCTTAAATGGGTTGAGGGGAGTCACTGAAAGACACAGTACATCACAATACAACATAAATTTTTAGATTAAAAAAAAATCAGAAGCAATAGAAGGCATGAGAAGATGCTACTTGTAGCTGTGCAGTCATGTATACAGGCTCCTGAAGGAACATTAAAGACATCCTACATCCTTAGAGATGTGACACAAGTTAGAGGGTGACAGCCATTTATCTGGCAGCAGGTGTTGACTCTGGAATTCTACTACCATGTGTTTCAGGTTTTGTTTCTCAGATCCTTTAGTGGCTCTTGAATGGAGCAACTAATGAGGGCTTTGACTTTGTCCTTCTAAAGTCATAGGTCAAGAGTTCAATCTGATGTTGCATTCCTAACATAGATGATTATAGGTGGTGTCTTGGTGTCATAGCTTCTGTTAAAGCCCAAGAAAGACTTAGAGCTGTTTTATTGTTGTTGGTTTTGGTTTGAGGGACAGATCTTATGTAGCCCAGGCTGGCTTCAGACTACTGTGTAATGTAGGCTGACCTGATCCTACTGCCTACTTCCCGGGCACTAGGATTACAGACATGCACCACATTGCACTCTTTTTCACTTTGTAATGATAAGATTTCACTATTAACCTAGGCCGACCTCCAACCTCCAGCCCTTCTGCTTTAGCCTTTGCGTGCTTAGATCACAGGTGTGCACCATACACCTGGCTGGGTTGTGTAACATTTGATCAAAGTATAATTTATACACCATGAAATTCAGCCCTTTAATATTAGGTTGTAGTGCAATTATAAAACTATCTGGATTATTATTTAGTTCTAGAATATTTTTGCATCTCCAGAAGCTGCTCTGTATCCATTGCTATCATTTGCATTTTCCCCTGATTACCTTAGTCCTAGCCAGCAATCAGTCTTCTTTGTATCTATATGAGTGATTTCCTATGCTGATCAGTTCATAGAAATGAAGCAGTGTAACAAGATTCTTTGAGATTGGCTTCTTTGGCAGGTATCAAGAGCTTCATTTGTTTTTACTGGTGAGTAATATGCTGTCCTGGGTGTATCTCATTTTGTGCTCCCCCTGATAGACATTCAGATAGTTTCTGATTTTTAGAAAAGCTTCATAATGTTATTGTAAGAATCCATGTACAAGTTTTTGTGTGCACATATGTTGTTATTTATCTAGAGCAACTAAGAGTAGATTGTGGGTTGGAATGCTAAGTGTATCTTTATTTTTTTAAGAAATTGCCAAACTGCTAGTCCAAAATGCCCATGCCACTTTGCATACACCAGCAGTTTATGCAAGTCTGGCTCTTCTGCACATTAACCAGCATTTGAAAATGTCAAGAGTTTTTTGGAGTTTTTTCCCCCCTTTTTAAACTCTTCTTGTAAGTATGTGCTTCTTTTTTAAAGTGAAAAATCTTGCAAAATAAAATAACCAGAGTGAATAGTTAGACACATCAAGTAACTATTAACTACTCACTGTGTGCTGTGCCTGCTCTGATTCAGGGAAGGAAGTACAATACGTCTTCACTTCCATGGCACTTAACATTTATTGAGGAGGGCAAGAATGTGAGGAAAGCAGAAGCTGTGCTGGCTGTGGAAACAGAATAAGGAGGAGCTCTGTGAGTGCTAGGACAGGGTGGTCAGGCCAGCCAGGGCTGTGTCTTCACGAGATCCTATCTGAAGAGATAGAGGGTAGGGGAGGAAGAAGGGCTGGGTGCAGCTACTACTCAGAGTCAAGGTAGAAGGATTGCTGGAGACCAGCAGTAGGAGACCACAGGGGCCAACCTAAGAAAACTGCGTTCAGAAAAAGAAAGAAGAAAAAGATTCAGTATAGTCAGAATATTGAGGTGGATTGAGGAGGGGAGGGAATGTTTAACTGTACCTGGATTTGCTCCATGTTGTAGAAGGGTTGACATTTATAATCAGTAAAAAGGAAGGCTATGAAGAGCTGCATGTACTTTTGCATAATGTCATCATAAGATAGGTTTTGACAGTAAGGACCAAGCTTCCCCCTTGCACTGCTAATGAACTGCTCAGGATAATAGTCTGTTGGTTAACAACCAATGGCTTGGAATGTCATAGCTAATCACTTTCAGAAGTCACATACACACATGAAATAAACCAGGAGAGGAAATAGATTTAATGTTTGTGGCCCCATAGTCTGTTCTATATGGTAGTCCCTGCTAGCCCTTTCTGTACCCCCTTAGGTTTGATTTCTGCTTTTATTTAGTATACTGCCAAATATAGTTCCTCTTTCCTCTTTCCCTCTTTCCTTTTTGCAGGGTCTCTCTAGAGCCTTGGCTAGCAAGGATACACTGTATAGGCCTAGACTGACCTTGAATTTGTGATGACCCTCCTGATGCAGCCGCTCAAGTACTGAGATTACAAGCTTGTGCCTGGCTTTATATGTCTGGTTTTATCCTTTTCTTTTTTCCCCTTTCTTCTTCCCTTTCTTCCCTTTCCCTTTTTGTTTTGTAGTATGGGCCTCATACACGCAGAATCATTGAGCCACACCCCGATGATCCTGTAATCACATGACAAAAGTATGTCTGACTGCTTCAGTGTGAACGATTTCCCACAGTCAGCGATAGCAGTTGTTTGTGCTTTTTTTGTACATTTGATTCCTCAAGAACTTTCCTTGCAGATACTGTCCTCAATATGTGAAGCCATTTCAGATGAATAAGGGTTTCAAAGAGCCAGTCTCCCCACAGCAGATATATGGAGTCTCTTACCCGCTGTGCTAAAGCCCAGAGTTAAGAGCTCCAGAACTGGACAGAGCAGGAAGAGACTAGGCAGAAATATGCCTCAAGTTGAGTCCTGTTCATGAAAACGAGCAGGCTCAAGCCAGGAAAGACTGCTTGCTACCTTGTGTTTTCATTGTTTGTTTGTTTATTGTTTTTGAGACAAGATCTTAGGCCTAGGCTGACTTGGAACTCCATAAATAGCTGAGGGTGACCTTAAACTCCTGATTCTGCCTCCACTTCCCGAGTGCCGGAATTATGGGCACGTGCAACATTCCGGTTTATGTAGAGAGCACTAGGGATCAAGCCTGGGGCTGAGTGTACTGTGCAAGCACTCACGGTACAGCCTCAGCCTTCTTAAGTGTTACAAGACCATTTCAGAACTTCAGTTATCTTGGTTTGCTGTTAGCACAGCAAGAAAAACAATGTGGTAAAAGGTTAAGGTAATTGGAATTAGTCATCTTCAAGAAGATAATTTCTGTGTAGGCCTTAATCTTATTCAAGGCTATATTGAGGATTGTTGAAAAAGGTTATATTGAGGATTGTTGCACCAAAGACTTTAAAAAAAACCAACCCACAGCTTTAAAGGCTATTCAAGCATATTCTAGAAGATTGAGGCAGGTGGATCTTTGAGTTAGAGGCTATTGTGGTCTATAGAGAATGTTCCAGCCAGAGCTACATGCAAAACCTTGTTTCGGAAAACAAAACAAACAAATGAAAAAGGAATTCCAAATTCACAGCTAGACTCCCTCCATCCCCACCCAACTCCCACCAAAAAAGGAAGAAATATGTCCAGTTTATAAAGGTATCAGGTTAGATAGAACAGTTGTTTTCCAGTGAGTAATGGGGAAGGGTACGTCTCACCTTTTCTAGCTACAGCTCTAACAGTCTCAGTGGAGATGGTTAAAATAGGTTATTGACCGAGGGACTCCGCACTTAAGGAGAAAAGAAACTCTGTATTGGGTAAGCTTTTTCCTTCTTTCCCTACAAGGTTAGATAGGGTTGCCTTTAGATAGGCTTTACTGTAAGGGTAATGTGTGCTAGGCCGCTTGTCATTTCAGTAAACTGCTTGTCATTTCTGAACCCTGTTTTTCTGAGAGGCTATAACAGACTATAGCAGTAGTTGGTTTAGAAGTATAAATCCCTACACTCTGGAATCTATAGAGATTTTATGTTACTACCTATGCAATAGTTTGCTGGTTCTTCTTAGTAGCCAGCTTTTGTGTCGGAGCTGCTCCTTGTAGTTTTCTTAGTTGCATCTGTGGTCAGAATTACTTTATGCTGGACTCATATGTATTTATCGCCTCTTTGGTTTTTACTCAGGGCTGGGAAGGTCCATAAGTCCTTGTCTCGACATTCATGATGTTATTAATAGAAACCGTGGGTTGAGGGAGAGCTGTGCCAAAGTAGAGCAAGCAGAGAAGTAATGAAGTGGGAATCAAGTGGGAATCAAGAGAAGTAATCAAGTGGGAATGTTGAGAAGTTAGGGAGAAGGAATGAAACCCCCAAATCAGAAGTGATTTCATAGATCAGACACTGAAATGGTGACTTGATTACTTTGTAGGAGGGGAAAGGTGAGACTAAATATAACCAACTTATTAAAAGGGAACTATCTCCAAAGTATAGTACTGGCCAAAGAAAGCAAACTACATGACATGTGCATCTTCATGTCTAGAGAAAAACAATCAAGAGCAGAGTGATAGAACCACAATTCTTAGTGTCTGTGCATCTTCATGTCTAGAGAAAAGCAATCAAGAGCAGAGTGATAGAACCACAATTCTTAGTGTCTGGCAGGTTGGTTTCAGGGCCCCTTGTGCAGGTAACCAAGTTTACATTAGTATACAACCATATCCTACTGAAACTTTAATTTCTTAAAATATTTTTATTTCCTTAGTGTTGTTGTGGGGTGCTCATTGAAGTCAGACAATAGCTTGTGGGAGTTAGTTCTCTCCTGACCATGTGAGTTCAGGGGATCAGACTCAGGCTGTCTGTCCAGGTGTGTCACGCTCCTTTACCTGCTTAGTCATCCCAGTGCATGAGACTTTGAATCAGCTCTGGATTACTTACTGGACCCACTGTGTAAATAGCTGTTATATTGTTGAGAAAATGGGAAAGTAAAAAGTCTACATGTTGCCAGGCAGTGGTGGTGCACACCTTTAATCCCAGCACTTGGGAGGCAGAGGCAGGCGGATTTCTGAGTTTGAGGCCAGGCTGGTCTACCAGGTGAGTTCCAGGACAGCCAGGGCTATACAGAGAAATTCTGTCTTGAAAGCCAAAAAAAAAAAAAAAAAAAAAATCTACATGTGTTACAGTATAGCTGACCTTTGTTCAAGCATTTATACTCTAGTTTCCAGCCAAATTCATGACTATTTGGAAAGGCCAAGTTTGGGTTTTTAATCATTTGCAAAAATACATGCCAAATATTTATAGTGATCTGAAAAAGAAGATAGGACTGCAGATTTTAGTATTTTTTGTAGTGTTCTGTATGTGTGTGTGTGTGTGAGAAGAATAAATTCATCAATTAAGTCAGAGTAAATATCCACTTTAAAAAGATAGGCTATGCAAGGTGTTTTGCAACTGTGTGATCCTAGCACCAGAGAAGCTAAGGAAAGACCAAGTGTAAGGCCTCCCTGGCTTATCTGTCAGGCTCAGGCTTGAAAGACCCAAATTCTGAAAGAAAGAGATCTAGGCTGGATTCTCAGAGCCAGCTTTGATTGATGCCTAACCCCACTTTCCAGCCAGTCCACCAACCACAGAGATTTTGCCTGAGGCCATGTGGAGCTAGATCCATTCCCTATTTCAAAGACCCCTGCCTTCACCCCAGTCAGTCTTCTTCCTGCCTGCTTTCACATAGCCTACCTCTCCCCCATGTCACACTGGGACTGCTTAGGTTTCTGAATCAAAGTTCTCATTGGAACTTGAGCTACCCTACCTGCCATGCTGATCAGAGACCATCTGAGCCTGAACCCTAAAACCCTGAATGGCCAGAAGACTAGAAATCAACTGTATAGATTGGGATAACAGCAAAGGCCTAACATAAGAATGTAGGGAATAGGCTTGAACTCACTAGCATAGAATATGACCTCGACTATACAGGCATTAAGATCAACAACTAATAAATGAGACCTCATGAAACTGAAAGGACTTTTATATAGCAAAGGATATCATTCAAGCAAGGAGGCAGCTTACTAAATGGGGAAAAAAAACTTTGCCATTTATATATCTGACTGGTAGGTTTGCAGCCTAACTTTTGAGTATGTACTCTGTCTACTTTAGTTTTTCTCTCTGTGACGTGGGGGGTAATACTTATCCCAAGGGTGGCGAGAACTGAAGACACCCAGTTCATATTACAAGGTACAATGGTTATTTTATAATTTTATTTTTAGGTAGTTTGTGTGTGTGTGTGTGTGTGTGTGTGTGTGTGTGATTGTGTGTGTGTGTTTGTGTGTTTGTGTGTGTGTGTGTTTGTGGGAGAGGAAAAGGGAGAGAGGGAGAGGAGGAGGAGAAAGAGGAAGAGAGAGAGAGAGCGAGAGCGAGCCTGCCTGGCTGTGTGTGTGTCCTGGGGACTGATGCATCTCGCTGACCTGCCATGGTCATTTCCCATCGTTTGGTTCCCAGTAACTGTTGGCTCTTACCATCTTCTACTTTGTATTTCTGGGACAGTAAATAACCAAGTATAGAAAAGCCAGAAAGGCAGGGCATAAATGAGGTAGGACTGAGAAGCAGAGCCATAGATGGGCTGGAGAGTTACCAAACCTCTTCTTGGGGTTAATTAGTTGTCACTTGGATGAGGGTAATTGGCCAAGGGCAAGTAAGTCAGGTTGCTTGTGTGGGAGGAGATAAGAAGAGGTCACAGGATCTGATTGAATTTGGACCCTGGTACTAACACCGTAACTTTTCACTACTGACTTACTGGCTTAATTCACAAGAAGGGGACACACTGAAGGGGACAAACGTGTCTCCTTCCTGGAGACCTTCTTCAGGCAGGAGTCTCTGCCCAGGCTGCACTCACATCCTCCATCCCTGCTGCCCCAGCCTCCCAGGAGTGCTGCACTGCCTCCTTGAGTAGGGAGGTCATTTTAAATAGTAAATGTATGAAGTCAGGCAGGGGAGAGAGATCAGGCTTATGCATGGGGTGAGAAGACTGTTGTATGCAAGCATCGCATTGACTTTGGCCATTCTTAGAGAACACCTACAATGAGCTGTGTTACTTACAGGTGTTCTCAAGTCTTCTGGGGAGCTGCTTGTTTTCTCCCTTGTGGGGAAACAAAACTAAGGGGAAAAAACTTTATGAGTAGGCTGCTCTTTGCATACCTGATTGGTTTCTGGATTGTGTTGTGTGTTGTTGAGTATGGTGCTCTCGTGCCACAGTGCACATGTGAAGGTCAGAAGACAGTCTTAAAAGTTGGTCTCTGTAGAGGTCCCAATACCTGCTGAACCATCTTGCCTTTACCTCCTCACCTTTTTTGAAAGGGTCTCACACTCATAGTTTAATTTGACCTGGACTCCAAGTCTTTGTTACCATTTGTAATTTCTGAAATCCATGAATTATAGATTATTTTTCTGTATATGTAATTTCTATTAAACATTTTTGCAAAGTTTTTAGTTTTTTCTTTTCTGTTGTTTCTGACTGGCTTCCTTGGTTAAGCATTGTTAGCTACATATAGGCTAAAGTAACAGACCAAAAGACCCCAAAGATAGGACAAACAACAATGAGTGGAGCAGCTCAAGGCCTGCTGCTTGTGAAACAGGATGTGAAGATAATGGCACTGGTCTGCTCTAGATAGGCTAAGCTCCGGGCCCCAGAAGCAGATGTGTAGAGCGCAGTAGGTGATAGTTCCATGCCAGCTAGATAAGATTGATGTGGCCTCAAGATTCCCTGTCCAGTGGTGCACATGCCGAGAGTTGCTGCCATTTCCCCTAGTAAACTTTTCAATAATAAGTTCGTTCAATAGAATGGACCGAATTCTGTATAGAATGGGCTTCTGAGGAAAGCATACCTTTTTTTCTAGAAGGGCTCCTTCCCTGGGGGAGGCACATTGGAAGAAACAGAGAAAAGAAGGAAAAGAGAGGCATTGGCTTCTCTAGTCTTCTAGATGTTCAATCTATGTCCAGTACTGGGATGTGACATCATAGACATTTTGTGTTCTTTCCACTTCTGTTGTATACACCATACAGGTAGCTGTTGTGCATTCTCGTGTATGTGTGCACATGTGCTTGGTTGTTTATAGAGGCCAGAGGTTGATGTCAGGTATCTTTGTCTGTCAGTCTCCCCCATATTTTTTGAGACAGATTGTCATGTGAATCTGATTTAGCTAGACTAACTGCCTACTGAGTCCCATTTGCCTGTGTCAGCCTACTAGGTGTTAGCATACAGGAGACTCTGCTGACCTGCCCCTAGGGACCTAGCAATTGCTTAAGCCATCATCTGTCACACCTTGGCTCAGGCCGCCAAGGATACCCTCTCGCTGCATCATATTTCATAACAATAAGTGCATTGTGCTGAATTTTCTGTTTGAGTGATGGATCCAAACTAACGTCCCCAGCTTGTGGGACACATTCTTTACCATCTCCACCATTTTCAAAGTGTTGGGCTCAGCAGCAAGCACCTCTACCCACTGACCATCTTGCTGGTGTTTCTTATAAAATATTACTAAGCATGTCTGAGCTGGAGTCCAGGAGAGAGAGGGAAGGGAAGAGAGGGAGAAAGAAAGAGAGACAGAGGGAGAGAGTACAGTAGTGTAGGATCTAGAGTTTGCCTTTGGATGTTGGTTCTTAGGAGCCATCCACTGTTCTTTTGAGTACCTGGCACTCTCTGAGCAGGACAGCCTGGCTGGCCAGTGAGCCCCAGGTATCCTCCTGTTTTCGTCTTCACAGCACATGCCATCACAGCCTGTACGTTTATGAGGGTCTGGGAGATCTCAAGTCTTCATGCCTTCCAGGGAGGCACTTTGTCACTGAACTATCTTCCCAGCCCAGGAACTTGTGTTTTAACCAGAGCCTCATGTGATTTTGACAGTTTGACTAATTTGAGATTCATTTCAATTTAGATACATCAAACACTTCCCCAAGTATGGGCACCAACTTTCCTGCTAGGTAGTCACCTAATCTTTTTTTTTTTTTTTTTTTGGTTTTTTGAGACAGGGTTTCTCTGTGTAGCCCTGGCTGTCCTGGAACTCTGTAGACCAGACTAGCCTTGAACTCAGAAATCCACCTGCCTCTGCCTCCCAAGTGCTGGGATCAAAGGTGTGCACCACCACCGCCCGGCTTAGTTACCTAATTTTTTATATCCTCTCTTGTAGGAACTCACTACCACTGTACCATCAGTAATTGCATGTAATATGATGCTTCTGTAGAAGTCACTGTTTACTATCCTGTGTGGATTGGACTAGCGGCAAAAAGTATCTAGAAATCTGTTGTGTGCAAAGTTTTCTTCCCAACTCTCATCCCCATGGTTCCAAATAAATTTTAGAATCTAGTCCCATCCCTTTTCTAGACAAGCTGTGTTCAACAATCTCCAAGAGACAAAATAAGATTGGAAGTTTAAGGACACTCACACAAGACACATATATAAAATTCTCTGAATGTGCAATAAAAGTACTTTGTAAAAAGTTATGGGCCAACTCCATGAGACAGAATTTTATACTCCTTAGGGTATTGGTTTTGAGTTCTAATCTTTGTTAAATTCACTTTTTAAGTTGTATGTAAAAACATACCTACAGTAGGTATGTTTGAAAGACCATGTTAAGGATTTAAAAAAAATAAAACCAACCAACCAACCAAAACTGACAATCTTAGCCAGAAAGAATCTTAAATGTTGTGAGACAACCTTTTCTTTTAGGGGAAATGGAGGGAGGGTCAGGGTCTTCTGTGTAACCCAGGCTAGCCTCCTACCGCAGCCTCCTAACTGATGGAATAACAGCCAAGTCTCACCACACTTTGTCACACAGCCCGAGCAGATAGTTGTCATTTAGTCTCCTCTTCACCATCAATTTTTATTTCTTGCTTTACATTTTTTTCATTTATTTATTTACAGATGTGTGTGTGTGTGTGAAAATGCATGCCACAGAATACATGCGGAGGTCAGAGGTCAACTTGTGGGGGTCAGTTCTCTACTATCAGCTGTCTTAAGCTTATCTTTCTCTCTTTACATTTTTTTTTTAAGTAAAACTATCCATGTATGGAATTTGCTGGTCACAAATATCAAAGTGATTTATTATAATTACATTGAGATCATTGTTAAGATTTTGCTTTTGTTATTTTGAGACAACGCCTGTAACTGTAGCTCAGACATGACTGGAACTTGCTATGTAGATGCAAGCTGCTGGGTCTGTTGCCTCAGCTTCTTCATTCGATAACCTTCTGCTTTTATTCAGAAAGGTGATTCTGGTCTTATACTAAGTCTTCTGTTGTGGTTCTCTAGGAATGTGGGAGGTCTGTGTTCACTGGAGACAGGGAGTGGATGGTAGAAGGCAAAGCTAGCACATCTGACCCATTTCATTTGACAGAAAGTCAGCCTGGGGAAACGGAGCATTTACACAGCTGAGTAGTAGGAAAAGGGTGAACCGTAACTGTAGACGCCGCTTCTGAGTATTTTGGTTCCTAAGACATTATTCCTAGTAAAGGTGAATGTGATTTTAGAATTGTCTGTAACTTCTATTCAATTTGCCAATCTGCAGCAGGAAGCAGAACAAATATGTTAACTTTATGAAGTAATTTTATGTATCGTCTTGTTCTGTGTTTTTGTTTTTAGGACCGGAGTAGGCCCTATGACACTTTTAACTTGCACTCCTTGGAGAACTCCTTAATGGATATGATAAGGACTGACCATGAGCCTCTGAAAGGTAAACACTACCCTCCCAGTGGCCCACCAATGAGTTTCGCTGATATAATGTGGAGGAATCATTTTGCAGGTTAGGAATATTCATATGTCCATTCTTGCTTGGTGTTTTAAGCAAAAATCAGCTTTTTAATAATTGTGATTCTTTTGTTTTATTTGTTTTTGTTTGTTTGTTTGTTTTGCTTCTGTAAAGCATTGTGGAATGTATTTAAAGGTTTTGTTTTTTTTTAACCTGAGTTCAGCTACCTATGGTAATCATAGTTGGTTACCTTTAATTTGTTTATCTGCCAGAAGTCTCTGTTGGGTAGCTGAGGTCATGGTTATAGCATGAAACCAGAAGCCAAATTTTCTGGGCTTTGTACATTTGGAATCTCTCATTGAATCTGTAGAATTCATTTAAGTACAGGTGTACCTCAAGAAAGTGTGATGCTTAGTAAATCAGTCTCTAAAATTCCTTGAGAAAGTTTCATGTGACATGCTTCCATTACATTATAGTCTATCCCTTCCTAGTATAGGAACATCAGGTCATAGCTCATGTGTAACTGGTGGCCCTTTGCCGACATGGAAGATGTCATAAAGTAGATGTAGGTTTTGAGATCAGTATGAGGTAGAACATTCTAAGAACAACATTAGTAGAACTTCCTAATTTTAGAATCCATGCAAACTCATAATTACAGATAGTTCTTTTTATAGATTATTTAATGTTTTAGAGACCCTAAAATATCTTACATGCTGTAATGCAAGTTACTGATGTGGAAATATCCACTCCATTTTGAGTTAGGACTTTAATTAAAAATGGAACAGTTTGCCGCAGGGATGGCCATCTTGTGTGAACTCCTCATCTTCGGGAACTGTGAGGATTTCTCCTCTCTGACATTCTAGGCCGTTACCAAGAACACGAGCAACTGAACCTTTGACATTGTTGTCCTCACCAGAAATCCTTTTCATAATCTGCTGGTCCTACTTTTCTTATTTCCCTGTGAAGAGAAACATTCATAGGAGGCAATGAGGAAATAAAGCGTCTTGAGAAAGCTAGATTCTTAAGGCCTTATGAAAAAGAAGAGAAAAATTGCTGTTATATTTAGTCACTTACCACATCTTTCTTCTGTTAAAGATTAGGTCCATGGTAATTTGAAGCATGTTACACTTAGAGGTGTGAATGATGTAAAAATAATAATATTCACAGATTGCTTTGTTTTTAGACTCTTTCCAGGCTACACTTGTCATTTCCCACTACCTTGAGAGCCTCCTTGATTAGCCTAACATTTAACTCCTGTTCTGTGTATCCTCCTGGCTTCTGATCCCTTTTATGGTCTGTCTTCTCTGCTTTTCTTTTCTTTTTTTTTTAAATTTTTGAGTCAAGGTCTTACTGTGTAGTTCAGGCAACCCTGGGGCATATTATATATCCCAGACTGATCTTGGAACTCAGACCAATCCTCTTGTCCCATTTTCCTGAGTACTAGGTAAAAAAAAAAAAACTAGGAAAGGATTTTAGATTATAATCTCTACATATTTTTTTAGAATTTTATGTATACTGATAAAACAAGCTATTTGGGCCACCTTAAGTATAGAGCTGGCACAGAGACAGAGAGTAGTAACCTTATTATAGAGTAATGCAAACACTGTTTCCATTCATGATGGCCCTTTAAAATTACAGGCCCCACTATCTCTGCACACTTTTTTTTTACTAGCAAATATGAGGTAATAGACTGCTTCACCACATATGTATTATTACCCCACGAGTTGGGAGACCTTGAGTATGTACTTTATAGTTGAATATGGTTTCAACTTCCCAATTTTTCATATTCTACTGCATGGTTTTCTATAAACAGACTACTTCCCTGAGGTCAGTGACATCACTATGTCCCTGAGGTCAATGACATCACTATGTCCCTGTGGTCAATGACATCACCTGCACCTTTAAGAAAATATTTTGACACTGGGCATGGTGGTGCACATCATAATCTCAGCAGTTGGGAAGCAGAGGCAGGAGGATGATACAAGCTCAAGGGCAGCCTGGGTTTATACACAACAAGTTCTAGGCCACCCAGAACTGTGTAGTGAGACTTGTCTCAAAAAACCACAAAGAACAACAACAAAGAAGGAGGAGGAGAAAAGAAAATGCTTAAGGTACTTTTAGCTTTAAAGGTAAGGAAAATTGTCAGAATAAGAAGGTAATAACTGGGCTGGCAAGATGGCTCAGTGGGTAAGAGCACTGACTGCTCTTCTGAAGGGCCTGAGTTCAAATTCCAGCAACCACGTGGTGGCTCACAACCACCCGTAATGAGATCTGACACCCTCTTCTGGTGTGTCTGAAGACAGCAACAGTGTACTTATTTATAATAATAAATTAATCTTTGGGCTGGAGCAAGCAGGGACTGAGCAAGCAGGGCCAACCAGAATAAGTGGGGCCAACCAGAGTAAGCAGAGGTCCTAAATTCAGTTCCCAACAACCACATGAACATCTATCTGTATAGCTCACAACCATCTGTACAGCTACAGTATACTCATATACATAAAATAAATCTTTTTTTAAAAAAAAGAAGGTAATAACTAATACATAAATAGAATAAAAAGCCAGACTGGACAGAGCTCAATCTCCGGAAGTTAATAAAAAGAGCTGGGTGTGCTAATGTGTGCTCACAATCCTAGCATTCGGAAAAGAGAGGCCGATCCCTGGGACGCGCTGGCCCATGGGCCTGGCTGCTTGGTGAGTTTAAGGCCATGAGAGACCCCATCTCTACAACAAATAAAAAACCAAAACCTCATCAAAAAAGCATGTGGACAGTACCTAAGGAGGGACACCCGATGTTGTCCTTTTGTTGGATCTCCACAATTGTGAATCCTCATGTATGTGCACACATATGTATTTGTACACATGAACATGCATATACAAACAAGTAACTAAAAGCAAAGAAACATTGTGATGGTGTAGTTATAGGTTTTTATTTTCTTTTTCTATTTTCCATAGTAGTAAATACCCATGTTTCTCTCTGGTTTTTATAATTTAAAATTAGACTTTCCAGTTTTGCTTTATCCTAGGTAATACTGTTGTGAGTGAGTTGGTTGGGGACATTCATAGTGATGGTCCATGAGTCCAAAGATAGAAGCATCAGAATGCATTGAGCATCAGGAGATAGATGGCTTCTAGGAAATGCTTTGCCTGTGCATCCTTAGATTCTTGATCTTGATCTTTTCCCTCTTGAATGTGGTAACATTATTTGCAGGTGTCTATGTTGGGGAGAGTTCTCAAAACTCAAGTAAAGTTGGATTTGGGAAGTTCTTATTTATACTGATGTTATTTGTCTTAGACCTCAGTATTCTTCTATAGGAAAAAAAAACCCACACTCTTGCTTAACTATAAAAAAAAAATCAAACAACACATAGTAGAACAAAAAAGAAAGGTAAAAAAACTTGCTGTAGGCTTACTACCTAGAAAGAGCAAAGGTATCTAGTAGTCTTTATTAAGAGGCTCTCAGGTGGTCTACATTTTTTTATATAGGATATGAAGTTTCAAAACACAGCCTTTCTAACTTTGTAGTTGGTCTAAACTGGATTCAAGTTCTTTATCTGCTCCTAGTTAGCTAGTGGACTGGATGGATATATTAGCCTCTTTAAAGCCTTGTAATTAAAATAAAACAGCATATAAAATAGATGGGAAAATGAGTTTCTTAGCACAAGGAAGGTATCATGCAGGTATCATGTGATTTCCTGTGAAGAGCATGGACTGCTTATTACTTGACCTCTAATAAATTAAGCCATGCCAGTACAGATTTATTTCTTGACCAGACTACAGCTAAACATTGGCTGCAAACAGTTAGTTTTATTTTCCTTAGGTAAGTAGTGATTATTGAGGGGTAAACCATCATTTTCAAAAGCCACATGTAGGAAAAAGAAAAATAACCATTACTTGACTTTAAAACTGCATAAACTCAGCATAGCATAGTTATCTTAGTTACTGTTGTATTGGTGTAAGAGACGTCATAACCAAGGCAACTTATAAAAGAACATATTTAATTGGGGACTTGCCTACAGTTTCAGAAAATAAGTCTATGGCCACCACGGCAGGCAAGCATGGAGCTAGAGCAGTAGCTGAGGCTTAAACCTCAAGTTTGAGGCACAGTCCAGAGAGAGAGACAGGGAGGAAAGAAGAGAAAGAAGCGAAAGAGTGGGAAGACTGGGCCTGGTGTGAGGTTTTGAAAGCGTTTCGAAACCTCAGCCCTAGTGATACATCTCCAACAAGACTACCTCCTAATCTTTTCCAAGATAGATCCACCAACTAGGTTCCAAGAGTAAGGCATGAATTACTTCATGATCTACTTAAAATGGACATGGTGTATATTCACAGTGATAGTCATATAGGAGATAAAAGTATCTATTATTTAAGACATACTTAGTGGACAATCATTTTATTCAAGCATTCTTTTTGTTGTTTTGGTTTTTTTTCTGTGTGTGTTTTGTTTGTTTTTCAAGGCAGGGTTTCTCTGTGAAGATCTGGCTGTCCTGGAACTTGCTCTGTAGACCAGGCTAACCTTAAACTCAGAGATCTGTCTGCCTCTGTCTGGGATTAAAGATGTGCACTACCACTGCTCTGCTTTCAATCATTCTTTTAAGGGCTAGTGTGAGAGAACAGGAAGTTTAGGAAACAAGACTTCTGTTTCAGTAAATTACATCTCACAGTTTTTCTGTTGTGTTTGTACTCATGCTGGGTCAGCCTTGATGTATCAGAGAGCAATACTTTCTGGGCATAGAAGTGTATATAGTGTATAAGTGTATAGAGAAGGATGGTAGAGCACTTGCTTTGTGTGCATGGAGCCCTTGGCTTGAATCCCAGCACACATAACCTACAGGAAAAAGGAAAGGAAATGGTGCGCTCTATCAAAGTCACTGGACCAGTGCAGTCTGGCTGTAGCCGAGAGACAGAATAAGGTCTTGTGTTTTGCCCTTTATAGACCTTTTATATGAGATATGTCTCAATCTGATGAGACGGAGGGTTTCAAGAAGAGAACAAGGGTATGATACTGCTATTCACTGTGTTTCTAGCTACAGAAATCCTTGGATCACAGAGGTAGGGTGGTGGCAGGAACAGAAGAATTCTAGTGTTTGAAATAAGGGGAGCAAAGGGAAAAAAGATTCATTGCTGTACTGTCTTTCTGTGAGACTGTCTCCTGACTTGGAAACCTGTGCTCATTAGGCTTGATGGATCTGTCACCTTCCCTACTAGACAAGTAAGGAAACAGCAGCTATATCCTCCGTTTGGGAAAGCAGACAAAGCAGACAGAAGGGCCGGGCTTCCTTCATCCCTTGCACCCTCACGCCTGCATCAGGGTTCTTTCTGGTCTGCTCATTGGGATGGTGCCTGATGAGCTGTTCCTAGTATTTAAATTTTCTCTTCCTTTGTCAGTCATGGAAGTGAGATTTGAAAAATGAAAAGAACAGGTGTTGGTTGAGAACCCAGACTGAGGGCCTGCTTTTCAAAGGTATACCGAAAAAGTCTGAGGAAAAAATAGCTCATTTCTGGTAATAGTGCCTTAGCACATTTAAATCGACAGAATTTTGGAAGATATGAATGTCATCCGTTTTCTGTTGTAGAGACACTTTTCTGTATTCATTGTATTGAAATGGTACATGACAAGGACTTAAACAAAATTGGTTACCTTTGGGAATTTTTGCTTTCCTTGTTTTAGAAAAGAATTTTTCTTCTTTCCTCCAGAAGAAAACATACTGTTTATTTAGTAGCTTGAATCATTAGCTTTATTTCAATGTCAACTTCTTCCAGCCTATGTCAATTTGTCCTTTACAAAGTTGTCCAATTCTGAGTTACGCTTGTAGCTCAGTTTGCCAAGCATCTTGAACCTAGTTTGATTCTTAGCTCTTAAAATGAAGAAAGATAGAAAGACCCTACAAACTGCAAGGACATGGTAGATTCTGAGTCAGCAGTGACAGTCTGGTCCATATATTCTCAGCCTTTCCTTCTCTTTGAGACTTAGTTGGTCACCCAGGCTACCCTTGGACTCCTGCTCAGCATCCTCTGCAGCTAAAGGTGTGCCTTATCTTGCCTGATTTAAGATACAGCATTTTTATCACTTAGCAGTTATAAGAGGAAGGTTATACCTGGATGCTAACTTTTGAAATTCTAATTCAGTTGAGCCACAGCTTTAATTAAAGAAACAAGGACAAAGGATTTAAGAATTTATGGGAGCCACAATGTGATGGCAATACATGCCTGCCGCCCAAGTTCTAGGAGCAATGTGACTGGAGCCCACAGTACAACCTGCCCTTCCAGGAGATAACACAAAATAAAACAAAACAAAAACTTGCCCCAAATTATCCATTGATTTCGGTTCTGGGCTCATGGCTTTGCTTATTGGTTATTTGAAACAGATATATAGTACTATAGTATAGTATAGTATAGTGCCAGATTTTTGCCATCACCTTAAAAAAAAATGTAGTTTAAAAAAAAAATAACTTATTTATGTGGTTTTTTTTTTTTAAGAGTTCACAACAGAACTTGTAGGAATCTGTTCTGTTTTCATCGGGTACTAGGTTGAGGTCATTGGGTTTAGTGAAGCATTTACTTACTGATTCTCTCACCAGCCTCAACCTCCCCTCCATCCCCCTGTTCTGTTCTTTTGAGACAGGGTCTTGCTGTGAAGTCAACCTGCCTTAAACATAAGAATCTCCTGCCTCAGCCTTTGAGACCACATCCAACTTTACTGGAAATCTTTTGGTGTTTTTTTTACATATCATATTTTTATGCCTTATGGTACTTTTTCTCTAAAAATATATCTCTAACTTTATAAAGAAAGTAGGTAAAAATCTAGTAGAATATTTCCTTGATGCACTGACATTCTCTTTATACCTGTTTAAGTCCTTTTTTAGGGTAGTGGGTGATTAGAGAAAGATGTGTTACTGTGCTGAAGAAATGGCTCTCATAGTAGTAATCATGAATTAATAAAATTTCCATCTCTTAATTTTGGACACATAAAAGTATGGGTGTAGTTGGGCTCTGAAATAAGGTAGATTTTAAAATATGAATAAATTGAATTATAAAGATGTGATTTTTTTTTTTCCATTCTAAATAAACAAATGTAAGTCCACTCTCTACCCTCTGTTTCTGCCCTGACTCTTGTCTGTTATGTCCTGAGATGTGGGCAAAGTGGGGCAGTCTCAGATTTATTTCCATATCGTCATTTAACTTAGTAAGACCAAGGATGCCCTCCAGCTTTTGAAACCTTATACTTTACACTATACTTAAAAGATAGCTAGCTGACAAGAACACTTTAAAAATAGCAGACTCATGGACAGGTGACAGAATGTCACACTGGCAGCACCAGACTGCAGTAACAGAATCACCAGATGTCACACACTTGCTTCTGTTTTCACAGCTGATTCAACAGCAGCATTTGTTGGACAAAATGAAGCAAAAAGAAATGGCCTCATCTGAATTGTGCATCAGGCTTTTCTCTGCCATTATACATGTTATCTCCCAAAATCCTTTAAAAAGTATTAAAGTTTGGCTGTACATTCTACTAAGAAAAGACTGTGAAATGATTACATGCTTCATGCATGTTCTCCATACTAAAAGATATACATAAAAGCTGACTGTGTTTATCTTTAGTGATCTTATTTTCCACATATTCTAATTTTTATTTAATGAAAATAGATTACATTTTTATATTCTAAACACTATAGCTTAAGATAAAGATGAGTTAACCTAAAAACTCATATGTAACTTTACAAAAAATCCCCATTCTATCTAGCAGGAAACTTAGAATATATTCAGGTTATTGATTTAGGGTTCTAGCGTTGGCACAGAACTCTTCACAAGATTTATGTTCCTGTTTATCAAAAATTCATTGGAAAAAAAATTAGGGAGAAGTCTAGGAACAGTAAAAAACGACAGGGCTTTTCTTGCAAATAGTGATGCTTCCACCTGCAAGACCCTGCAGAGCCTCTTGTTCAGCTTCTTAAGACAGACAGCTGCAAGTGTCCGGTGAGGGCAGGCAGTGATAATATCCTTCCAAGGTGAGATTCTCTAACTCCTCAGGAAAGAACCCAAAGGGGCATGTGGACTGTGCTCAGACTCAGAGGGTAAAAGGGCAACGTTCCAGAAAACATAGAAAAGCTATTTCATGCAGCGTCAGTAAAGCTTGAAATTTTCTTTTACAGGAATTAAACTGAATGAAGATCAACTAAAATTGAGTTTATTTGATGTTCTTGACAAGCCCTTTTTATTGTAGTAATATTAAGGGCCATTTGGTGTTCTTTAAGGACTCATCCTGTCCTCTGAATACTCACTGGTTAAAGACTGAAGAGGTCCTGCTTTTCATGTTTTGTTTAAACAGGGTCTCATTGTGTAACCCTGGCTGGCCTAGAGTTCACAGATTTCTCCTGTGCACCACTATCTCTGACTTTCTCATGTTACTGTTTGGTTTTTTTTGGTTGGTTGGTTGGTTGGTTGGTTGGTTGGTTGGTTGGTTGGTTGGTTTCTGAGATGGCTTCACTGTGCAGCTTAGGCTGGCCTTGAACTTGTGGTTTTTATTTTGCTTCTGTCTCCTGTGTGCTGGGTCTATTGATGTATACCATCCCCTAAGTAAAGAGATTCTCTGTTTTTCATTAAGTCGTAATGGACAGTGAGTTTGAAGTCTTGATACGATTTTATGTAGACTTCAGCAACTGGCTCTTGTGGTTAATACTCTAGAATATGATGATGTGGAATTAGAGGATATCACTTTTAGTGTTTATGGATGTTAGTTTTGGTGTAAAGAGCATTGACTTTACTGAAGCCAGAATGTAAATTCTCTTATTGAGTCAAGGTTGTCATTGTAACAAATGCTTGTAAGTAGTTTTTGATCAAGGCGATGATAGGAGGAAGCACTGCATGTGGTACAGACTATAACTCTGAGAGACCCCAAACTGACCTAGGAATTAGAAAACCATAGGAAGCCATGTGGGACAACTACAAATAGAATTATAAGAAATTTATCTTCAATAGTGGGATACATTTTAAACTCCTAGTAATTAGCTTGTAGCTAATATGAAATAGTTTTTCTATAGAAATCATATGTTTAGGAATGTTTCCTTTAGTATTCTTTGACAATTGCATTGATTTTTACACACACACACCCATACCCACCAATAAAAGTGGTGAAATTGAATGAGGACTTTGTTTTTTTAATTTTGTTTTCCCCTCGTATTGAACTTGGCAATGTGATGTTTGCCTTCAGCCTGCAGAAACAGAGTTTAATACCAAATCAGAACTGCCCTTTGACAGTTATGTACAAAACTGTGTCTGTTGTAAAACTAAACAAAACAAAAAAGATTGAAACCTTTATCTTAGCTTTATATGTACTATCTTTCACCAACTATGATTGACATTTTAAAGCAGTGGCTACAAAATAAAATGAACATATTTTTAGGGTTGTAGGAATATCTAAGTGGTAGACTACATATCTAAAAGGAACTCTCGAAGTTACTATACATGAAAACTTTACAGACTCAAATACGTAGAAATTATGCCCTAGTTATTATTTTAGTATCTTTTGGGCTGTTTGTTTTTTGAAAACAAGGTGTTACTCTGTAACTTTAGACTGGTCTTAAAAGCCCAGTCTCCCAAGTTCTTAGATTACAAAGATTATCCACCACACTTGGTTTTACTGATACCTATTTTGTTGAAGGAATTGATCAAGAAATCTTGCATAGTACATTTTCCTCCTATACAAGACTCTCTGAGTTTAATTTTTATTTTTTGCTACCTCCATTTTATCCTTGATAATGAAAATGCCTGCATCCGTCACTCTTCGCTTCTGAACCTCTCCCTCTGAACCTCTGAACCCTTCCTTCTGTACTTCCGCCTCTCACCCTACCTACCCCATCTCCCATGCCTTCCACTCTGTACCCCAGTGCACCATTCTCTTTATAATCTTACAGATGAGGGGTTCAGTCTTTGTAGAGGACTACTGAATAAATATTGTAGGGTATACAGGACACAGGCCTCTGCTGCCTGTTTGCTAAAAATATAAAAATGATTCTTAATCTCAGAGTTGTACAAAATAGGAAACCAACCGATGTGGTCAGAAGTTTCAATTCCCATATTATTCATAAAGATGAAATCTGGAAAGTCAAATTTGTCACAAGAGTAGTTAATATGGTGGTACATGCTTTTAATTCCAGTGCTTGCAGGAGGCAAAGACAGGTTGATCTCTGTGAGTTAGAGGTTAGCCTGGTGTATGTGGTAAACTCTAGATTAGCTTGAGTCACATAATCGTAAAAGAAAGCAAACAAACCAACAACCCACCATACAGAGCAAACGCCTGAAACAGAAGTAGTGTTGGAGCAACTTAAGAATCCAGGATCTTTATGTCAGTCTTCCCCTACTTACCTGGATACATTTTACCATGTTGCTCCTCTGGTAATTGTTATATTTTTGAGCCATTATGAACTGTATTTTTTTATTCTCTCTAAACTTCATGTTTATATACTTCTCTAAATTTCTTTTTTTTATGCCTTAATTTGAAGGGCATTAAGAAATGATTGTTTAAATAAAATGCTAATCCAGGAAATTGACTTGTTCAAATTTTAATATTGAAGATGTACAAATTTCAGACTATAATGGAAGCTTCTTTTTGTTTGATTGTATTTTGTGTTGAGACTTTGGCTTTTTTTTTAAGACATTTTATGTCCGTGTTTTATGAATTGATTTAAAAGTTGTTGTAAATGCTTTGGCCTTGATAGCATTGCTATAGATTGATCTGTAGTGTTTTGTAATGTTTATATTTTGCAGTATATTTGAAATAATTATATTGAACAATATTTTCTTTGTGTTTAAAATAAAATTGCTTTATTTTCTAGGACGCATGGGAATAAATTTCCACCATCCAGGAACAGATAACATCATGGCACTGAACAGTAAGTCTTCATATGAAATACTCTATAAAAGTACCAGTCAGGTTTGTAATATGCAGTTTCTGCTTAGTTAGATTCTCACTGTCTCACCTTTCACCGAGCATGGTGTAGACTACTATGCTACACAAGTGCTTTTCAGAGGATTTCTGCACCAGCAGCATCAGCATTACTTGGGAACTTATGAAAACCACACAATCTCAGGGGCTCCTACAGACTGACTGAATGGGAAGTTTAAGGATGGATTTGTTTACATTAGCAGTCAAGTAGGTGATTCTGAGTAAGCAAAAGCTTGAAAACTTGCTGCTCCAAACCAGCTGTGGCAGAATGCAACCCTGTGAACCAAATCTGGCCTACTGCCTGTGTTTGTAAATAAAATTTTATATTAGTAACCGGAAATATTTGCCAGGTCCTCTCTATACACTAGATGAAGTAATAAAAGAAAGAGAGGTATAGTGAGAGGGAGGAGGCAGGAAACCTGAGTGGATAAATGAACTAGATTATACATAACTCATAATTTTCTCACCGTGGTAAATAGTCCATAGATGTTTCAAGGTGGACATTAAGGGATTTTGATGAAATTTATAAATTATAGATTTCAGCATAGCATCTTTGCTGGTCAAAAGTGGTTTTGTCAGTATAATTATGGGGTTGCATTCTAGAGCCACAAAAAAAAATATTACCCAGAATGTTGCTGTGTTGCTCAATGATTTGGTAAGTCAGGGGTGGAGACATAGCTGTAATCCCAGCACTTGGGAGATATGGCAGAAGAAGATCAGGAGTTCAAGGTTACACTCACTATGTAGAGAGCCGGAGGCCAGCTTAGGCTATTTAATACTGGTGTTAGAGAACTATGCCTAAATATTTCATATCACTCTTTGCACACAACACAGTAAATGTTTCTATAAACATGTATATTTGTAGGTTAGAAAAGGGTTAATGAGACTACAGCAGAGTCCAGGAGTTAAAGCAGTCCTTATTGGAGGCAGAGGAAGAGAGCTAATAATATAGAAGCAGTTCTTTTGGTAGCTAGAGACAGAAGGAGGACTCAGTTGGAGAGCTGTTCGAGGTATACAGAGCCAAGCCACAAGGTTTCTGGGTTGAGCAGGGCTGCAAATGTGAGGTTTAAGACCATAGAGGTCCTAGAAGGAAGGCATAGGATAGGAGCCAATGGATAGATGATGGAAGGGCCACAGGAAGTGTGCTGCATCACCATGGAGTTACAGCTGAAATGAAGTCCCGGGACAGCCAAGAGTTCTTAGCTTATGGGTCCCTTGGAACACAACTGGGTGGTCAGATAACAGGCCAGTGCCATCGCACTGTTAGGTGTCCTCATCCTTTTGTTCTGATATGTTACATAAATTCTTGGGCCTGGTTTCTCTGATCCAATTTTAATATATATGTGTGTGCTCATATGTTCACAGTCTTCTTTATCAGTTTATAGGCAGCACCTTTATTGCTCTGGGGAGGAATAAGGTATCAGTCTGTGCCCCATGGGTGGTGCTGGACAGACATGGTACCTAGGTGAACAGAAGGCTGCAGAACCCCTGCTCTTGTTTTAGTACTCAAAACGGAGCTCAGTGCTGCTTGTGAGATGAAAGTCATCAAGGGCAAGTCATAGCCTGAAAACTTGTCTCCTTGTAGAGTAACATAGAGAACAGTGTGATCTCCACTCCTTGTCTCCAAAAACAAAAGCACTGGAAGAAATGTCTTGCCAGTGCCGGCTTGCCTCTCCAGCATCTATAGACCAAAACCTTTGCAAAGGAACCTACACAGAAATTGTTTGTTGTCAGAAGGCCTGGGTGAGCTATTGACTCTCACAACTGCAGTTTTTCTCTTTTGTTAAGTGAGTGATACCAACTCTATGACCTCTTTTCCTCTCAGATGTGCAGACCAGTTCCTGGTCCACAGGGTGGACATACCGAGTAAGTGTAGGGCTGTGTGTTGTCCCCTTCTTGAGTAAGGATTTTAAAATACCATTAGATTTCTTAAGACAGGTTTTACATTCTCTAAAATACACACACATTTAAAATACCCACACATTTCCTTGGATCTGACACACACCCCAAGCACATGGGAATCACTGGAACTGCTCGGTGACAAGCCCTGAACAATGCTGTGCTTGCTTCCTGTTTTAAGAGCCTTGAGGACAACATAGATTCCAAAGTATACACTTCTTATTTCCTAATTTC
>NW_022196904.1:168120063-168134052 GCF_008632895.1 Mastomys coucha | reverse complement strand
TGTGTGTGTGTGTATGCGTGTGTGTGTGTGTGTGTGTGTGTGTGTGTGTGTGTGTGTATAATTGATAACATGCTTGGCTGAGTGTCATTAGTAACTATGAGGATACTTCCTTAGAGGATGGGAATTGACTATGAAAGAATAGTATAGTAGTGTTGTCTGCTTGAAGCAGTTTCTGTGTGTCTCAGAAATGACCTAATTTGACATGCAAGAGGCAGAGGATACAGTTTGCTAATTTCTGTGTAGAAAATAAAACTGAAAGACATTTTCTTTTGAAAAGGTTTCGATTATCTTTGGTTTATAAAATAAGGGATCTCATTTATGAGATTTGTACATGTGGTTTGCTTAAATCTCCTTTTTAGCATCAATTTCATCTCTTAGAGAAAGAAGGCTGATTAATATTCAAAATAGATTTTTATTGTGTGTGGATAATGTGTGTAGGGGTGGGGGAATGTTTTCATGCCATGGCCTAGGTGTGGAGGTCAAAAGGCCATCTTGCCAATGTCTGTGTCACATGTTGATGACATTTATAGATAGTTGGAACATGGTAGTGACATGAGTACACCCGTCTTCCTGCCTCCCTGGGTGTTCCCCAAGGCTGACACATCCAGCTGGCTCCTCAAAGCACACCATTAGAAACACCAGACCTATTCATTTGCATTACTTACAGTCAGTTCTCATTCAAAGTCATCTCCTCTTGACAGGGTCATAATCATTGTATTGCATACAATATTTGCATACTTTGATAGTTTGCAGTTATGTTTTTTTTTAATCTCATATGTATTATTGAGCCCAGCTCATCTAGTGACATGTATCTAACATGGGCAGTCATGTTTGTGTGTGTGATGTTTATTTAGAGATCAGGTTGGCTTGGGAGTTGAGATTCTCCTACCTTCACCTCCCAAATGCTGGGATTTCACCCATGTACCCCCATACACAGCCTCATAATCTCTGTCTTTCCCACCTCCACCTTCAAATAAACCCAGACGTGAACTTGGTTTCTTTGAGAGTGTCTGACTAGCTTGAGCCAGCCTCAGACTCACTAGTCTCAATTTGTAGCTGTCAGCACTGTTGCCTCAGACCCCAGTGCTGGCATTGCAGCTGTGTGCCTCGTGTCCAGCAATACGTAGGAATGTTTTGTCTTCTGTTGTCCCCTATCATTTGTCATCCCAAAGCTCTTACCCTATGAAGACAGTTTTTCCTTTTCCTTAGGAATGACTGAGATCAAATTAAAGATCACTAGGATAGCAAGTTGACGATGAGCCTGGGCTGTACAGTGACACTATTGAAAGGTGGAGTAGAGGAAGCATGTGAACTGAGAAGCTCCTCCTTTCTTACCATGAATGAGTGTGTCCTTTTCTCTAGAGTGGGAATATGTTCCCTTGCTGCTGTAATTATCCGTTGAACCATCTTCTTTATCCTTACTCCAATGACACTCAATTTGCTCTGCCAGAAAAAGAAGAAAACCTCTGGAGGTGCTCTGGCTACTTTTGTGGTAACATTTGTATCAGGCAGATCTGTGCTTTTCTGCACTGTGAGTGTACAGTTGTTTTAGCAGTTGTGGCCTTCCATAGAATTGTGGTAATTCTTCCTCTCAGAAAAGTGCCTCTATAACTGGTCCAAGTCAACCGATTTAAGGTCAATTTCATGTTCAAAGCCAGAATGCTCAGTGTCATCTCAGAAGGCCTCGCTGCCGAGGGTGGGCAGTTTATTCCTTTGGACTTTATTCCCTTCCGCAGTTGAAAATAGTCTGTGGGCACTGTGGAGGTAAGGAAGCTGCCTGATGAGCACACAGAGGAGTGTGCCTTGGGGGGCGGCGAGGCCGGGGGGTTGGGGGGTGTAGAGTCATTGCTTCCAGCAGCTCTGTGCTGAGCTCTGAAAGCACAGGATGCCTGCCCATGCAGCATGGAGTTAAGACAGCTGTGGTGGCCATGTTTGGGGTCAGGCCATCTCATGTCACCTCTTACAAGCTTCCTAACCTTAGGGCTTTAGTCTTAACTCCTCTTTGTCTCTGATTTCTTCACCTGTAAAATAGAGGGTAGTGATCATGAAGATGGCGGTTACGTAGCACAGGGTCTTGGAGAGCAAGCTTGTCTGCTTGGCCTTTGCTTCTTGCCTCAGTTTTATAGCTGCCTGCCAAAGTTCTCCCTCGACTTGTATGTTAAAGAGTTCCAAAATAAAAGATACATTATATTGATTATTTTTATTTTTGAGACAGCTTTGAATTTGCACGATCCTCCTGCTTCTGAGCCACTGACTGTGCCTTTTTTTTGTTGTTGGTTTTTGTTTTGTTTTGTTTTTGAGATAGAGCCTTAATGTGTAGCTCAGGCTGACTGTGAACTCCCAGCCATCGAGCCATCTTGTTGCCTTAGCCTCTGGAGGGCTGGGACTGTAAACATGTGCTAGTATGCCTGGCATTTAAAAGTTTTCACTGTCATTTCATTCTGATATCTTCCAAGTTGTCATTACTGTTTGAAGTTAGAGGTAAGTAGGAAAGCTGACGTGCTATGTCCCTCTGACAGAGAGAGAGGGTCCTTTAGCCATACTCTTCCTCATCAGAGTGCCTCAGGCAGTTAGAGATTGATGAATTCCAGAGGAAAACCTGGACAGTTTGAACTCTTAAAATGTTAACATCTTAAAAGGGAGCCGGGAGCTGGGGAGGGTAGTGCCTAAGAAGCTTGAAGCCCTGGTTTTATCACCTGGCACTGTAGTAAAAGACAAAACAACAGCAACACAATACCCACAAGGACACTGAGCTGCTTGGAAGCCCCAGTCATTCACTGAACATCTTATACATAGCCCACGCCCCAGGCACTTGGAGTGTTAGTCGAAGCTCTCCTCTACACGTCCCTTCCTAACTTGTGTCTCTTTGGCATTTTGGAATGCCTTTCTGTTTTTGAGTTAGAACTGAGAGCTGACAGTGCATTTGTTAAGTTAAAAGAGAAAACTTGAAGGTTAATGGTGCATTCTGTGTTAGGCAGACTCCTGTGTGGCTGCTTCTCCCCCTGGCTCATGCTTTGCTGAGTATGAGCCCCTTGGAGGTTCAGCTGAGAGGAAGTGGCAGAGGGAGCTGAGCACGTGATGTGTTTGTGCCAGAATAGAAAGAAAGCCAGCTTTGCTAGAATTCCTAATGGAATGTTTTAAAAATTGAAGAGCACATTGTTGTTATTTTTGCTTACTGTGAGTGACAGATGTAAAAAATATTTTTTGTTTTAAGACAGGGTCTTGCTATATAACTTTGACTGTCCTAGAACTTACTGTGTAGCCCAGACTGGCCTCAAACTTGAGGTAATTCCCCTGTCTCAGCCTCCTAAGTTACAGGATTGGGTGACCACACCTGATTCTAAGGAAATATGTTTTATGTTTGTGGGATTGTGTGTAGTTGTATGGTGTCTTCATCAGTCTCCTCACTACTTTTGAGATAGGGTTTTTCACGGAACATGGAGATGACCAATTCCTGGTTGGCTGGCTAGTGAGCTCCACTGATCCTTCTGTCTCCTCCCTCTTCCTATGCCTGACTCCCTGGCACCAGAGTGGTACATCATAGACATGTGCTGCTGTGCTGACTTCTGCATGGGTCCTGGGGACTGAACTCAGGCCCTCATGCTTGTAAGGCAAGCAGTTTTAGTGAGTGAGCCATATCTCTATCCCTGTTTTGTTTTGGTTTTGGCTTTTGATTTTTTTTGTTTTTGTTTTTGTTTTGTTTTGTTTTGTTCAGAGAGGGTTTCATATAGCTCAATTTGGTCTTGAATTTGCTATGTAGCTAAGGCTGGCCTTAAACTTGATAAATCTCCTGTTCCTGCCTCCAGAGCAGTGAGATTGTGGTTGTTGATCATCATAACCAGCAAAGAAAATATTTCATTATATTCATTCATTTATTTTAAGACAAGATTTTGCTATGTAGCCCCATCTGGCTTGGAAACTCACAGAGATCCACCTGCCTCTGCTTTCTGAGTATTAGGATTAAAGGCATAAACCACTACACCAAGCAGAAAATAATTTCAGAGGGTAATTTGATAGTGAAAGGGTTTTTCTGAGACTCACAAACTGAAGTAACACTCTTTGAGATTTTGAAAATTTTGTAGACAAGATATCCATTGCTGTCCTTTCTAAATCTGAGCAGACTTAGGAATCAAAATACAGGAACACGTTATAAGTAATGGATAATTAAATAGTAATTAGAGAAATATATGATGTTTAAAATACACTTGAAATAGTTTTGGATGGATGCTTTAAAACAACATTGTAAGGGGCCTGAGATTTTCTTTTTTATGCTACCAAGTTGGTGTTTAATAAAGACATTTTCATATGGGCTCAGGCACAAGGGTTAAGAGGAGAGACCGAAAGCAGGGGCTTCTCCTCAGAGAGCGTAGCAGAGTAGCCTGTGCGTGGCTGAGTCTTTACAGAAAGGAAAACTGGGACACTCGAGAAGCTGTGCAGGACTTAACCAAGGTGACAAGCTGGAACTAGGAACAGAGCTCCCTGCCTCCAGCTTGAAGGTGCTTCTTTTTGCTTTAAATAATTAAGACAGACAGATACACGGTGTTTTAGCTCAAGCATACAAATTCAGTACCTGTGTAAAAATTTCTTTCTTTTAGTACTGTAAGACCCTTATTATTATTATTTTTTTTTTTTTGGTTTTTTGAGACAGGGTTTCTCTGTGTAGCCCTGGCTGTCCTGGAACTCACTCTGTAGACCAGGCTGGCCTCGAACTCAGAAATCCGCCTGCTCTGCCTCCCAAGTGCTGGGATTAAAGGCGTATGCCACCACTGCCCAGCAAGACCCTTATTCTTTTTTTTTCTGAAAAATAGAATGACCAGCCTGATCTACATAGCTTGATGTTGAATATTATAAATAAGTTAAGTTTGCCTTGTGATTTTAATGGGTTTTAGAAGAGATTCCTCTTGTATATGAAATCCCTTGGTAACAGGTGTTGATTTTCTTCTTCATAGTGAAGATATAGGAACCAGCTAGGTCCTGTTGTTCCTGTGGACTTCCTGGTAGCTTTCTCCACTTGTGTAAACAGTGTATCCTGGATTTCCTGTTTGCAGCATTCACCACACATGTAATTAATTAAAAATTTAGAGCTTAACCTGTAAACATTTCAAGGACCTCTCATGATGCCATTATAACTCAGTGAAGAACAACACAAAACTTATAGACTATAGCTGATGCACAGTGATACAGCAGTAGCCCATCAGAAGCAAAGCTCTGGTTTGATTCCCAGTGCTGCAGAAGAGAAGGTGTGTATGTGCACCTGTTATATTACACAAGGAAATTCAACTTTTTTTGCTTACACTTATGACTAGAAAAGAAAAATGCTTACTTTTTTTCATGTATGTCATATGTATAATCAATGTGACATTTTGTGATGCTCATCACAAAGATTATTTGTGATGATTATTGCTGGGGCTGATGACAGAGGCCTATAATCTCAGAGACTGAAAAGACTGAGGAAGGAGGATCATGAATTCTAGCCAGCCTGGATTGCAGAGCAAATTCAAGGTCATCCTGTGCCAGTGGGAGGAGGAACAGAGATCCCAGGGGCTGAGGGACCAGACACAGAGATGGCTCAGTTGGTAAAACTCTTTCCACACAGGCCTAAGGACCTGAGCTTAATCTCCACCATCCTCACAAAAGCCCCATATGATAGCATGCACTTGTAATCGCAGAGCCAGGGAAGTGGGGACAGTAGATTTTTGGAGCTTACTGGCTAGCTAAACTTGTCTAATTGGTGAGCCGCAGGCCAGTGAGAGACCCTGTCTCAAAACAGTATGGATGGTGCCTGAGTAGGAACAATTTCTAACGTTGTCCTCTATCCCCCAAATACATGTGTACACACATGCATGTGCACCTGCACACATGAGTGTGAACACACATAAAAACCAAATCAGGGCTGGAGAGATGCCTCAGTTAGTAAAATGCTTCCATGTAAGCATGAGGACCTTAGTTCAGTCCCCAATACCCACATTAAAAACTTACCACAGCAATATGTGCCTGTAATCCCAGCCCTGTGGGACAGGAACTGGGGGATTTCCGAAGTTTGCTGGCTAGCCACTCTAGCCTAACTGGTGAGCTCCAGTTGAGTGAGAGACCCTGCCTTTAAAAATAAGGTGGGAACAACTGAGGAAGACACCTGAAGTCAACCACTAGTTTCTACACATGCACACACACAGTTGCATATGTGTGCACACATGAACACATATGCAGAAATTGGTTAAGATGTATGAAAGTTCTTATTCAACATTTCTCAAAAGAAGACATGTACATAATAGCCAATAGGAATTAAAAACAAGACAAAGCCCCAAACTCATTACTGCTTAACACTTAGGAATTGTACATCCAAACCATAAGGAGGAGGTACTTCATTTCCATTGGAATGACTCTTTCCAAATGACAGTGAGTGTTGGGCAGAATGTGGAGAAAAGCACCCCCCCCACACACGCACATGCATACCCCTCCAATTCTGCCAGTGGTCAACATTGACTAACACGGCCATTAATAGTACAGCTCTAGTATGGGTGTTCTTTTTAAAAAAATTAAAAATAAAACTGTCACATGACCCTGCAAAGGAAATTATATCTGCATGCCCATGACCATTAAAGCACTATCCACAGTAGCCATGTATCTATCAAAGGATGGGTGAGATATGAATACATAGTAGAATGCTACTCAGCCAAAAAGATAATGAAATACCAGGGCTAGTGAGCTGACTCAGCAGATAAAGTCACTCACTGCAAAGCCTGGCAAGTTCAGTCCCTGGATATGCATGGTGGAAAGTGAGCCAGCTCCTCAAATTGTCCTATGGCCTACATACACATAAGTGCCTTGGTATGTATGTGTGCCATACACACACACACACACACACAAAGTAATATAAATGAAATCTTGTCATTAGCAACATTATAGATGAACCTAGAAAACATGTAAATGAAATAAGTCACAGAAGGCAAATACTGCATAGTCTTGTCCATTTGTGGGATGTAATTTCAGTACTGGTATTTCTCCTTCCTGTGTATGTTTCAGCCATGTGGAAAGTAGCTTTTATTCAGGCTAGGGGTCAGGCCAGGTATGGACAAATGAGGAGCTATTCCTGAACTCCCAAATAAGTTAGTTTTGTCAACTTTCTTCTGTGAAGGGACCCTTGTTTCTAATGAGAGAAGCCCCGAGGGAGGCAAGAGACATGGAATACTGACCAGAGTCCAGCATTGGTACTGATGACTCATGAACATATCGGTATCCATGTGTTTGTCTACTCTTTGTAACTCACTATACTATTTGGGGGTTCATAGTTTTAGAGTTAGCAAGTATTGATTGGCTCAAGTAATCAGAAATTGAAGATTTATATAAAGTTTGAAGGGATGGCATAAGGTTTTTTGCCATGGTGGTCTGGAGAAGATTGCTTGTTGAAACACTCCAGCTTTTGTTTTTGTCTCTTTGAGCAAGGCCTTGGCACCATAACACACTCTGGTCTGCAACTCTTGATTCTCTCGCCTCAGCCTAGCAGTGGGGCAAAAATATGTGCTACTACCACGGGCCAAATGCTAAATATTTGAGTGCCTTTCTCTGCAGTATGCAAATTCTCAGCCAGTTCAATGCTGGATGATTCAGATACAGTTCCGGGGGTATAATCATCAACAGACTATCCTGTTTTCCTCAGTACACTTCAACATTAAAACTATTTTACTCAGTGGAATTCTCCTTATAAAGTATCCCAGTAATACTAGTCCCATGCTTGTCAATCACTATTGTCACTTTTGAAGTTTATAAAGAGATGAAAAGGCCTTCCTAAGAAAGATGGATTAGAATCCGAGAAATGGAAAAGGAGTTTAAAATACTCAAGTAATTTATAATAAAGTGTGAATGTAGTAGATAAAGATGTGCTTTTTCTACCTGCTGTGCTCATTGTATTTATGGAGAACTCTACCTTCTCTACTATTGTTTGTTTGGTTTGAGAATCATTGGACTAAAAGTATCTTTTTCAGCTACTGTAACAATGAAGAAACAAGTGGAACATTTGGTGACAACCCTCACCCCCCTATTCTTTGGGTGTTTACAGTCTGAGGAAGGGAATGGGAACTTTTTAGTCTTAACCTTAAGCTTTTACATGGAATTTTTCTATGACTAACTTCTGGTAGAAGCTAAAAGACAACGTTAGATATTTGAATATTAAGAGTGTGTGCGTGTGCATGGGTGTGCACGTGTAAGTGAGCAAAGATTGAACACAGAACCTCATGCATGCTAGGCAAGTACTCTATCACCAGCTACAGTCTCAGTCCATTGATTGTAACTTAATGTGTTGCCTACTAAAATGGTGATTTTAAAAATTGTTTGAACCAGGTATAGTGTGGTACATATTTTTTCATCCCAACTATCTGGAGGGAGAGGCAGGACAATCTGAGTTTGAGCCAGCCTGGTCTACATAAGGAATTCCAGGCCAATCAGAGCAACATAGTGAGACCTTGTCTCAAAAAACAAACTGGTGGAAGCTGGAGAGGGATGGCTCAGCAGTTTAGAACACATATCATTCTTACTTTCAAGGGGCCCAAGTTTTATTCCCAGCACCCACCATGTAGGTAGCTCACAACTGGTTGTAACTCTAGCTCCAGCAGGATCTGAGGCCTCCAGCATTTGAGGGCCCCCAAACATGTGTGCATACACACATGCACACAAATAAAAATAAATAAATCCTTTAAAAATTCAGTTGCCAATAAAACACAATGATTACTGGTCTCAAGATATAAATCAGTTGGTGGAGTGGGTGCATAGCATACAGGATGTCCTGGGTTTGATTCCCTGTATTCCAGACTTCATGAAGGTAGAACAGGAGCATCAGAGCTTCTAGGTTCCTCCACCAGATACGGAGTTTGAGTCTAGATGTGGCTACACGAGGCCCAAGGATACCCTAGGCTGTCCTGGGCATTGCTGAGTGGCTAACTGAGGATGGCCTTGACTTCTTCCTCCTCCTGCCAGTACCTGCCAGATCCTGGGGTCTCAGGCTTGTTTTGTCATGCCTAGCACACAAGGGGTTTTGCTTTTTGTGTGTTTGTTTGAGACAGGATTAGAAGGAAAGTAGTCAAGTAACATTTTGCCCTATGGTAACTTTGATATGTATAGTTAAAGAGCATGACAGATAAATTTATTACAATTAATGCATGAAATCCAAATGCTAACGTGGTATACATACATACATACATACATACATACATACATACACACATACATATATACATACATAATACATACATGGAGGCAAAACACTAATCATACATGTAAAATAAGTAATTTTTAAAAGAATGTTGATAAGAATTAAAGTTCAAGAACCAGGCCAAGTAGTGAATACCTTTAAGCTTTCAGCATTTAGGAGACAAGAGTAGGTGGGTTTCTTGAGTTCCAGGCCAGTCTACTCTACAGAGTGAGTTTCAGGAAAGCCAGGGATACACAGAGAACCCTCTCTCAAAATGATGATGATGACGACAATGACGACAACGAAGACGACGACAACGACCACGACGATGATAGTGTTCAAAGATACTAAAAACTCCTCAGGAAACTCAGAGCTGGTAAACACAGTAAGAAAGGTAGGATGAAATCAATGTGTAGGGCAGGGCGTGGTGGACACACCTTTAATTCCAGCACTCAGGAAGGAGATGCAGGAAGATCTCAGTTCCAGACCACTCTAGTTTATATAGCACAGTGAGACAGTCTGAAAAAAACAAAACAAAAATACAAACCTAAAATACTACAATAAACCTAACCACAGAACTGAACGATGTCTAACATGAAAATTTTCAAACAGGGAAGAAACAGGCTGGTGCAATCACTCCATGGGCAAGGCTCTTGCTGTGTAAGCCAGGTGCCCTCAATCCATCCCCAGGATCCATGGAAATGCATGGAGAGAACAACTCCACATATTTCTCCTCTCGCTCCCACCTGTGTATGCACCACGAGCCCATTGCCCCATAATCATAATGTAAGAGGCACTGAAGGATTTTTACTTATCCTTGTGCTCATGGATTGGCAACCTTAATATTGTGAAATGACTGTATTACCAAAAAGGATCTAGAGACTCAATGATGTCATCACTGGAATTCCAGTGGCATTCTTCCCAGAACAAGAAAAAAAAATCCTGAAATTTCTCTGAGCACAAAAGTTAATCATGAATAGAAAGAGCAATGCTGTAGGTACCACAATATTCCATCTCAAACCATATTACAGAGCTAGACTAAGAAAAAAAGCATGGTACAGGCACAAAAACCATTTGTAGGTAGACCAGTAGAATAGAATAGGAGACTCAGGCCACACATGATGCATATTTGTAATCTCAGAACCCTGGAGGTTATGGCAAAAGGATTGTCATGAGTTTGAGAGTAGCCTGGACTACTACTACTGTATAATTCGGTCATGAGTTTGAGGATAGCCCACATTACTGCTGCTTAAACACAGGAACAGATAGGAAGCCAGACATAAAGGTATTCACCTGTCATCCCAGCACTTGTAGGTGGAGGCAGGAGGATTGGGAGTTTAACATGAGCTTGAGCTTGATCTACATGAGAACCTAGTCTCAAACCAAACAAACCACATATGGTTATAGCTACCTCATCTTTGACAAAATCAAGAATATACATAGGAGGGGCTGGAGAGATGGCTCAGTGGTTAAAGAATACTGGCTGCTCTTCCAGAGGACCTGGGTTCAATTCCCAGCAACCAACATGGCAGCTCACAACTGCCTATAACAACAGTTCCAGGGGATTCAGTACCCTCAAACAGATAGATGCAGGCAAACACCAATGCACATAAAATAAAGAAAGAAAGAAAAAGAATATGCATAGGAAAAAAAGACAGCATCTTTAAAACATGGCACTGGGGAAACGGGGCATCCACATGTGAAAGAATATAACATCCTTATCTTTCAGTCTACAATAACCCCCCTCCAAAAAAAGCAAAAAACCAAAGCCAAACCAAACTGAAACAAAAACATATATGTTTAACATGGATCAAAGACCTTAAGGTCTGACACTCTGAAACTGTTTAGGAAAACAAAGGAGTGTATGGGTGCCAACTTTCTGCAAAGGACTCCCACCACCTAGGAAATAATCCCAAGAGCTAACAGGAGGGATTGCATGAAATTAGAAAGTTTTTACAAAGCCAGAGAAACCATTTAGAGTGAAGAGACAGACTATAGAATAGGGGGAAAAAAAACCTGTTTGCCAGCTGTATACCCAGCAGAGGATTAATGTGCAGAATTTGTACAAAAGTGAAAAAAAAAACTCATCTAAACAATGAATGGAAATAACAAATTGAATGGCCACGTCTCACCTCAAAGGAAGAACTGCAGATGGCCAATAAATACCCAGAAAAGTGTTCAACAAAGTTAGCCATAAAACAAGTGCAAACTACAACTGTCTTGATTTTATCTCACCCCAGGCAAAGTGGCTAACAGCAAGAAAACAAATGAAAATAGCCTGGTGTGGTGACTCACACATGTGACCCTGCCACTTGAGAAACACAGAGGAAGGAGTTGGGGGTCAGCTGGGTTACAGAGTGAGAAACCCTTGTACATGGCTGATGGGAGTGTAAATCTGTGTAGCCACTATGGCAGTCTATATGGAGGCTCCTAAAACCCAAAACCTCTGAATGTATTGTGTAGCAGTTACCTAGCAGTAACACTCCTGAGTATACACTCAAAGGACTCTTAAGTCAGGATTCCACAAAGATAGAGACACATCCATATTTTATTGCTGCCAGCCTAGGCGTCCATCAATAGATGAGAAAGTGTGGAACACAGGCTAGGTTATAACACATACCCCCGCACTGCAGAGGCAGGCAGACCTCTTGTGAGTTTGTAAACAGAATGCTGCGGGACAGTCAGGGATATATAGTAAGAGCCTGTATTTTAAAAATGGGGTACATATATAAAATGAAATTTCATTTATGAAGACAAGTGGAATTATGACACATGGGAAATGAATGAATTGTTATGTTAAGTAAAATAAGGCCATTCTAGAAAAACAACATTTTCTCTCATGCAGAATCAACACACGCACACACGTGCGCACACACTCCACTACCACCACCACCAAAGTAGAGGGCTCTAAGAAGAAAGATGTGTAGAGAGGAGGGAGGAGCAAGAGAGAATAGACCACACACGTCCTAAAAGCAGAAGGTGACACTATCTGAGGATAGGAAGGAAACCAACAAGAGGGAGAGGCAGAGGGAGGCAGTGTGGGGCAAACAAGAACAAGGCAGCGTGGGGTACACATGTCTGAGAATGTCACAGTGATCAGTATATGTAACCCAGAATAAAAAATAGAAAAACATTTAGGGATAACTTACTAGTAAGGTGCTTGTCCCGCAAGGCCTGACCTATGTTTAACTCCAGACCCACGTCAATAATCTGGCTGTGGTGGCTGAGTTTGTATGCTGGCTGTGGGCAGCTGAGGCAGGTGGATCCCTATGTGCAGCTGGACAGCCAGTTGCCTAGTTCTAGGTCAAGTGGATAATACTTAAGCAATGACACCCAAGGTTGTCTTCTGAACCCACACAGAATCACATGCACCACCACACAAATATGTACTCACATAAAAAGTTAAGAAAAAAAAAATCAATGATTGGGGTGTAGGCCAGTGTTGCTTGGCATGTACCAAGTCATATGGGTATTGCTTTAAAAAATAAATTCCTGGGGTAAATAGAAGAAAAGTTCCATCCTACTTCATTAATGTATTCATAGAAGGTGCATGAAAAAGGATTAAATTGGTCATGCCATATGCATGACTGTGCACACCTATAATCCCAGCATTGAGAGGCGGAGGCAACCCTGACTGACCTGGAATTTGCTGTCTAAACCAGGACAGCCTGAATATGTGATTACAGTCATACTTCTGTGTTTTGTTTTGTTTTTGAGACAAGGTCTCACTTGTAGCCCTTGCTATCCTGAAACTCACTATATAGGCAGGGCTGGCCTTGAACATGCAGAGATCTGTTTACCCCGCCTTCTGAGGCTGTGATTAAACAAACACAGTGAGGTTCAGTGAGGCTGAACCACAACTCACCTTTTTTTTTTTTTTTTTAAAGTGGTACATCTTTATTGGTTCTAATAGTAAGTGGAAGAAGGACGGGTATATTAACCCTTGCTCCTTTAAAAGCATCTACAGACAATATCTCCCTATTTCTTGTTGTTATTGTTGTTTTTTAAAATGTGGTTCATTTTGTGCTGGCTGATATGAAGTTTTTGTTTTTCCCATTTTTTTAAAGACTATAATATAATCACATCATTTCTCCTGCCTCTCATTTGAAGTTTTTATATTCAGTATTCTTCCTTAAAGTTGTATATATTTCTAAAGGAAAGCACTATTTTTTATTTCCACATTCTTCAGAATTCATTACCTTTCTCTAATGGAGGCATTTGATTCAAACTGAACTGTCCACAAATAGTCTTCATATAAACAAGTTTATCAAGTTGTAAATCACTGTCGGATTGGCCTATGTTCTACAGACTATCAAAGCATGCCATCCATGCACTATTCTCTCCCTTGACTATATACCCTGCTAAAAGGCTGTGTTTGCTCAGAACCAACTTGGTATCCAGTGTGGTTCATGTGCGTGTTCAAGTGCTCATGAAGGTACATGTATGTGTATGGCAGGCAGAGGTTGGTATCAGGTCTATTCCTCTCTCAGACTCTATCTTATTTTTTGTGACAGGGTCTCTTGCTGAACCTATAGGGCACTAATTTGACTAGGCTAGTTGGCCTCCCTTGTGCTTTGATTATAGGCATATGTGGTCATATTCAGCTTTTTATGTGGTGTTGGAATTCAAACAGGGCTTCATGCTTGTACAGCAAGCACTTGACCAACTGACTATCCTCCCACCCATTTTGAACCTCTTGATGTTGTATCATAACAGTGTCCATCTACAGCTTTCATGTTGGAAAACCATGTAGTTGAGTCTCTTTCTCTGTCTCTCTTTCTGTCTCTCTCTCCCTCTCCCTCTCC
>NW_022196904.1:168084463-168119936 GCF_008632895.1 Mastomys coucha | reverse complement strand
GGCACCTCTGAAGCAGGGGCAGGCAAATCTCTGTGAGTTCCAGGCCAGCTGGAGCTGTATACTGAGACCCTGTCTCAACAAAAGCAAATCCCAAACTAAAACAACAGAGCAAAGCCATAAACTTGGATGTTACCCAGGTCACATTAATAGCTATGAAGCACACAATGAATATTCATTTTTAGCTTCTATATTAATAATACCACAGGTATCACAGATAAAATACTGCTTAGGACCAGGGTGGAGCATGTTTAAATTCCTCAGTGAGGGACAGAAACAAATTAATTTGTCTCAGATTGCTTCTTAAATTGCTTTTATATTCCATCAGGAGCCCACTGTTCAGAAATGAAAAATGAGGAGAATCTATAAACATCATGAACTTTAATAAAGAAAACTTTAATTCAAGTTCCCATGGAAGTCTTTTCACCTCTTTCCCTCTCTTAGTCACTGAAAGCCTGTCTGGATCTGTTCACTTTGTGACCCAGCTGTTATAGACTCTCGAGCTGACCTGCTAAGAACCAGTGGTCACTGGTATTTTTGAATTCTCATCAGATTTTTTTTTTCATGCTGTATCTGTCCCCAAATAGATAATGGTGGTGGGGGTTTTGTTGGGGAGAACACTGAATAAATTTGAAATACAGAATACTTTTATTTTCTCTATCAGTATAGATTTTTTTAGTGGTTTGTCAGGCAATATGCCATCCCTGGGAATGGGAGAGAGTGAGGAAGGGACAAGGATAGTGTCAGATTTACTCTGCCTCGTTCAAAGTGTTAATTAACAACCACCAGTACTAATTTGTTCATCTTATTGTGGGTGAAGCAACCTCTTGTGGCGTCCTGCTAGGAAGCCAACTATGACTTATGACATTTGACTTGGGGAAATAAGTTCCAGGTTCCAGCTAATGAGAAGTGTAAGTCCTGTCCTCCATGAAATGATGGGAACAGTGATCGCTGTGTAAGTTCAAATGAGAATTGCTCGTTGTGGCTTTAGTAGGGTTGAGGAAATAAGAGGGAGGGAGGAGGCAAGACCTGAACAAAGTAACCCTCCTCATCTCTGAGCGGAGGAAGGAGAGAGGGTAAAGGCGGGTGACAGCAGGCTGGACCAAGGCTTGTGAGAGGTGTCAGTCATGTTGAGAAGTCTGGAGTCTTCAAGGAATGTGGGGTTCCCCTTTTCATTATTTACAGATATGACCCCAGATTATGAACCTTTTCAGTGTAAATGTATTTTGTGGTATTTTATGCTTCAAAAATAGATTAGTTTCAGTTCTCATTTGTTTTTATATAACTGAAGGTTTCAAATTTTAAAATCTTTCCCTTTTGAAAAATCACTGTAGATAACTGATGATAGAGGAGGAAGCCACGGTCCAGCTGCTAAACATGAAGCCCACCTTCAGATTCTGTTATTGCAGGACCACCTTGGTAGAACCAGAGCCTTGACCTTAGCTGTTTCTCACTTTACAGATATAAAACTTAGTGTTTCTCCCTTCTATGATATATGATGTGACATAGAGAGCAAATGCAGAGAGCAAGAGAAAGTTCAATAGGAATTTGACAGAAACTAGGCTGGGATATGGCTCATTGGGTTCAAACACTTGCCAAGCAAAGTATGAGAGGACTTGGGTCTTAGGTCTCCAGAAGTCAGCATGCATGCTTGTGATCTCAGGACAGCAGGGCGTGGAGTCAGGCTCCCCAGGGTAAGCTGCCATAGACCAGTCAGGCTCAGCAAGCTCTTGGTTTAGCAAGAGACCTTGCCTAGGCAAATCAAGTGGTGAGCAGTAAAGGAAGACACATGATAGCAGCTTCAGGACTCCCTATGTGTGTGCACACACGCACATGCACACATGTGTGCCCACATACATGTGACCATGCATGCATACACACATGAAAAATTCACAGAAATTGATTCTTTAAAGAAAAAACTAATGATGTAATTTCCATACACTTTCAGGGCATTTATGAAGCATATAAGTGTGTAGGTAGAAGATTGGAATGCCCATCATAGGTCACAGCTTTTAGTTTTGGGGGATTATTTTTCCCGAGGAACGCCTATTTGACATAAAGGTCAAATGGAGACTCACCAGTGATTTTATAGAAGAAGCTCTTACCTCTGTCTGCTACAGCTAGCAGGCCCCGGTATACCCAAGAGAATCCCTTACAAGAGTGGGCAAACTCAGCACACTGAGCGCGGCCACAGCCAGGTGCCAAGCTCCGACAGTGGTTTGGCTTCATGCTTCCTGAAGGATTTCTCCCGATGTGGTAGCAGTGAAGTTGAAGAGTGTTTCCAGACTAACAATATCAAGAATACTAAGAAACGTTTGTGTGAACATCTTTTTTTAATTTCTAAATTTACCATTTTGATACAAATACCCATGGTTTTCTTCTGTGTTTACATGCAGCCAGGAGCTATGGGCGGAGACGAGGTAATTTTTTTTTTAATGAGATCTTTTGCTTGCCAAACTGTGAGTAAGTATGAGTCTGTATGTGCTTATGCCTGTGTGTATAAAACAGTAATTAATGTATGGCCTGATGTTCTAGCGTAATTGTTTTAGAAAAGTTATTATTTTATTACAATTTGCAGGTAACTTTTTAATCATAACAAAGATACCAGAAAGACAGCTTTACCTGGAAGTTTTTGTTGTTTGGATTTTTGTGAATCAGCATGGGAAAATAAAGGCCAAGTGTATGTGGGTTTTAGCCCTGTGTTTCTGTGTTCTTTTCATAAGATTTAGAAGGTAGAGGCTAACCTGGGGGGGCAGTTTTTGATTTTACTAAGTTGTCTGGTGAATTTTTTCTGTTGCATCAAAGGCAAGCATCTCCTAACCTTAGGAGACGCTTGCATTTTAAGGCCCCTTCCAGGGTCTTTACCTATAATTTGTGTGTTTGTGTGTATGTGTTTGTGTTTTTCCTTTAAGAGGTACCATAAAACTTGCTTTAGTCCCTGTAAAACCTGAACTAATTAATATAACTTTCATTTGTGTAATGCTATAGCCCCCTTGAGTATTTCCATATCTGTAGCTGTCTGTGAATGGTTTGAAGTAGCAGCAAGAGGGAACCCAGCAGATGGGGAAGGTGGGATTTAGGGCAAACACCTGTGTTGTAGTCAAAATCTGTGACTCAGATCTGGTTTCCTAATCTGCAAATGATGAGGTAATAGAGCCAGTCATGTCCAACCTCCTAGCATTGCATCAGAAGTTCTAGTTTTAAGAACAGGTACACACGTGTGTGAAGCATTCCACAAATGTAAGGTCTGTGTGCTGCTCACTGCAGACACTGGCAAGATGCTGCTGGCTTGCTGTGTGCCCGCAGTTAAAGCTAGAGCCAGAATTAGAATCTTCTTGTCTCATATTTGCTAATGTTTACCTTTTATCAGAATATTTTTCACTTTTATTGTCATAAAGAGAAAATAAAGAGAATATTAAATTGATAGTATTTTATTATTTATTGCATAGTAAATATTATTAGATAAATACATATTGGCTGAACTTAATATATGTATGATGGAACATTAATTTATAATCACCCTTACTTTGGGGAATTATATTTTTGTATTTTTTTTGGTATAAAATAACTTATATTTTCATATATTTTATCTATAAACCATATCTATAGAACCAGAAAATTTACAAATGATGGATAATTACTTCTTTTTTTTTGTCAAAAAGATTCTTCAGGCAAAGCAGTACACAAGGTCACTTGCATTTAAAATAATATTGTGATAGGCACTAGATAGAAATATTTTTATGTGTACCTTAATCATAAAGTTAAAGCCCTTAATCAGATCTCCCATCTTGACATCATTGTTCATTGTACATTATCCGCCTTACTATCTAGGTCCACTGATTACATTTCCGTTCTCCAAGCACTTGTCCTAAGGATAGGACAAGTAGGGCAGTTGACTGACTGAACTCTACAACAAATGCAGCTGTGTTCTCCATACAGTAAATTCCAGCTTTCTTAAAATTGTTTCATTGTCACAAACAAGAAATAGAGGTTAAAATATAAATATCATGCAGGGATAAATAATTTATTCACAGTAAATTAACTCAACTAACATGAGAATCATACCTTTTCAGAACACAAAATTTTTAAAATTTACAAAAACAGCATTGAAATAGCAATGTAACTTACCCCATGATTTTGTGACATTCATCATGTGAAATAGATGCATACTTTTGAGAATTTCTACCTATCCCAGCTAGTTTCAGTGAGTTGGCCTCGCTCTCATACCAGTGAGTCCTTATCTCTTTTGTTTAGGAACTTGAAAACTGGCCTCCATCTTACCAATATATAAAGATGAAAATTACTAGATGTAAAAATATTTTTCCAATTGAAATATTGATCATTCAACATAGTTTTTGTGTTCAGCAAAGTTTTTTAATCTCAGGCATCTCTTAGGACACGTATGGCAAAGACCTCTTACCTTGAGACCTGAGCCCTTCAGATTGAAAGCTGCAGCCCAGAGTGGGGAAGTAGCTCAGGTGGTAAAATGCTTGCCTAGCATTCCTGAAGCCAGGTCAGAATGAAAGCGGATGTGGGTGCACTCCAGCAATCCCAGCACTTGGAGTGAAGGCCGGAGGGACTTGATTGTTTTTAATTCATAGGAATATATATCCTAATGTTATGGCCATTCCTGTTTATTTCTTTATTTTGATATTGGTGCTCAAAGCCAATGCCTCAAACATACATACCAGGCAGTGACTTATCACTAAGTGGCATTTCTATCTCTGCCTTTCTTATTTTTCATTTCAAAAAGTAAAATCCTAGAAATAACTATTAATTCCTTTTTATGCCATACTTGTTTCATGTTGGTAGAAACATGAAACAGGAGGGGGTGGGCACTAGAACATTTTCCATGGAAGTAGACATGAGGGCTGCCTTTCCTCACGCATGAATCAGTCGCTTGCTGAGACTTGCCTCTTGTTTCTTAGGCTTGCCTTGCCTCTCAGTTGCTCTCATGTTTGCTGGTCCATCTTTGTGAGACACCACTCTGCCTAGTCACTCTGTTCCCCATTGAGGGGTCCTGTGATCTAGTGCTCCATCTCCTACCGGCTGCAGCCTCTCTTCTCTCCATCTTTCTCTGATCAGCTGTGTGCTTTGCTGTCCACTGCTTATTGCCTAGTACTGACCATTCATCCTTTCTTCTAAATCCTATCTCATCAGTGTGAACCAAACTCAAGCCTTTTTCTTTCTTTTTTTAATTACTTCACTTTTTAAATTTGTTATGTATATGTGCCTTTGCCATCCCCCATGTGTGTGTATGTGTGTGTGTATGTGTATGTGTATGTATGTATGTGTGTGTCTATATATGTATGTGTGTAGGTATGTATGTATGTGTGTGTACACCCTGTGTCAGCCTTGTGACTGCAGAAGCCAAAAGAGATCATCTGATCCCCTGGAACTGGAGTTAGAGACGGTTGTGAACTGCTGGGAACTGAACCCAGGTCCTGGGCAAGAGTAGCAAATGGTCTTAATGCTGAGCCATTTCTCTAATCCTGCCAAGCTCTGTCTAAGTGGCCTTATAGACAGTATTTCCCTCTGATTCTACTACCTCGTATTCTTCTTGTGTTTTCTTTGTACTCTGGTTCTTCAGTTGAATATAAGTTATCTGAGGACAATTTTGACTTGTGTAAAACAGTATGCTCTGTGAATAGTCATATTAAAATGATTTGATTAGGATTGTTTTGAAATAACATTCATCTATGCAGAAGAGTTTGGCATTATATTTTTTCATTAGCTGGATGTAATGGTACTTGCCCTTAGTCCTAGCCACTCAGAAGGCTGAGGCAGGAGGATTTCTTGAGCTAAGAGTTTTGTGCCAGCCTAAGCAGTACCATGAACTCCTATCTCCAAATAAATAAACAAATAAATAAATAAATAAAATATTAAAAAATGATTTGCTAGACCTGGTGGCACAAACCTGTAATTCTAATGTTTGGGAGGCTGAGGCAGGAGGATTGCCTTGTGTTTGATACTGGACTGTGATACATAGCGAGTACTAGGCTAGCCAGAGATCCACCACAAGACCCTTTCTTGAAATTCGAAAAAGTTAGGCTTAGTAGCACGTACCTTTAATCCCAGCAGTTGGGAGACATTGGCGAGACCTTGTCTCAAATAACTAAATGAATGAATGGATGAATGAAGACAGAAAGATTTTACTTTAATAATTTTGAACGTCTTAATCTTCCTCGTACCAGATGCTGTGCTAACTATTATCTATAATATTTTGATTTCCTTTGTCTTAGTCTACAGATTGCTCGTCAGGGATGAAGTAGGGAATGGGGGTATTGGGTAGGAAAAACAGGTAGCAGGTGTTTGGTCCATGCTTTCTACTTAGTCTTCCATTCTAAGAGAGAAGGGGCAAACATCTCTTTCTTTAAATATAATGCTTTAGGCATGAAGGATGGGGCAAGTGCTTTCATGTCTAGCCCTCATACTCCCGGCCCCATATCATGTAATGCTGATGAATTGATAGGCTTCCGCAGTGCTGCTCATTCATGTGGTAAGGACTAAGCTAGCATCTAGACTGTTCAAAAAAATCTAACAAGTAAACTGATTGATATATATTAACCACTTCATTCTACTTATGATTAAGACTAGAACTGGAGGGTAAGCAGGACAGTTCAGCCAGTTAAGTACATGTCATGCACACCTGACGCATGAGTTTGCTCTCAGGAACTCACAAGGGTGGATAGCTGACTCAGAGCTGTCTGCTGCATGCTCCTCACCCACACACATCACACCCACAATAATACACGAAAAATTCAAAACACAGTAGAAAAAATAGAGCTTTACCGTAACTCATATTCTCTGTGTTATATATGTTGGTGAATTTTTTTTTTAATCAGTCAGATTTACATACCAAATGATTCTTAATACACAAGATGCCCATACAATAAATTCAGGTACAAAAAATGATACAAGCTACCCACCTAAATTAGACAAGCTACCCCAATTATCCTATCCCTATATGATATTATAGCTACCTGTGGCTATTTAAAACCATGCAGAATCTGAGTGATCCTGCTCATCCTCCATCTTGCTTCCTCCTCCTTTACCCTGGTGAATTCTTTAGGAACGGGAAGTAATGGGAATACATGCAAAAATACTTGAGTTTTGTAAACAAGACTTATGCCAGGGGAATCTAGTAAATCTGGAATAGGGAGAATTTCAGGAACTCTTTGGATACTAGATGAAGAGCTGGAAGCAAGGGACCTAGTATGTGGTTCAGCTAAGAAGAGAGGGTAGCGATGAGACTGTCATGCCCTGAGTTTGCATGGAGCCAGCTTGAGGAAAACTTGGTGGCGAGATGGCCCATGCTGCTGCTTTTGAATCAGAAGGCGACTCTGGGCACAGATATGTTGGAGCTGGATGAGGAGGGGGCTGAGGAAAACATAGTGGATAGGAAGGACTAGGCGGGGCTGGATGAGGAGGGGGCTGAGGAAAACATAGTGGATAGGAAGGACTAGGCGGGGCTGTAGCTCAGCTTAGAGCCCTTCCCTATCATGTCTGAGGTTCTGGCTTTAATCCTCAGCAGTAGGGGTAAGGCGGAGTGGAGGATTATGTATGAAAGACAGGAAATAAGAGTCAGGCTTTTCACTAGTACCCATTTTTATTTTGTTACTATGGTATTGGTGTCTGTTACATCAAGAGATCTTAACATTATCCTTCAGAAATATTCTTCCTCTAACAAGTGTAATGTGTACTCAGCCCTGTTGGAAATTAGTCTGCTGGATGGTGGCATATAAGATCTTTGTTTACATGCTTACAGTCTTTTTTTGCTTCCTTCCTTCCTTCCTTTTTCTCCCCTCCTCCTTTTTAACAAGGTCTCTGTGTGTTACCCTGTAGCCTGGATACACTGTGTACAGGATTCCTCACACTCGTGACAATGCTACCTTTAGTCTCCCCAGAGCTGAGCTTGCAGGCAGGTGCTACCACGCTTGCTGCGTCCACATTGACTCTGCATTGTAATTTTAGATTTCACATGAACATGAGTTCTTGTGAGTCATGAAGACATCTGTCTACAAGATGCTTAATCGTGTCAGTGGTGTGTGTGCGTGTGCACGCTGTTGCGTTTGACTGAACCCTAGTTGATATGCATGATAATCATGTATTCTATCACTGGGCTGTACTTCCAGCTCTACAGTGTTCTTGATGTTTAGTTATATAGCAGCTAGGAAAATCTATGTGTGTGTTTCTATTTGAACAGTGTAAGTGAGCACATGTAAAGAGTGATTAGAGTTACTCTTATACATATGTAGGCCATAACCACTATGTACTCTAATGGGTGACATTAGAGTTTAATAAAACTAAGGTTTAATAAAACAAATGTGGGCTGGAGAGATGGCTCAGTGGTTAAGAGCACTGTCTACTCTTCCAGAGGTCCTAAGTTCGATTCCCAGTAACCACATGGTGGCTCACAAACATCTGCAATGCGATCTAATGCCCTCTTCTGGCATACAGGTATACACGTAGATAGAGTACTCACAAAATAAATAAATTTTTAAAAATAATAATAATAACAAAACAAATGTGCGTTCTTGAGTTGAGAGCATCTTTCTGTGGCAAGCCAGCTATGAGAAGGGTTTGCTGCTTGCTGATGAGACCGTGGTACAGGCCTGGCACTATGCTAATGCAAGAGCTCTGTGAGCTTGTTTATTAAAGGACACAGATAAGGAATTCTGGAGTAAAACAGACATGGGTTGAAGAATGAAATGTTTGCGATTATAACCTCTTGAATGTTATTGGTTGGTGTAGTAATAGAAAAATATGAACACAAAAGAAAGGGAAAGGAGATTAACAGGAATGAGAGGGAGAGGAGTCAATTGCTTTTCACCGTTGTGAGAAATCGGTGTGGGAGGAAGTAGAGGAAGAATGAAAATGGAGTTCTCTGCCTTCCGTCCATTGTGGTCACTAAGTGTCTGCATGCCTACCACATCTTAGACTCTAGACATGGTCTCTCACTTTGCTTGGATTTTGCTCTAGATACGACAGAGATGGTAAATAAATGAGACAAATATTTTTATCCATTTGATAAAATCCAGGGACTAGTGAGCTGGCCCAATGTGTAAAGGCACTTGCTGAATAAGTCTGGTGACCTGGGTTCAATTTCCAGACTGCACATAAAGATGTAAAGAGAACTAGACACACTGACTTGTCCACATGCGCACCACCACCCAGGAGCCTACAGAACGTGAAAGGAAAGTAACTGTTTTTAGAAGGACCAACCATGGTGCTGTAGGAGTGTAACTGTAGACCTTGGCAGGTAGAGGCAAGAAGGATTAGGAGTTTAATGCCAGCCTTTGGCTACGTAGTGAATTCCAGGTCAGCCTGAGCCACGGGAAACTTTAACTCTTCCATTCTCTCCTCTCTCCATCTGTTTTTAAGTATGAGGAAGGAAGGAATGGGAAATGACCTATCAGCGATGGAGAAGTCAGATGATATTTAAAGTGAAACACAAAGAATGAGGCGATATCTGGGGTTTCTTGTTTATTGAGATAGGGTCTCACTGTCTGTTCTAAGCTGGCTTTAAACTTAGGATTCCCCAGGCTCCAGTGTCTTTCCTAGAGTATTAGGATTACAGGCATATACCACTATGCATGGCTTTTAATTTTTTTTAATTATGGGAACTTTCAAATTTATAAAAATATGGAAAATTTTAATGTCTTCTCCTCTGGCCTCTGCAGGCACCAGTCATGCATCCATTGCACATATATACAGTCAGGTAAAACACTCACTCATAAAAATAAATGCAGCTTTTAAAAAGGGAATATGGGAGAAGTGGCTTGTATGAAAGATTTGATGCAAAGTATATAATACACAGTACAATATCTACACATCTTGAAAGTATTCTGTGCCCAGAAGGGATGTCAGTCACACAGCATTTCACCCCTCTGGAACGCTAGAACAAGAAGATCTACTAAGACACAAAGAATTAGTGATGCCTAGAACTGAGTGGCTGAAGGGATATAGAAGTGGCTTCTAATTGGTTAACTGTATGAAGTATGTGACATGTGAATTATATCTCAGTAAGACTGTTGTCTTTAAGAAGACTTGAGGGCTGGCGAGATGGCTCAGTGGGTAAGAGCACTGACTACTCTTCCAAAGGTCCTGAGTTCGGATCCCAGCAACCACATGGTGGCTCACAACCACCCATAATGAGATCTGACGCCCTCTTCTGGTGCATCTGAAGACAGCTGCAGTGTATTACACCAGAGCGAGTGGGGCCGGCAGAGATCCTGAGTTCAATTCCCAGAAGCCACACACATGATAGCTCATGGCCATCTGTACAGCTACAGTGTACTCATACACATAAAATAAATAAAATACATCTTTAAAAAAAAAAAAGAAGAAGAAGAAGACTTGAGACAGGCTGGAGAGATGGCTGGGTGGTTAAGAACACTCACTGTTTTTCCAGATGTCCTGAGTTCAATTCCCCGCAACCACATAGTGGCTCACAACCATCTGTAATGGGATCTGATGCCCTCTTCTGGTGTGTCTGAAGAGAGCATACTCTATACATAAAATAAATAAATCTTTAAAGGGGGTGGGAGATGCTGGAGAGCTGGCTTAGCTGTTAAAGACTACGCTTACAACTAAAACTGTAAGAAGACTTGAGGCAAGGAAATGGCTGAAGCTGATGAGTGTTAGGAGCATTTGGAGGGAGGAAGGGGTCTGCTTTTACTGACCTTCTACTTCTTGAAAGGATTTTGAGCTTGGTCCAAGTATGAAAGGAGATCATCGCAGAGCCTAGTAATTAACTTTATGTTTCAAAAACACCACTCTGCTGCTTCAAGAGGAATGGAAAGAAAGGTGGGTTGTCTGGTTAGAAGATGTCAAGATGACAAGAGATGGTGGAACTTAGGTTAGTATGATAGCATGAGGTTGTAGAGACATTGGCAGTGATGTATCCTGGAGAGAGGACGCAGCAGAACCAGAAGACTGGCATTACACAGATGGATTGGATGTAGCAGTCATTCAGAAGATGAGCTTGGTGATGTTTGGGTTCTGGCAGAAGCTGTGGGGTGAATGGTAATGCCATGAATTGAAATGGCAGTGGGAAAAGGGAATTTAGGGTAGATATTAAGACTTTACTTGTAACTGGATGTGTTGGCACACATCTTTAATCCTAACATGTAGGAGGCAGAGGCAGGCAGATCTCTGTGAGTTTGAGGACAGCCTGGTCTATATGGTTCATTTCAGGTCATCAAGGGCTATAAGACATTGCCTCAAAAATTACTTAATAAGAATTTACTTGGAAGCCTATGATGACTCAGATATACCACTTTTTAATATAAAGTAAAATTTGTTTTTATTAAGTAAGAGTTCTGTTCAAGGCATGGTGGCAAGTGCTTGTTGTCCCCACACTGATACTGAGATGCATAGACAGGAGGCTCAAGAGTCTGAGGCCACCCTGGACTACATAGTGAGGCCTGTGTGAAAACAAGTCAAGCCAAACAAGCAAGCAAGCAAACAAAATGTGCTCCATAAGAGAGTCGGGGGTCTCTTACTCCATTAGGAAGTGAGACCCAGATAGGTGGCCTGTCCTCTCCAAAGCTGAAGACTGGAGATGAAGCTGGAAACAATTTCAATTTCTCTGGAGATACTTTATTTAGTTAGTGTTAGGAAACATTTCTCATTATCCATTTTTGTTAAATCCCTAAGCTGATTTCTGAGCTGCTTGCAAGACTGAGCCAAAAGGATCTGAGAGTGGAACTGTTGGACCAGCAATGCCCTGAACAACTGCGGTCCTGCAGGGCTTCAGCAAGTGCTGGTCTGGTGTATTTAGAAGCACAGCATGGCCGCTACTCGGGCTCTCCCATCATTTGTTGTGGGAAGAAGCTTTCTGGCAAGGACAATCTTGAAGCTTTGCCTTGCTTACTGGCACTTTGCAGGTCATCTGGCACTTTGCTTCTGCAGGCCTTTTAGCTTCAGGTCATTGCCATTTCCAAATATTATTATTCATTGATTTATGGATCAGACTGTCCATTCTGGACAATAACTAAGAGTGTATACCAGGAGCAGATGGAAACCATGGCCAGGTTAGAACAGTTAAGAAGCCTTCTCTTTCTCTTTTGTTGGAATATTGTATATAAATTTTCTGTGGAAGTAGCTTGAGGTTCTAATTCAGATTTATACTATCTTCACGTAGGAGTATATGTCTTTTAGGATATAATATGGATTGTTTAAAGTATTTTGGTGTTGAGGAATGTTTTTCTTAAAGAAAAGGAATATTTCAGAGGGCTGCTGGGTAGTGTGGCAGGACTGCAGGATAGTTCACATGCAGCTTCAGAAGATTTCAGTTACTGATTACATGTCCAGGAACTAAAATTTCATAGTTCCCCTAAGAACAGCCCTTTTCTGAGACAGTATCTCATATAGTCCATCCCCCAGCACATCCCAGACTTGGTCACTATTGCTCACATTGAAGGAAGGGTCTTGCTGTCCTGGGTAGGTTCAAGTACTCACTGCAGGCTAGGGTGGCCTCAAACATGAGATCCTCTTACTCAGCCTCCCATGTGCTGAGATTTCAGGCATTTGCCAAACAGCCCATCTGGGACAATTTGTTTTCAGCATGGATATATGCCAACCAAATGACTACATGAATAATAGCCTCCCAAGGGTTCAGTGGACTGCTCAGAATACCACTGCACTAACTTACCCTGGTGAGAGTCTGCAGCCAAGAAAAAGCATTACTGGCCTTTCCAGAATCACCCCTCACAATAACAAAACAACATTCAGAGCCAAAGGTCTGAAATTTTGTTCTCAACACTCACAACCAGCCATGTGACTCCAGCTCCAGGGGATCTAACATCCTCTTCTGACAGCCATAGGCATCTGCACATACATGGCAAACACACAGACAGACATATACATTATAAAGTAAATAAGTAAACAGTCCTTCAGGAGCTTATGACTAGAGCAGAAACAGATGACTGTCAGAGCGTGGGACCACTCTAGCCCACAGAAGTGCTCCTTCTTTCCATCCTTCTTTCTGTCCTCCTTTTCTCTCCTTTTTTTTTTTTTTTTTTTTTTTTTTTTTTTTGAGACACAACATAGCCCTGGCTGCCCTGGAGCTCTCTATGTAAACTAGACTGGCAGTCTTTTTCTGCTGGGTCTTGAACCTGGGGACCTTAGGCAAGCTAAGCAAGTACTCTGTCACTGAGCCATACCTTTAACCCTCCCTCATCCCCAAGTGTCCTACTAGTGCTTCCTGTGGCAGCTCCCTCACCTGTCGGGCATTGGGCAGTCATGTCACAGAGAGCTGATTAGAGATCTATCCAATAATGAGGTTGCACTTTCCTTAACTCAGGTGTTTCTAAGGTTCAGACATTTCGTACAGAGCTCTTTCAGTGGCCACCTGCTGCAGACAGGTAATATCGCCTCGGTGGTTCTTAAACTTCAGCAGAGGAGTCGCTGGGATGGGGGTGCAGAGTTTGAAGCCTGACCTCCACAAATTCATATTAGTGGATTTGAGGATTGGGTTTTGGAACCCATGTTCTTAGTTCCTACTTGCAGTTAGAGAAACATCATCTATGTGTGCACCATTTCCAGTTTCGTTCCCAAGGCTGCTTCATTGCTAAGGCCTAGAGCACTCTAAATACTACTACTGAGACAGAGGCATTGTTTTAAAGCCTAAGGAAGTGTTTTAACTCCCCATGACTGATTTTGCTTTTATTTTCCTCTGGGGAAGCTGTGGTCATGTTGGTCATGAGAAACAAGGTGTTATTTGCTCAAGAATGTCTCAGATACCTGTGACTTTTTCACTGCTCTGGTTGAAGGCTTCCTCATTGCTCATCTGGATAGTCACTGACTTTTATTCGTAATCTCAGCGCATCCCCCTACAACCCTGGGTTCAAATTGCCAGTAGAGATGATAGAAGCTTTTGTAGGATGTGGGACATAAAATAGTCAGCAGTAGCTTCGAGAAGTGATTCTGGCAAGATAAAATTTAAAAATGGAGTCGATGCAAGTGTAATAGTTTCCAGGGCATATATGTTAAAAGCCCTGTGTGTAAAATGTTTTATGAGGATGTAGCTCAGTTGGTAGAGTGTTTGCCTAATGTACACAGAAACTCGGGGACAGTCCCCAAGACTACAGAAAAGCAAGTGTGGTAGTGCATCCTAGCACTTGGGAGGTAGAGCCAGAAGGAGCAGAAGTTCAAGGTCAAAGCTAGAGCGATGATTCACTGGTCTAGAGAGCTTAAGTTAGATTCCCATTATCCACAGGATACTCACAACCATCTATAACTCTAGTTCCCAGGGGATTTGACAGCCTTTCTGGTCTCTGAGGGTATCAGGTATTCACATGGTATACAGACATGCATGCATGCTAAACACACACATATTAAAAATAAATTTTTAAAAGTTTAAGATCGGGACTGGAGAGATGGCTCAGAGGATAAGAGTACTGATTGCTCTTTCAGAGGTCCTGAGTTCAATTCCCAGCAACCACATGGTGACTCACAACCATCTGTAATGGGATCTGATGCCCTCTTCTGATGTGTCTGACATACAAAAAAATAAATAAATCTTTTTTAAAAAGTTTAAGGTCATCCTTGGTTACATAGAGTTTGAGGCCAGCCTGGAGTGTATGAAACCCTGTCTTTAAATTTATTTTTTTAAAAAAAGACCAGTATTAGAGTATTAGATTGAAATATTACATTGGAAAAGGGGAAAATTGCTTTCTGTAATACAAAGTATGGAACATAATGCTTGTGCATGTGAAAGCAATAATAGTTCAGGCCCCACCTTCCTAGGGAATGGTCACATTTCTCATGTTCTCAGACTCCTGTGTTATACTCAGTGACTATGCTTAGAGGCATGCATGTTTTAGTACATACTGTTTTCTTTTGTTTATTTCTGATATAAAGTCCTATGCTATATAGTTCAGGCTAGCCTTGAACTCATGATCCACCTTCCTCATTCTCCCAAGTGCTGAGATTATTGGACTGAACCACCATGGTCAGCTTTGCACACACTGTTTTGTTTCCTTAGGCACTGCCTAAGAAGATATATTTAACATGTTTTAGGTCCCTCTAATACACTCTAAGGTAGAAGATTCATTTGGTCTATCCTAATGGAAGTTATAATGTAATGGGGTGGGGAAGCATAATACTCAATAAAACCCAAGAAAAGCTATGGCGTTAACTGGGGAAGCTGTTTGGAGGTAGAAGCACAGGATGTCACTCATGGATTGGAGGGGTCTGATCTAAAGGTTCAGTACAATTAGCTGAGACCTCAGGAATTAAGGTTTAACTATGGGGTAGGAGAGATGGCTCAGCAGTTAAAGGCACTGGCTGCTCTTCCCAAGGACCTAGGTTTGATTCCCAGCATCCACGTGGTAGCTCACAACCATATGTATATATAGTTCCAGGGGATCTGATGCAATTTTCTGGCCTCTGTGGGTGCAGGGCATAAGTATGATATGTACACATTCATGAAGGTGAAACACTCATACAAATAGAAGAATTAGCGATGATTGGAAAAAAGAATGCCTAGAGGTGAGCAGGAACACTGTGTCCTTGGCACCTGTGGCAGGAGTAATCAGGAAACCCACAGGACTCTGATTAGAGAGGTCACTGAGCAAGGAGCAGCAGCTGCTCTAGGGAAGGAGCAAGCAGGGACTGTGTAGTTCATAGCGATCATTTTGTCTGTGATCCAGAAGGCAGTGGAAGTCGTTGGAAGCTTTTGAAGGCAGGAGTGTAGGGTGTGGCTACGAGCTCAGATAATGTTGGGGCATCGCTACTTCAGTTTCTCTTCTTCCTTCCTTCTTTCCTTTCTTTCTTCTCTCTTTCCTTCCTTCCTTCCTTCCTTCCTTCCTTCCTTTCTTTCTAACTTCCTTCCTTCCTTCCTTTCTTCTTTCTTTCTGTCTTTCTTTCCTTCTTCTTTCTTCCGTCCTGGAAGAAAACATTGTTGGATTCTAGGTAGAAATCAGTGAGAAAGGGTGTTTATGTAGCTACTCAGACTGTGAGTCAAGGAACAAGACAGTGGTTTGGATTAAGGCATTAGGACTGGTAATGACAAGACTTACAGTAAAAGTGTGTTTTGAAGCTTGAGTTGGTAGGATTTAGTGAGAAACTGATTTAAACAGACAGACAGACAGGGAGGGAGGGAGGGAGGGAGGAAGACGAGTTGGATGGGGGAGAGAATTAATATGAAGGCTATATACTAAATTTCTGGATTGCCTCGGGTATATATAAAAGGCCTTTGTTTTTTGCTTGTTTGTAATGTGCAGTGTGTGAGCCCATGTGTGTGGATGTATATGTGCATGTGTGCAGGTTCATGGAAGTCAGAGGTTGATGCTGCCTGTCTCCCTTGATTATTCTCCACCTTAAACTGTCCATATTTAGGCAGGATCTGTCACTTGAGCTCAGAGCTTCCTGATTGTGCTAGTCTAGCTGGTCAGCTTGCTCTAGTGACCCCTTGTCTCTGCCTCCTAAGGGTTAGGATTACAGGTGGCCACCATGTCTACCAGGTGTCTATATGGGTGTGGGGCTCTGACCTTGGTGCCCATATTTGTTGGTATACCCACTGAGCAATCTCCCAGGTGGTCTTTATATTGACATTTAAGGAACGCTGGAGAGAAGCAGATTAAAGATCAGGAAGCTTATGTGATGGAAGATCGGGAGCTTATGTGATGGTTTTTACTTATTTTACTCAAATTCCCACTCCACAAGATTTTGCTGAAAATTGTCCTCCTGCACACCACAGGGACACACTGTCGCTTGGTTTTTCTCATTACCTACTGTTTCATAGTTACCATGTACTTTCTTGCCTGTCCCCTCATCAGACGGATTCCTTTGTTAGGAAGTACTTTGATGATCTTGGAAAGGGGCTAAGTATTTCCCTCAGTATTTCCCACTGAGTGTTGTATGTTAAAGGCTTCTGTTAGCTTCATACTGGATAGTGCTGGGAGTAAGTGAATGCTTCTTTATTGAAGAGCAGCATTTTGCTTTCTCATGAGGTAGAGCCTGACACACTTTTCATTCATTACATTTCATTTCTGCCTCTTCTCCACCAGCCTTTGTCTTTTGCACATCTCATGTTTCTTGAATTGGAATTAAGAGGTAGGCATAGACATTCTGTGGGAATTGCTGATTTGATCCTGAGTGCGGACTGCATGGCAGATGTAACTGGCTGCTGTCAGAAAATGCCTGTGGGAGGCTCACTTTTGCCTGCAGTTGTTGCAGATCTGTTTCTTTTACTCCCTGTGATGAAAACAGTCGTCAAGGGATGAGAATTTACTATTGTTCATTCCTACCCCGCTGTAAAGATAGGTGGCACAGAGAGACAGACTCTGTCTTTGTAGCTGTGCTGGAAAGAATGAATAAGAACTCTTCAGTGCCTCATTATCCCCACCTTGGCCTTTGCTCACTCCAAGCTTCAAAACAATACCTGGCTTATACCACTGAGTCGCTTGTAATATAACATGGCTATATTAACAGTGTTTTTCTTTTTGGAAAAAGAAATGTTTACCATTTTTCTAAGGATGTTTGTATTGTTCATGGATAATGGCTATAGTAGCTCAAAACCTGGATTTCAGGGAAGTAAAGCCAACTGAATAGATGGGAGGGAGGCCTTTGTGTGCTTGTTTCCCTTACCGGAGAGATGGACTTCTCTGCCTTCCTCCTTACCTTTTCCTGCTGCTGCTCCATCTCCTCCCTGCTCCTCTCTCCTCCTCTCCATGTCCTCCTCCCTCCTCCTCTCTCCTCCTCTCCATGTCTTCCTCCCTCCATCTCTCCCTTTTGCTGTCCTTCCTCTTCCTCTTCCTCTTTCCTCCTTTTCCTTATTTATTCTCTCTTCCCCATTCCTCCTTCCCACCTTCCCTCGGACTGTAGAAACTGGTGGCAAGTTTTACCAGGAACTCACAGACTCAAAACAAGAAAAATTATTTTTTAATTTGGGCCTTATTTTGGAGTAATTTCTAGTCATGGTGGTGTACACCTTTAGTCCTAGAAAGTGGGAGGCAGAAGCAGTCAGATCTCTGTGAATTTGAAGCCAGCCTGGTCTACATATTGAGTTCCACAATAGCCAGGGCTACACAGAAAACCTTGTCTAAAAAAACAAAAAAGAAAATAATTCTATAGGGATTTTGTTGTTGCTGTTGTTTTTGTTTGTTTGTTTGTTTGTTTTCTGAGAGATGGCATCACTATAGGCCAGGCTGGAGAGCAATTCACTGTGTAGACCAAGGTGGCCTTCAACTCACAGAGATCCTCTTGCTTCTGACTTCTGAAGTGCTGGTATTAAGTCCATCAGCCACCATCATCTGTATTTTGAGTGTGTGTGAGAGAGAGAGATTTAAAATACAGCCTAGAGTAATAGTGCTAATATGTCATAGCCATACCCACACTATACTACTACATCTTGACTTAGTGTTTCATTTACACATTCTGTCCAGTATTGTTAAATGTGCTTATTTTCAAACTGGAGTCTCTTTGGTGCCAGGAAAACTATCATGATTAAAGAAAGGAAAAAAATAACTTATGGGTACATTCTCCTTTTTTGGTTTTATGAGACAGGGTTTCTCTGTGTGTAGCTCAGACTCACAGAGATCCATCTGCCTCTGCCTCCCAAGTGCTGAGATTAAAGACGTGCACCATCATCCATCCGACTGGTTACATTCTTTTACTAGCATAATATTAATCCTATCTCTCCTTCTCCAGACCCCCTACACATGCACCTCCCAACTTTATATGGTCTTTTCCCCTCAATAAGTCAGAATCAAACTAGTGCTAACCACATTCATTGGGTGTGGGGTCCCTTCACCTACCAATGGACACTTCCCCAAAGAAAAATGATTCTCCCTCCCCATGCAGCCATCACCTGCCAACAGCTCTTCAGCTAGGTGTATAGTGCCTCTTTGATAAGGGAATGCACTTACTAGCCACAATGGGGATTATGAGCATAATGCAGTGATTTTTTTTACCAAGGAAAACAGATGCAGTTTTGATGCTTTGTCATTTCAGTGTTGTATGTAAACAAGGCTGTACTTGGTGATCTTCAGTTTTCAATTGGAAAAGCTATGCCTCAGGATACATTGTGTTCTATACAATGGACTTCTGCTACAGCATTGTTCTCTAGGAAAGCCATTCTGATTATAGAAACTGCTACTTTGTTTCAGGTCGGTCTTCTCTCTTTCCCTTTGAAGACGCCTTCTTGGATGACAGCCATGGTGATCAGGCCTTATCATCTGGCTTAAGTTCTCCCACTCGATGTCAAAATGGGGAGCGAGTGGAACGCTACTCTAGAAAGGTGTTTGTTGGAGGCCTTCCTCCTGACATCGATGAAGGTACCACATGCATTCATTAACAACTTTACAAGAGCTGGACTTTTGTGCATTGTGTCACCATACCCTGACACTTCTCCAAGCTAGCATCAGTAAATACATTGTGAATGTGTAATAAAATTAACTGTGATAAAGCTAACTTAAACTATTGTAGTTCTCATCCGCTTTGGATGTGCTATTAGACTCACTACATTAAAGTTGTAAGTGGCCAGAACTTCATTTTCCTCTAACTAGTTTACATTTATTAATTTGGGGTGATATGCATATGCCACAGCACATGGAGGGCAGAGAACAATTTGTAAGAGTTTCTTGCTCCCACATGCATCCCAGGGATTTAACTCAGGTTGTTAGACTTCATGGCAAGGCCCTTTATGCACCCAGCCATCTCTTTTTCACCTTTTTTTTTTTTTTTTAAGTACAGAAACATTCTCGGTTTTGGAAATCTGTTTTATTTGACATAAAGATCACCTGAGCTAGAACTAGATTTTTCTTCCAAGTTTCTTATTAAGTTTATTGGCAGTAAAAGGAAAGGAATTAGAGTTAGAAACATACTTTTCATGATTAGACGCTAATAACCAAATATACTCCCTAGCAATGGTATTTTACTCTGCAGATTTTACTTCTGAGAAATACTTTAGAAAAGCTCTTAAAAGAAAGTAAATGCAAAAAGCGGGGTGGGGGAGATTCCTTAAAACATTTTTTAATGAAAAGATACTTTATGTTTCTCACAATTGCAGGTTTTCCACATTTTACTAAATTCCTTCTCTGTTTTGTAGATGAGATCACTGCCAGCTTTCGCAGGTTTGGACCTCTTGTGGTGGACTGGCCTCATAAAGCCGAGAGCAAGTCGTACTTCCCTCCTAAAGGTAATGAACTCAAGATGTCCCTCTGTCTGTCAGATGCCAGACAGTTCCAAGTAAGACAGTCTTCCAAGTCTTGGGATAGCCATTGGCCCTATTTCCCTGAGTAAAATAACAATGATCATCATCGTGTATGTGTTTCACTTGGAGACACTTCCCCAGGAGTGTACTGTGTTCGATGACCCTGATTTTATTAACAGTGAGATTGTCTTTGAATCTGTTGTAGAAGAGCTTTTGCTAAGTTTATAGTTTCCTAGGGTTTTGAGGGGTGCCAGCAGTGGTAAAATATAAAAGTTAATTTTATGCGTATTCCTATAGCCGTATGATTTTTTTTTTTGAATAAATCTCACAATCCTGGGGTTTGGGAAAGCTAGTGGCTAAAGAATGACTTTATGCAGTATGCTCGTTATCTGCAGTGGAATGCGAAGTGGCTTGGGAGGTGGAGAAGTAACTAGCAAAAGGGCCTTCACAGCATCCCGCTTCTCTTAACTTGTGGGTGGTTCTCCTGCTCCGACAAATGGATCTCCTGTGCTCAGAGGTTGTTGTTGCTGCAGAACCCAGGGACATCTGTGCTGAGGCTCAGTTTGGGCATGTTCTGAGAACCATATAATAGAGTACTTTGGATTGAAGAGACTGGGTTTCTCTTTCCTCTGTTATGTTCTGCAGCCTGTGTTTCAGAGGTACGATTTATCTTGTCAGTGACACCCCTGAAAAATGACTTGCAATACATTATGTGTGCAACGTTCCTCATCACAAAAGGGAGAAGTCAGCACCTGGTCTTTCTGGAGCCCTGTGCAGGAGTCAAACTTGAATGGAAGCTTGGGGCGCCACTGCCTTCCTGCTGTGCCCAGTTCATCAGGATTTTGCTCTTGTAGCCATCTCCTCCATTGCTCTATAACCCACGAAAAGAAGTTAGCCACTAAAGGGTTACCTGTTGCTTTTAATATCTTCTGTTAATTTTTTTTTTTTTTTTAAGACATGCCTACTTTGCTTTGTATTCCAGGCTGGTAGTATACTCAGTGTATTTTTGCCCAAAACCTTCTCAGATGCTAGAGTTATAGGTGCACAACAGTATCTGGCTCAGAACATTTTTACATTTTGAAATTAAGCTTATTTCATCAGAAGAGATAAAAAAATCATTATACTGATTATTTCAGTGGGAAAATGTGTTCCCTACCCTGTGATACCTGAACTACACTATGTAAAGTTGTATATGTAAAGATGTTTTCTGGCCAGGTGTGGTAGGACATGCTGTGATCCAGCATTTTATCAATGAATGAATGTGTTTATCACATTGTGGAATACATCATACACTTTATAAAATGACACATGTGAAAGGTGTGTCTAAGAGTGATAGTTACAAAGCAGTCAAACAAAGATTTTGAAAACCATTCTTGCATAAAGTTGTCAAATGGGCATTAGAGAAATAAAAAGGAAATTAATTATATACATAGTCCCATTCAAATAATTATTCCAAGTGTATATCTGTGAGAAATACTCATTTTGATAAATGTCCTCCTTATTTGTATGTAAATTTATATGAAATTTTAAGGTTTTTTACATAGGTGCATTACATATAATGTATGCTGTCTTATTATCTACTCCCCCAACAGTATTAGTCTTTCTGAGGCCGACCTACATTGTCATTAATGACCACAGTTTATTAATTCAAGTCTGTGGGTGTTAGAGTTGTTTTCTCCCATAAATTATGCTTTTTAGTATTATATTTTTATCTTTTTTTTTCCTTTTTTAATTTTCTTTGTAAGGGGAGAGGTGCTGAGAATGTAACCAGGGCCTTCTCTGTACACTGGGCAACGGCACTGACTTAAAGTTCTGTCTTTATCTCCTAGAGTAAATTCCTGTTTCCAATCTTAGTACTTTGTTTATAAAACTCAGTCTTGCTGAGAGTCTAGGGAAATTATTCCTTTTCAATTTTTGCCAAGTTTATGGTTAAAAACAACACTTTTGGAGTTATTTTTTAACCTTCTTTACTGTCACATTGGTTTTCTTTTGTTAGACAAAATAATTCCTGATACCTTTTAGGTATTTTGTTTTTTTGTAAAACTTCTTTTATTTGAGTGACTTTTGTCTTTTAGATAGTTTGAAGTAGCCCAGGTTGGACTATAGCTGTAATTAAAAACTGTATGGTATTGGTACACAGACAGGCAGGTAGATCAATGGAATACAATTGAAGGCCCAAAATAAAACCACGCATCTATGGTCACTTGATCTTTGACAAAGAAGCTAAAACTATCTAGTAGAAAAAAGACAGCATTTTCAACAAACGGTGCTGGTTCAACTTGCGATTAGCACGTAGAGGAATGCAAATTGATCCATTCTAATCTCTTTGTACAAATCTTAAGTCCATGTGGATCAAGGACCTCCACATAAAGCCAGATACACTGAAACTAATAGAAGAGAAAGTGGAGAAGAGCCTCGAACACATGGTCACAGGGGAAAATTTCCTGAACAGAACACCAATGGCTTATGCTCTAAGATCAAAAATTAGATAAATGGGACCTCACAACATTACAAAGATTCTGTAAGGCAAAGAACACTGTCAATAGGACAAAGCAGCAACCAACAAATTGGAAAAAGATCTTTACCAATCCTATATCCGATAGAGGGCTAATATCCAATATATACAAAGAACCCAAGAAGTTGGACTCCAGAGAACCAAATAACCCTATTTAAAAATGGGGTTCAGGGCTAAGCAGAGAATTCTCAACTGAGGAATATTGAATGGCAGAGAAGCGCCTAAAGAAATGTTCAACATCCTTAGTCATCAGGAAAATGCAAATCAAAGTAACCCTGAGATTCCACATCACACCAGTCAGATTGGCTAGGATAAAAAACTCAGGTAACAGCAGATGCTGGTGAGGTTGTGGAGAAAGAGGAACATTCCTTCATTGCTGGTGGGATTGCAAGCTGGTACAACCACTCTGGAAATCAGTTTGGCAGTTCCTCAGAAAATTGGACCCAGTAATATCTGGGGATCCATCCCATATACAGTCACCAAACCCAGACACTATTGTGGATGTCAAGAGAGTTTGCTCACAGGAGCCTGATACAGCTGTTTCCTGAGAGGCTTCACCAGTGCCTGACAAATACAGAGGTGGATGCTCTCAGCCAACCATTGGACTGAGCCCAGGGTCCCCAATGGAGAAGTTAGAGAAAGGACTAAAGGAAGAACAACAATATCAACCAACCAGACCCCAGAGCTCCCAGGGACTAAACCATCCAAAGAGTACACATGGTGGGATTCTTGGCCCCAGCTGCATATGTAGCCGAGGATGGCCTTGTCAGACATCAATGGGAGGAGAGGCCCTTGGTCCTGTGAAGGTTCTATGCCCCAGTGTAGGGGAATGCCAGGGCCAAGGAAGCGGGAGAGGGTGGGTTGGTAAGCAGGGAGGAGGGAGGAATAGGGAGTTTTTGGAGGGGAAACCAGGAAAAGGGAGAACATTTGAATGTAAATAAAGAAAATATCTAATAAAAAAATAAAAAGTAAAAAAATATTTTAAAACTTAAAAAAAGAAAAACAAAAAGAAATATCTCAAGGCCGCACCTACTTTAACAGGGACCAAACCTGTTAATCCTTTCTAAACAGTTTCATTAAATGAGTACCAAGAATTCAAGTATATGAGCTTGTGGGGGCCATTTTCATTCCAATATTATAGAAACAGAAATAAGTTCAGAAGAGAATTGATTTGTCAAAGGCCATAGGTAGGACTGGGATTTGAGCTAAAACAGCCTGCTCTTTGAAGTCAAAGGCTTTCCTTCTTCCCTTCACCAGACAGGATCTCATGATGCTAGATTACACTAAGTATGCTGCTAAGTAGCCAACCTTGAACGCCTCCTCTACCTCCCAGGCTGGGAGTTACAAATGTCATGCTGATGATGCAATCTAGAGCTTCATGCATGCTCTACCATGGCCAGAAAAGACCCTACCAGATAAGCTACATCTCCCGCATCTCCCCCTATTTGGGGGAGAGGAATGTTTGAGACAAGGTCTCATGTAGCCCATTCTGTCCTTGAACTTTATATGTGCCTGAAGTTGACCTTGAACTCTTTAGGTACTTTGATTACAGGCTCATGCCAGTATACCTAGCTGCAAGTCCATAGTTCTTAATTGCATTGTAGTAGTGGCATTTAGAAATAAGAATGTTGGGCTGGAGAGATGGCTCAGAGGTTAAGAGCACTGACTGCTCTTCCAGAGGTCCTGAGTTCAAATCCCAGCAACCACATGGTGGCTCACAAGCACCTGTAATGGGATCCAATGCCTTCTTCTGGTGTGTCTGAAGACAACTACAGTATGCTCACATACATAAAATAAGTACATCTTAAAGAAAGAAAGAAAGAAAGAGAGAGAGAGAAAGAAAGAGAGAGAGAGAGAGAGAGAGAGAGAGAGAAAGAAAGAAAGAAAGAAAAAGAAAGAGAGAGAGAGAGAAAAAGAAATAAGGGTGTCCCTGAGATAGACATGTTCAAGACAGTCTTTAAGGCTGAGTGAAGTCAGAGCCTTGATCTTTTATAAGCTGAGTAACTTATGTTCACAAATACGAACTATAGACTGACTACCTGTAGGGAATTTCTATTCCATACCTCGATGGAAAATGATTAATCTTCCCAAATTTCATCAAAATAGGAGGATAGTGATTATGCTGCTAAGTTTCACTGTTGTGAAGGGATAATATGACCAAGATAACTCTTATAAAGGACAATAATAATTGGGGCTGGCTTACATTTCTGAGGTTCAGCCCATTATCATCATGGTAGGAAGCATGGCATTGTGGACAGACATGGAGCTGAGAGTTCTACATCTTGATCGGAAGGCAGCCAGGAGAGGACTACCTTCTGTAGGCAGCCATGAGGGGGCTCTCCTCCACACTGGGCAGAGCTTGAGCATGAGACCTCAAAGCCTATATACACATAGACGCTTCCTCCAACAAGGTCACACCTCCTAACAGTGCCATTTCTCATGAGCCAAGCATATTCAAACCATACATATGCCTTCATGTGATTTCTTATGCTTAAACAAGAAATTGTAGGTGGGATATTTTGCATAGTACCCAGGTATTACTGAAGGATTACGTATTTGAGCAGAGTAGTAGTCTTCTTAGTTAAGTTATGAAGACCTAGGATACTAGCAGTGAGATATTACAAGAGTAGGGGTGAAGAGACCACTGGTTCTGGTGTTGGAGATGATGGTGATGGTCGTGATGGCAGTAGGTGCAATGGCAGGGTATGTTGAAATTCCTTCCACTAAATGGTATGCTGACTGGCATTGTTGATCAGAGGGAAACAGGTTGGTGTGTTGAAGATTTGATTTAGAGTGTGGTCTGTCCTCATATCTGATCTGAGAAGACATTCCTAATAGGTATTTGGTTTATAGTCAGACCATGGGGAGCAGAGACGGGGTTGGAACTGCATGTGTCTCAAGTCATCTTTTTTGAGAAGGGAGAGGAAAATGAAGAATGGATAAGTAAAGTTTATAACAACAGTTACTAAGATCATGAAATAGAGATGGCTATGGCCTTATTGTCAAATACCTGGTATTATAACTACCCAGTAACTGGAACGAGCAGTAGAACCAGAACAAGACAATCTGGCTTTCATTGAGCAAGTATTCCTTTATGAGCAACAAGAATGATGGTGCCTCCTCAGCAGAGCTCATCATCAGCATCTTTGTTTCCTTGTAGGAATGCTTTAGCTGCATACATCAATCTGTCTGTACATAGGGCGGGGAGCATAACAGCTGAGATCAGTCTGTGTTCACACTTAAATCTCATCTCCCCACAGCATCTAATGGCTTTTGTTGGCTGCTTCACATATTCCCTACCCTAATTTATTTGCTTGCTGGCAATTTAGCCCATTAGTAATAATACTTATGTTCATGTATCCTTGTCTGTGTTCTTTTCTTTCAAGTTGTTTCCTTTAGGCTAAATTAGAACTACTTAACTAGAGATGAAACTCTTAATGATGTCACATGGTTTCCCAAAGCAATCTCTCTGTGAAGTTTATGCTAATTTGGACATCTGCACCAAGTTTTCTCTTTAGTTCCAAGTCAGATAAATGGCACATTGCAGCTGTGAACTCACCTTTTTACTCCTTTGTTTGGCAAATAATGGACCTCTGCAGAAGCCAGGGCCACATTGGTTTGAATCATGTACCTGAAATGATTCAGTCTTTTTTCAATCCAACCTGATTGCTGAATCGTGGTTGCTTCCTGCCATGACTGCCCATCTTAGCAGAGTCTCATGGGGGAGTTTAGAGTGACCTTGAAGTCCTGATGGCTTTGAGCACTTGTATTACAGATATACACCACTATGTCCAGCCCTACTATCTTTAGAACAGGACAGAAGAATTCTCTCAGAGCAGGGGTACTTCCTTTTTCTGAAACTCCTCACTCAGGCTTCTGAATAGGATGCTCCCTTTCCTCCTTCAGGTATCTGCTTAGATGTTGTCATCTTAAGAACAGCAGTCTTTCTAACTTCTGTACCTAAAGTAGCCATCCATCTACCCTCTACTTCCCCTCAGTTCTTTTGTACCTCAGTCTACTTTTCTTTGAGGCACCTGTTCTCCTCTTTCCAAACTAGAATGTAAGAGCCTGGTGATTCTTCTTTTTCATTCACTGCTCTATGCCGAGCACCTCCTAATCCTGGCACACTTGCCTTGAATATTTTTTTAAATGAATGAACTACAGCTTTGTAAGTGACGAACAGTTTCATTACTTGCTCAGAGAGTTGAAATCCATCACATCCTGGAACTGGAAAGTTCCTTAAAGATCATCTTAGTCTAACCCAACTTCATTTAAAGCTGAAGTAGGAAGAAGAGAAATGTCTTTTCATTAGTGTGCAGTTCGTTTTGTTTTGTTTTGTTTTTTGTTTTTTGTTGTTTTTTGTTTTTTGTTTTTTGTTTTTTTTCCAGAAAGGGTTTCTTTGTGTAGCCCTGGCTGTCCTGGAACTCACTCTGTAGACCAGGCTGGCCTCAAACTCAGGAATCCACCTGCCTCTGCCTCCCAAGTGCTGGGATTAAAGGTATGTGCCACCACTGCCCGGCTAGTGTGCAGTTTTTATTAGACAGACTTGAACCTGGAATATCAGTAGTTGGTGTTATTTTACCTAGTAAATAAAGGAAGTGAATTTTTTAATTCATTTTTGCTTAGAAGGGAAGGCATGCTTAGGCTATATATCCTTGTCCTCTGTTGTTCTCACATAAGCTGGAGTCTTTCCAAAGAGCTGTCTTAAGCTTGTAGGAGGTCTGAGTTGTCTTTTGTCCATAGCTTACCTACAGGATTCTGCCTCCCTGGTGCTACCCCACCGTTTATGTTCCTGGATGAGTTGCCTTATGGTTGAGTTCTTCACCTGGATAGATCACAGATACTAAGGTGCTAGCTCAGGTCACAGGCGTGGCTGTAAGTGACTAGAGGAGTATAAGAGGTATCAAAGAGGCTGTAGTAGGGGTGGCAGGCAGCTCTGATGTGTGCACTGGGAGCTAATCCTCCATTGCAGTTTTTTTCTGTGAGTCACCTCCCGTATTCTCATGTTTCTCCTTGAGTGCCAGAGAGGAACTCTGATTAGTCCAGTTTGTGTGTTAAGACTTGGCTATAACATAAGTTATCCCCAAGGTAGAGAGCCCTGGACTTCTTGACTGCTTAATAAATGAGACGTTTGGTCTTATTTCTGTGAGCACAGAGCTGTGAGTATCCCATCTAGGAAGATAACTTGGCCCAACAAATGTAGTGGTAGATACTCAGTATAACTTCTCTCAGTATCTCCTGGAGAATGTCTCTTGTCCAAAGTTGCTGCCTCTGGAGCTATAAAAATGTCTCCCCACCCTGGACTTTCTACTTTGGTGCACGATGCAGCTGCTCCTGATACTGCTATAATCTAACCTCTTGGGAGGGAATGGAACCTGTGGGACCACACAGAGAATCTAGCCAGAGAGAGCAACTGTACTACACCGTTGTTGGCTGAGGCTTCTGGGCAAACACAAGGGCAATAGCCAGCCTCAGATACTGGGCAGGAGATAGCTGTGCATCTCTGAAACCCTCCAGAATCTGAGATGCCAGCAATGGAGGAGGCTGGAATCTACAGCTTACTTGGGCAGCTGGTACAAGCTTTGTCAATCTGGGGCACAAGTCCAGGTGCACACAAGTAGAGCAGGCACTTAGTGTAATACAGAGTGATGCAGGTAAAGACTGCCTTCCACTTTCAGAGAAGCATGTACATCTTTTAAATATGCATATATTTTTATTCTTTTTTATGTGTGTGGTCATTTTGCCTGTATATGTTTCTGTGCTTGTATATCCATACATCATGTATGTCCTGGTGCCTAAGGACACCTGCCGTGTAGATGCTTAGAATCAAACCCAGGTCCTCTGGGAACACCAGCCAGTGCTCTTTTTTTTTTTTTTTAAAGTTTTATTGCATTATGATGAGAAAAGTTACATGATTTCAATTTATCTGAATTTGTTAACATTCAAAAACATATTTTAAGTAAATAGAATTAAATCACTTTCTTGTTTCCCTTTTGTACCCCAACTCCTCCCAGAGATCCCCTCTTCAATACCTACAATATCTTTTTTGTCATATTCTTTAAAAATTATAAAATATTATAACAATAAAAATTAGTATTATAAAACTTGTTTTATATAAAACAACAATCAATTTAGCAGTCTTATGCTTGTCTACAGCAATACTGAAAATACATACGTTTTTCTCAATATAAATTTTGTTTTGTTTTGTTTTTTTTGTTTTTCGAGACAGGGTTTCTCTGTGTAGCCCTGGCTATCTGGGAACTCATTCTGTAGACCAGGCTGGCCTCGAACTCAGAAATCCACCTGCCTCTGCCTCCCAAGTGTGTGTACCACCACTGCCTAGCCTCAATATAAATTTTAAATAACTCCAAACATATTAACTGTATATTTCAAAATACATCACTACTAGTATTTTTTAAATGAACATAAATATATAAAGTCTTTTTGTTTGTTTATTTGTTTTGTATTTAGTAGAGCTTAAAATCTTGGCTCTTACTGTGGTACAAGCCCAAAATAAGAGCAATTTTTAGACATTGGATTTCATTGTAATAAGGCTGTACTTCAATGACCCTCGGATCACCAAAGGATTTTACTTCCATTGTAGCTAAGCTGAGAGTTGACAGTTCTTCAGCCAGTGCTTTTTAGTACAGAGCTATCTCTTGAGCAGCAAAAGCATATGCTTTTGAGCGGCTGTTTCAGCCACAGTCCTGGAGTTCTCTATGCTACGCAAGCTGGCTTGCCTGCTGACCTTGTGACTAAGCCATGCAGTTGTGATGGTTTATGTAATACCAGCATGATTTGTGAGCCTGGCATAAGGCAGGCCACGTGGATTCAGATCCACTTTGAACCAGCCAGCTAAGGTGATACTGTTTGAGGGACACGAAAGGGACAAACAGGTCGTTGCGTGGCTATAGCGGGCTGGAGCATAGCACCTATTTCATTTTCCTTCAGTTGGTCTAAATCTGACTTTGGAAAGACAGGTTTGCAAATGTCATTTTTTTCCCCTTGTAGGTAATTTGAATGGAAATAAGTCAGTGTTGTTCTAGTCTCAGATTCCAAGTTTTTCCACCTTCTGGGTTATGTAAACTGATCAGTCAGGAAGCCTAGTGAAGTTAGCATGTATTTAATCTTTCACACTCTATAATAAATACTTTGAGTAATATTCTTTTATTTTCCTTTCATAAATGTAGGTCTTGGCTGACAGTACTAACACTCTGGTGAATTGTGAATATATTTTAATATTTTATATACTTGCAGTTTTCATTCCAGGGAGTAGTTTTCTTGTGAAAACATTGAAACTGAACTGCACTGTAATGAGGTGATTTTTCTCTTTGTCTTGTCCTGCTTAGACAGATGGAACAGCTTCTATTTTTACCTCAAGACCATAGTCCATTCCCTCTTAGACTGTTATTACACACCTGTCTTCTCAGCTCTGTATCAAAGCTGAACTGCACCCTTGGTTTTTGGGAACTGTTTACAGTTTGGGGAAGTATAGAGGAAGGAGAACAGCATTCGGGGCCTGTAAGCCACAGGATAAAGCTTGAACAGCTACAGAAACAGAGACAGCGTGTACGAGGTCACAGTGGTACACGCTGTGCCTGGGCAGAGGTGCTAGCCAAGGGCAGGTGCTTCGTCCTGGGAAGTTGTAAGCATGCCTCATGAGGACTCTGCTTGAAAGACAGCACCTGTCAGAAATGGAAATGAAATGCAAATTTGGCAGGTGAAGGAGAGAGGATGTTTCAGTTTTGGTCTGGACTCACTGTAGGGTTTTGGTAGGACCAAGACTGAAAGTATGATCACGAAAGAATATATTATATAAAAGGATTGGAAATGAGAACATGGGACTGGAGGAATGACTCAGTCACTAAAGTGCTTGTCATGTAAGCATGAGGACCTGATATCTGTCCACAGAAACTGCCTCCAAGGTCAGGCATGGTGGCAGATGCATGGGAAGGGGGAGACAAGAGGGTCCCTAGGGTTTGTTGGGCAGCCTGTTTAGCATAACCATCAAGCTTCAGGCCAGGAAGAGGCCACCCAAAGTTGACCTGTATCTTGTACAAATACACACACATGCACATACACATATAAACACACATGTGCACACAGGCATTCACACTCACACCCATTCATACCCACACAGGGGTGGGGAGAAGAGGAGGAGGAGAAACAGCTATGAGGAACTGTAAAATTTATTGAATTCTACCAGTGAACCTGGGTTGTCTTCTAAATATAGTAGGTGCCCATAGTCTTGAAGGATAAATGGTTATAGAGAGAAAATGTATTGTCAGCAAAATCAAGAACTAATCTAAAGACATTAAAGTCAGAGGAGAAAAGAACTTAGTGTCAGAGCTTAGGCCTGAGGACATGACTGAGGGACATGTCTGCTGAAAACACAGCTGGCCAGTTGTCTGAGGGTGAAGGAAAAGCAACCAATATGCGGACAGGTATCAGGCATTGGCTCAGGAAGAGGTGCCAACAGTTACTAACTATTTGACATTTAGCGTTGAGTAATTTAACCCCTGCACCTCAGGGTACTCCTCTGAGGTAGTGCCTCTCAGTGGATTTTCTCAGATTAGATATGATAGTACACACAAGCACCAGCACAAGCCTTAGGATCAGTAGGTGTTAAATAATATGCCCTGCATGAAAATGTAATGCGCAATAATAAAAAAAAATCACCCAACTGGTTTGGTCAGTTCCTCTTAAACTCCAGCCTGGTCTCAGCTTTCCCTGGTCAGGTGCTTATTAGAACTGACAGTGACGTGAAGGGACAGGCTGGCAGGCCTCACAAGGCTCTCTTTATGATGAGAAGGTGTACTTACATAAACAGCGTTAATGCTAACTCTCCACATCACTGCCCCGGCCTGCAGAAAGTGCTCCGACAATCTCCATTTTGGGGGTGCGTCCGTCTTCTTAGTCATCATCTTGCTTTCTTGTTCACTCCCAGCTGCTCCCACGCCTGTTCACCCACAGCCAGCTCACAAGAAGCAGTTGTTGGTGTAGTAAGAAGCAGAAAATGAGCTGGAACTAATTTGTACTTCAGCTCCAGGAGGTAAATGTAGTCTGACTCCAAGTGGCATGTTTAGGAATCCAGGAAGGTGAGCAAGTGCATTCGCAGGGCCATCTCTACATCTGAGCAGGGGCTGTGCACATGAGAGATCTGCCTCTGGCCTCAGAGTGTGCTTCTGAATGAAGTCTCGGTCATCTCTTGCTTACTGAAAATAGTCAGTCTTCTCTGTGTGAAGTTAAATTTTTAAAAACATGTTTAAAAAACTGATTCCTTGGATTTTTAATGCAGTTTCCTTTTTTAAGGACTTAATGTATTTTTTTCAATTTGTATGTTTGCATGTGTGTCACCTGTGCCTATGGACGTCACAGAAGACTTTGGAGCTGGTCTTGCCGGTGTGATTGTGAGCCACCTTAGGTGCTGGAAACAACCCCAGTCCCTCTGGAAGAGCAGCAAATGCTCTTAACCACTGAGCCATCTCTCCATTCCCTAATATACTTGTCTTTGGGTGAGATTTCTCTACTTGCCCCCATGAACTCATTGAATATTAATGGATAAATTCCTGTGCCTAGGGCACATAAGAGTTCAAGCCATTTTAGAGTTGAGATTTTCTAGTCTAGAAAATAAATGGGAGTGCTAGGTCTTCAGTGCTCTAGGCAGCAGGCAGGAGATTGCTGGTGTGACTCATTCACTCCAACTTCGAGTTCTAATCCAGAACTCACTTGCCCCTGTACACGTGAGTCTGACTCGGCCTGTCTATGCCATGACCTGCTCTCTTTCCTGAACTTGGAATGGCCTTGCTTCTTGGGAAAAAAAAAAAAAATGGCCCCCTCCAGCTCCTGCTCTGTAAATTCTCTGGATCAAACAAATCTGCTGCAGTATTTCTCACTAGTGTTCTGTAGGACATACCCATACCACCACACTATCGGTGAAGACAGTCATTGTTTGCATCCTTTTACACAGAAGATATACATCTTGGGTTTTCCAGGGCAGGGTCCTTCTTTGCTACTCTTCATCTTTATAGAGCCAATGCCTACCATCATGCTTTGCACTTCCTAGATATTTTTGGTTCTCTTGAAATGAATCCAAAGACAAACCTCCTGAGGCCAACCAGGTAAGTCTTCTGACCTGAAATTCAAGGTCAGAGAGAATTTTGAAACAGACTGGCTTGTGTCATTAAAAAAAGTCTGAACCCAGGCAGCTCAGGCTGGTGCTGCCCTTCAGCTCTCGCTAGGAAGGTTATTGGTGGTTAAGAGCCTTGGGTTTTGTGAGGTGAGAGAGAGTCCTCTGCCTGTCCGAGGCTTGGGTCTGTTTTTCTGGGGCTGCTCTGAGTTGATCAGAAGTCTGGTATGTTGGTTGGTCACCATTTTATAAATACAAACCAGGACACAGCCCCACACACTGGAGTTTTTTTCTCATTTGTGACTATTACTTGAAACAAGTAAATCACCAATAACATTTGAAAGGCCAGTACAGGCCAGGGCAGTGGGTCAGATGGCATGGTTGCTTGGATTTAGAAGTCTTCCTGGGCCTCCAAGGCCTGGCACCCATGGCCAGTTAGTTGCTGAGGGTATCCACCAGCTCTTGTAGGCTGTCTGATACTCCCAATGAAAGAACCGGAGTCTGAAGCAAGCCACAGAAGCAGTCTAGGCTGAAAGTGAATAGGACATCCTGTCTGCAGAGACTAAAGTTACAGAGACTTGGCCTTGCTAAGGAGTCTGCTGTCCTGAACTGGAGAAAGGGACCCACAAGATGGCCGTCTCAAGACCTACTAATGGCAGGAAAGGGATGAGCTGTTGAATGTCGTCATGGCCTTTGTATGTGACATCTGGCCAGAAAGCCTCAAAAACGTACATAAATGGGTAGAAGGAAGCGCCTGTTGTGAGGGGTGGCGCTGATGTCCTCGTGGGAGAGGAAGCCTCAGCACAGCTGGAGTTCTGTTCTTCATGACAGGCATTACATTAGAGAACAGCGAATCTAGCCTCTGTGCAGACTCGGTACGAATCTAAAGATAGCATCTAACTTCATATTTCTCAGAGACTTAACAAATTTATGTGATTTCCTGTGTCTTCCACTCAAGCATCATTTGAATCAGTTCTTTGAGGAAGAGATGAGCTAGTTTTCTCTTACATCTCCTTGAAGGCACTGTCTATGAACAGCAGTGAGCAGGTCTTTGCAGCGTGCGCAGCAGCATCCAGCCTTAAAGCAGCCTGCCTGACTGCAGACAGGGAACACTAGCAAACGTGCTAGTGTGGCTCAATCAATATTCCTAGGTGATAGGACTCAAGAACTCATTGTCTGTTGTTGTTTGTTGCCAAGAACCATCTAAAAGTCATTCTCACATGGACTTAGTTCTTAGTGACATTGGAATTAGTTTTATCTTCTGTTTACAGGAGACAGTGTTGATAATGGTAGCAGTGAGAGCTCCAGATCTGGCTTAGGTTTTAACTCCAAACTCAGCCCCTAGCTTTGAATCTGAGAATCCCTGGGGACAGGATAATGACAACTGAGATTACCCCATCAGGGGGCTTGTGGGAATGAGGTAAGTCAGGCCACGTTCCTAACACCCAAGGTCTGGGAGTTATGGTAGTAAGCTTGGTAATAATTACTATTTATATGGGGAATAAAATACTTAAAATTATAATAATAAAGGTATTTAAGGCCCCAGGAAGCTTTGTTTATGAAACTCAACCAATAATATTTTAGAGGTAATTTTTAATATGTTCTCAGGCATTAAAAGAAAAAGTCCTGAGCTGGGCAGTGGTGGTGCACGCCTTTAATCCCAGCACTTGGCAGAAGCGGGTGGATTTCTGAGTTCGAGGCCAGCTTGGTCTACAGGGTGAGTTCCAGGGCAGCCAGGGCTCCACAGAGAAACTCTGACTTGAAAAAACAAAAAAAGAAAAAAAAAAAGAAAAAGTCCTGTTAATTAAATTTACCATTCAAAAAACCTAGCCAAATAAAATGAATTGTGCCCTTATACCTGATCCTTAAGAAAATCACACTGCCAACTCATGCTTATCTAAAACTCCCTCTGTGTTCCAGCCCTGAACTTCTAACCTATTTGGTACCAGTGGGAAGTGAGGAATGTCATTCTAACTATACTGTGCATGACCCTTGCCACGGCAGTAGCGCTGAGCACAAGCCCCTCCAGAGCCCACCTCTTCCTTCAGACTGGCTCTGAGCTGAGGCTTCCCTTGTTCACTGTGTCTTAGAAACCCCCATATACCTTAGTTGTCATTTCTGAAACTGGAGGCATTTGGTGAACTTGTGTCTGTTACTGACTCAGAGTACAGGAAATAAAGGAGAGAGGTTTTGGCCAAAACAAAACAAAGAAACCATTATATGTCTTTCAAACTAATAGAACCTGCCATCAAACTTGTGATTACAAGAACACTATTTATAGGTATAATTGGCTTTTATTAAGGGGCATATATTAAAACTAGCAAATAAAACTACATCTGTCAGTTCTCTCTTGGTGGAAATGGCTAATGATATTGAAAGCAGATATCCAGCTGGCTTAATGTTTGATACTGTTCAGCCTATCGAGTAATTTTAATTAAGGCTTATTTCCATATCTAGATCATTTCCATTTATTCACCACATACTTTGTAAATGCAAAGTAGAAAGGAGTACATATCATTCACTTGAGTTCCAATTTTAAGAGGTCATATACAGCTCAATGTTTGACCTGGCCTGCTGCAGGTCATGTTATTCAGGGGAATGAGGAGGGTCACAACCTGTGAATAAAGAATGGGCGAAAGAGAGATGACAGGACTCAAGGAAGCATTGC
>NW_022196904.1:168081486-168082853 GCF_008632895.1 Mastomys coucha | reverse complement strand
GAGGATAGGAGGGTAAAACCTTAGAAGGAGTAGCGGGCAAATGTAGCCAAAACAGAGGTCTGGTTTGCTATAATAGTCCTGTAGGTGAAAAGGTAGTGGGGAGAATTAGCAGGCAGAGTGGGGAAGAAGGGGAATAGTAGGAAATTGTCTGATTATGGATGGCAGTCTCAACAATTTTTAAATGAAAAGCCTCTTTGTTTTTCATCAGAGGCATATTTGCTTTGGCCAAGAAGTTTGTCTAATGTCCACCTTCTGGTGGAGACATGGCTACTCTGGCTATTGGCATGAGCCAAGGAGTGGCAACGATCGGCCCAATCCGTGCGCTAGGTGAGGAACTGGCCCCGAGTCAGAACAGACCGAGTAACAGAAAGCCACTCGTTTGGTGTAAGGTAGCCATCGCCACTGATACTCTCTAATAGGGAGAGGGTGAAGGGGGCATTTGGGCCATAGTTTCTGACAGCAGAATTGAGTTTTTCCAATTTTTTGAATGGGAGCCGGCGATAGACCGTGGGGACAGGAACTGAGTCATCTATCTCACTTTCATTCTCATTATCAAGTTCAAGGTCTCTATCAGACTGTTTGGCCTCCAAATCAGAGTGTTCATGAGTAGGAGGGGGGTCTTTGCGTGTGGACCGCAGAGGTGCAGAGGAAGAAGGAAGGCGAGAAGGGGTAGAAGAAGGAGCAGAGGCTGGAGCAGATGGGCGTGTCTTGGACCAAATGACAGGCAGTTGAGGCGGACAAGGACTAGAGGCAGGAGCGGGCTCTCCAGTAGTCTGAGAACGAGTGACAGAAAAAGTCAAGTGGACTGAGGGGCGCTATGAGAGACAGGGATGAGCGTTAGAGGAGGAAGAGCAGAGAGTTGAAAGGTGAGAAAAGCGTTCTTGGAGTTGAAGAATCTCGGTCAGTTCCTGGATTTGGGAGATGAGGCGAGTCTTCATGTCTAAGAAAGAAGGTAGAAGGGCAGAGGCGATGTCAGGAGGCAGGGGAGGGGCAGAGGACAGGGTTAGGGGAGGCCAATCTTCAGAATGGTAACAGGCTGCTTCCTCCTCAAGGGCTGCAGGATCGCCGGGTTGAGCGGTTTGGGAGTTGCGAGGAAGGCAGCGGGGGGCAGAGGGAGAAGAGGTGGGTTTTATGGGCGCAGACGGTTGGTGGAAGACTGGAGCGCAGAGAGGTTTAGAAAGGCCCTTCTCCGCAGCAGAGAAAGGGTCATCATAGGGAGGAGGAGGATGACAAGGGGAAGGAACCGGAGGGACCTGTGAGGGGAGAGGTGGATAGAGGGGAGCAGCGGAGCGCAGCAGGCAGGGGCGGAATCTGACAGTCCTCCTGTGGCATATCAATGAGAGTAAAGGAAATAGAGGCCTGAGATG
>NW_022196904.1:168044888-168080839 GCF_008632895.1 Mastomys coucha | reverse complement strand
TAATCTCCGGGTTCTCAATTAGCTGGGGCAGGATATTTATCTCAGGGCTCTCATGGTTCCCAACAAATGTTAATTTTATATACATCATAAATTGAAATTGGGGCTGGAGAGGAGGCTCAATGGCTAAGAGTACTTGCTATTCTTCCAGAGGACCCAAGTTCGATTCCCAGAACCCACATTAGGAGACTCAACAACCACCTGTAACTCTCACTTCAGGGAATCCAACACTGCTGGCCTCCTCAGGCACCCCGACTCATGTGCATTACTCAGATGCATACATGCATACCCATTATGTAATTCAGAATCATAAAAAAATGAATGAACATTTTTTTAAGTGCTTCTCAGCCATTTGAGATTTCTGTGTTGTGAATTCTCAGTTTAGTTCTATACCCCATTTTTTTATTGGGTTGTTTGGTTTCTTGGTGGTTAGCTTCTTGAGTTCTTTATATATTTTTTATATTAGCCCTCTGTCAGATGTGGGGTTAGTAAAGATTTTTTTTTCCCAATCTGTAGGTTGCCAGTTTGTCTTATTGACTATGCCTTTTGCCTTACAGAAGCTTTTCAGTTTCATGAGGTCCCATTTATTAATTCTTGACCTCAGAGCCTGAGCCATTGGAGTTCTGTTTAGGAAATTTCCTCCCTGCCAATGAGTTTAAGGCTCTTTCCTACTTTCTCTTCTAATAGATTCAGTGAATCTGATTTATGTTGAGGTCCTTGATCCACTTGGACTTGAGCTTTTTGCAACAAACATAGATCTATTTTCATTTTTCTACATACAGACTACCAGTTAGACCAGCACCATTTATTGAAGATGCTTTCTTTTTTCCAGTGTATATTTTTGGCTTCTTTGTCAAAGATCAAGTGTCCATTGGTGTGTGGTTTTATTTCTGGGTCTTCAACTCTATTCCATTGATCAACCTGTCTGTCTCTGTACCAATACCATGCAGTTTTTATCACTATTGCTCTTTAGTAAAGCTTGAAGTCATGGATGGTGATTCCCCCATAAGTTCTTTTTTTTTTTTTTTTTTTTTTTTTTTTTTTTTTTTTTTTTTTTGTCACAGGATGTTTTTATTAACACAGAGGAACTCAAGAATGCTGAAGACCCTGCACTGCAGGGTCTGAGTGAGTGTGAGAAGGGAGGGACAGCAGGAGGGGACCCTGTCTGTATGTATGGTCATCACTCAACTGACAGGCTTGCATGGTTACAGGAGGTTTTTGGTGGCTAGCACCTTCGTACAGCTCTAAGAGGTCAGCTTTGACAAGCAGGCTTCTACACCAGACAGAAAACAGCCAGAACCAGGGATACAGCTGCACAGACACCACCTTAAAATGGAAAGTAATGAGGCCCATACATCAGGAGGCACATTCCACCCTGATCATAAAACAAGAGCAAGGCAGCTGCTCTAGTTCTACTACATAGCCTTTCTTAGATAAGGTGCTTTTAAACATTAAACACCTGCAGAGCTGTGCTCCTTGTGAACATTTCATGGCCTCCCAGTCAGCCTTTAAGAATATTGCTATGGGCTAGTGAGATGGCTCAGTGGGTAAGAGCACTGACTGCTCTTCCGAAGGTCCTGAGTTCGGATCCCAGCAACCACATGGTGGCTCACAACCACCCAGAATGAGATCAGACGCCCTCTTCTGGTGCGTCTGAAGACAGTTGCAGAAAATTACACCGGAGCGAGCAGGGCCAGAGTGAGCGGGGAAGGAGCAAGCGGGGCGGCAGAGGTCCTGAGATCAACAGCAGCCACACACATGATGGCTCACAGTCATCTGTACAGCTACAGTGTGCTCATACACATAAAAAAAAATGAAATAAAAAAATATATTCCCATAGTTCTGTGCTTTAAAAAAAAGAATATTGATATTTCTGTTATCTATTATTATTATTATTTCGATTTTGAACAAAATTGATGGAGTAGGAGCCAGTAGAAGAATCCTGCTTGATCTAGAAATTTTCTGTGGAGAGCCCAAAAGGTCGCAGAACCAAGTTGCCAAGGTCTTTTAGTTTACCTAACATCTCTTCCTTTAACCTTTCATTATGTTCTTCAATTTGCTTAGGTAATCTCATACAAGCTTCTCTTGCTTGATATGATGGATCTTTTTCTAATATTGATTTATAATCTTCCAGTGCTTCATCTAGTTTGTCTGTTTTCTCATATAACTCAGCTCTCTCCTCAGTATTGCATGGATGTAGGTGGGGTTTTACTGAATTGCTTTGCTGCAGTCAGTGATGGCGTCTCCTTCTTGTTCTGTTTCATTCTTGCAGCAGCTCTACTTGAAAACAGAACAGATTGATCTTTCTGTAAACAGGCTGGGCACATCTGAAGGGCTTGACTGTAAGAACTCTTAGCTTCCACATACTCTCCCCTCTTAAACTGCTCATTCCCATCCTCCTTTAGTTTAGCGCTCTCCTCTCTTCTTTTCTGTTTTTCTTCTGGCATGTTTGTTTCTAGTTCAATTAGGTATTCTTCATCCAGTTCTGAACTAGAATCATCACTGGCTTTGTTCCCCACCGTGTGTGCCTCTGCCTGTTCCTCCTCAAGTGAGGTACTGCAGTCATGCAAATGCTCCTCTTTTCCATGGTCCTGTGGATGGGCCTCAGCGTACTTCAGTAGCTTGCTCTGGGAATGCTGGTCCTTGGAATCAGAAACCACGGGGCTGGCAGACTCTCCTCCTTGGGAATCTGTGACTTTCAGACCATTGAACAGATCTCCTGGAACCTTACAGTCTTCTGACTTTTCCTCCATGCTGAGTTCAGGGAGGGAGGTGCTGCTAAATGTCGAACGCTGCAAGAACCACGGTGGTCTTCACAACCTCCCAGCTCTGCTCTTTTATTGTTAAGAATTGTTTTCACTATTCTGGATTTTTTGTTTTTCCAGATGAATTTTGGAATTGCTCTTTCCATGTCTTTGAAGAATTGTGTTGGAATTTTGATGGGGATTGCCTTGAATCTATAGATTGCTTTTGGTAGGATGGCCATTTTTACTTTGTTAATTCTACCAATCCACGAGGAACAGACAGAGGGCAGACCAGGAGGGGGATAATGACTGAAGTTTAAAAAAAAAAAAATTAAAGAATAATAAAAGGTAAAATAAAAAATGCATGAAACAGAAAGTCAACATTTGTGTGATAGTGTGATAGTCCCATTTACAAAGCATTTTTACATATATTATCCAACAGGTTAATATTGCTGTAAGATAAAGGGCAAATGTATTCTCCATTTTACAGAAAAAAGACCTGATGAGATTCAAATGTTTACTATCAGAGTTCATGTTTCCACCACTTATGACCTCAAACCAGCCACTTAATCACTCCATATAGTTCCCTGAACTATGAAAAAGAATTTAAAATAGTACCTACTTTGTAGGCCAGGAAGATGGACTGAGCGCATAAGCAAAAGGCCTTTACATCAGTGCTATTAGCAGCCATTATTATCCAGTTAGTAAAGGTTAAGTTAGTGAAAGATGTACACCCATCCTGGCCTCCTGACTCCTAATCCAGAATTATTTGTCATTCCCATGGCCAATAGACATGATAATCATAAGGATAGTTCTCCTTAAAAAAAAAAAAAAAAAAAAAAAAAAAAAAAAGGAACTGAAAAAGAAGTGTTTGGATCTCCTAACACAATGCAATAAAAAATGTTTAGGAAGAGAGAGGCACTAAGTTTCAGAATTGAATCACTACATTGTGCTTATCTATCAGCTTATCATCATGTGGCACCACAGTTTATGTAACTATTCCATGTCAGTGTAAACAAGATGTCAAGGTCCATGCTTGTCAGGCCAGCTCTCAGAAGCTGAAACAGGAAGATGTCAAGTTTGAGGCTAGCTAGGGTTACACAACCAGTTCTAGGCCAGCCTGGTATAGCCAGACCATCTCAACAAGAAAATATCACACACACACACATACACACACTTAAAAACTAAAACAAAACAACCTCCCGCCACTGGCTATTTCCACTGGAAATCCTTCAGTTAATATTGATGTTTTCTGGTCAAAGTGAAGATAGTAAATGGCTGTCAGCATTGCCTGTAGATGGGACATCAAAATCCTCTCCCATCCCCACCTACCCAAGGGCTCAGAGAACATCTATCCAGGAAGACAAGGCTGAAAGAATATTAAAGCCAGAAGATGGAGAAGAGGGCTATGACTGCTGTCTTTGGGATATGACATGATCATTGCACTCACAAACTCACCACAGCTTTGGTTGCCTGCATAGGACCAAGCCTGTCAAAATTCCAGCCCACCTCAGCTGAGAGCTCAGGAGCTGTTGGCAGTTGATGGATACTGGTAGTGGCAAATAAGTTTTCTTTGGGAGTGTAGCAACTGGTAGTTTGCTGATGCTTCAGTGGATGGCCTCACACCTGCACACATGTGGGCATGCCTAATTGGACTCAGTAGGTTGTTAAAAAAGAAGAGGAGGAGGAAGAAGGGGTGAGAGTGGAGAAGGAGAAGAGAAAAGAAGGAGCAGGAGAAAAGAAGGAAACAGGAAGGAGGAGGAGAAAGAAGAAGAAGAAAGAAGCGGGAGAGAAAGAATAAGCTAGGTGGGGACTTGTTGGGAAGGGTCCAGAGGGAGTTGGAGGAGGAGAGGGAGGTAGATACAATTAAAATCTTGTATACTAGTATGGAGTTTACAAAGAATGAATAATAATAAAATATATCTTTAAAAGCTTTAAGAGAAAAAAATACATTTATACTTTGTAGATTCTCTCAAGAGACTATTCTTTGGGGAAACAGCGCCTGTAATGTGCAAGTACACACCAGCCTGTTGGGCTGTTTAAAACGCAGCTTTGGGGAAGTGTAAGTCACACAGGATACAGTACAAGTTAACATGTGTTCTTCAGTAGTTCTCCATATGTTCACAGGCTTGTACAACCATCAGTCACCAGGATCAATTCCTACCACCTCAACCTCCTCTAGTTATAGGTAGCCATTAATCTGTGTTTGGTCATGATTTGCCTTTTCTGGACATGGTGTTTTCTGTCTGGTTCCTTTCACTTAGTACAGTATTTTAGGACTTTCCCCGCTATGCACGAATCAGGACCATTGCATGCTGGATGGAAATGATGCTTTTTTCCTGGATACTATTTGTAGTTTGCACCATTCAGAGTCTACCTTAACGCTGAGACCTATTTTGTGGAAATTACACAGAAGTGTCTGAACTTGCTCTCTTGAGTGGTTCTGAAAATTAAACAAAGTGATATTAGAGCACCCAGCTATCACAGTAGCATGTGATTTAATTAAGCAAGGTAATTCTCTGTATGCACCAAGTACAGTGCCTAGCACAACAGGGTCTCAGGTCCCTTTGCCCTACTTGACTATCCAGGGATTAGTAAGAACTTACTGACAATGAAGCAATAGGCTTCTTGATTTGTAGTCCAGACTAGTCTAACTCCCCATGTAGCTCAGGTTAGCACACATGGCAACCCTCCTGCCTCAGCCTCCTGAGCACTGAGAGTACATTTGTGAGCCCCACACCTGCTACAGAGAAGATTTTCACTACAGCTTTGATGATGAAGTACTGATTTCTCCCCACCCTTTTGCTTCTTTCTCCCCAAGGCTATGCTTTCCTGCTGTTCCAGGAGGAGAGCTCAGTGCAAGCGTTGATAGATGCCTGCCTAGAAGAGGATGGGAAACTGTACCTGTGTGTGTCCAGCCCCACCATCAAGGATAAGCCGGTAAGTGATATGTAGCCAGCTGCTGCTTTCCCAGTGTGTGTATGCAGTTGACTAGCTGTTCCTTCTCCTTATCATGGAAATGCAGTAATTAGGAGCCTAGTACCTGGGTTGACCTTGCCATGTAGAGCTAAGACTGTTGCTGGTGATAAGAAGTTAGGTAAAAAAAATACTCAAATTTCATGTTTCACTTTTGAGACCACAGGTAAATAAATGGGTCCTTGACACCCCCTTAAAGCTTGGTGAGCTAGCTGCTCTTTAGAGACACTGAATTGAGGTGACCAGTGCTTTTAGTGTTTCTGGCAGCTCTTTTCTGTCATTATTTCAAGTCAAGGACAGGAGGAATTTATTTTTTTTAATGTCCTTGAATGTATGCTTTATGTTGGGTTGTATCCACAGCTACCTGATGAGTGGGTCAGCAAGTCACACTCTAAACGGACAGTTTCAGCAGAGCAGGAGAAGGGCGGGACAGAGAGCATAGCGCTGACACTGTAAAAAAAATGTGTGCTCATCCAGAGTTTGTGGCTAAGAGCCTGTGACTTCTGAGCTGTTATAGTGAGTAGAGAAGGGTCAAGACTGTGTTCAAAGCAGAAGAAAGAAATGTAGTTAACTTGGCAGTGGTAGGAATCCATGGGAAGTTGGCAGGGGCAGGGTGGGATGAGTTTGTGTGTAATGGTTCAGTCCTTAGGGTGGGAAACAGTAAAAATAGTGATGTGGAATGAATGGGCAAGGGGCTAAAGCTCTATCTAGGGCCTAGAGCAGCCACTGCATGCTTTCATCAGAGATACTGGGGCTCACTTGTTTGGCTAAGTATATTCTCATGTGTCTGAAGACTTGGGTTCAATATCGGAGCTTGAGTCTTGACTTCATTATTTAGTATTTAAATATATGCTTGGTTCTGAGTAAGCCATCCTGTTATCTCCTAAACTTGAAAATAGGAAAAATAAGTCATTCTTTGTTGGGTTTTTTTGTTTTTTAGTTTTTTGGGTTTTTTGTTTTGTTTTGTTTTGTTTTGTTTTGAGAGAAAAATGAATGTAGAAGCACTCAGTAGAGAGCAGGTACTTATACAAACAGAACTCTCTGGTGCTATCAGTCAGTCGTAGTGATGTGGTTCAGGACAGACAGTTAGAGCTCAGCCATGTGGCCATACCATCAGGGAAGAACAGGGCTTCTAACTGGGATTTGGCTACCCGTAAAGAGGAGAGTTAGTATATAAGTAGAAGGGGGAATTACTACAGAATGGGATTATTGAGAAAAGTTAATACAGAAAGAAATAAGGATTTGAGACATTATAAAAGTGTCATTGTAATTGTTAAGTTCTGGGTCCATTGTCAAATTTGAAAACAGTAATGACATTGTTGAATGCTGTGACTGTTCAGGTGGGGAGACAGTAGTGAGGGGGAAAGTAGGGAGCATATTATACATGGTGTTAACCTTGAGCTTTATTTAAAAGGCGTGTACATGATGTGGGAGACATGAAGACTTACTGAGAGAAGGAGCATATTATACATCATCTGAATAACAATTAAACCTAAAACTACTCAAGTCCCTTTAGAGTTGCGTGAGATTAGAAACTTCCTACCAAATATAGCAGTGAGCTGTCTTTAACAGTCAATGTGCAGAGATGCCCCGGGCATTCAGTGAGAAGACAGTGAGAGTGAACTAGGAAGGTTATGGTAGAAGAAGCCATGCACTGTCAGAGAGGATGCAACACATTTCATATGTAAAAAAGGCAAAGGGATAGAGGTACATGGTGGTGTCATCATGCCCACACTAGAGGACTGTAGGGCTGAGCAGAGACGAGATGAGCTCGGGGCTCAGAAGCTCCATAGGCCAGGGGAGGAGAAGGTGTCTGGTAGGGCAGGCCCGCCCGCGCCTGGACAGGAAGTATCTTGAGAGGGGAGCAAATTGATCGTTGCAAAGATATGTGGTATGGAGATAATGCCACTGCTTCTTAGTGTTCGCACTCTAAATATGTGCGTTACTCCAGACTTTATGGACTTTGAAAATGATTAGTATAATCTTCTCTACTGGAAATGTTTATGAGAAGCTAGCTTACATTTCTACCTGACCACAGTTTACTGCATCTGAGCTAGAGAAGGAGTTGTTCTGCAGATGAGTTCTGATGGTAACTATCAAAAACATGTTTGTTTGATCCAGCCATACTCAGGATTTCCAGCATTAATAGTTGGGATAAAACATAGAAAGAAAACCCCTCCCTGGTGGTTTCTCTACTTTGAATGAAATACATTCCATGGTAGACTGCAGAGCTTTTGTCTCCAGCTTTGTAACTTCTTTCTGGGAGTTAGCTTTCCATTCAGTACTCCCAGCTTCATTTAGACACACCTCACTAGTGGCGCATATACACCCCAGCTCATGTGGATGGATGCCCCAAAGAGAGCGACAGCTGAAATTAGCCTTCCAGACTCAGTGGAGGACCAATGGGCGCTCATTCGGCAGGCTTTCTCAGCTATGGTTCCTCATTCCTACGCTCCGTGTCTTAGGCTGACTAGCTTTCATGTTCTATCCTTCAGATGCTAGTGCACTGACTGTGATGTTTAAATCTTTCTGACTATCAGAATCAAAAAATGGATGGATGTATATCAGGTTCCAAAGTTACCTTAAAGATTTTCCTACCCTTTCTCCTTCTCAAATCAAACCCCACTTCCTGTTTACTGAATTAAGTTATTTAGATTGTTTTCCCAGCACAGAGCCCGACAGTAAAGTCTGCTCCAAACTGTCTTGTCCAGTATGATGCTTGTTTTAAGTCAACTGAATCCCAAACTGATGGGTTTAGGGTATATGAGATAGGTGCCTTTGTTTAGTGTCTTATGTATAGCTTTGGGCCTGAAAGGTGGCAGAAAGAAGTGTGTTGGTTGCCTGATTATTGTGACTCTTTATTCCCAAAGGAAAGAAGGAGAGACGGGCAAGAGCCGGAGTGCTGTGGGTTCAAGATCAGTAACTCCTTCCTTCCTTCCTTCCTTCCTTCCTTCCTTCCTTCCTTCCTTCCTTCCTTCCTTCCTACAGAAAGAGGAGTTCCACAGTTCATCAGTCCCAGGCACCCCACATGACAGTAATGTCTGTGCTTCCAGTGAGGCAGGGGGATGCCACGAACAGCAGTCTCTCCCAAGAAGGTGACAAAATATGAATAGACTGAACCTGAAGGTTCTAAACAACAAACTATAGAGTGTGTGTCGTGGATGAGCCCACAGAGATAGATGAAAGAAGACAGACAGAAGACAGGAAGGCAGGGAGATGAGAATGAGTCTTGTTCTGTTTTGTTATGAGACTGGGGTCTTACCATGGAACTCTGTCGATCAACCTGATACCAGACTCAAAGGTCTGCCTGCCTCTGCCTCCCAAGTGCTGGGACAAAAGACATGCACGCCACGCCTGACAACGATTCTTGCTTCTAGAGTAGACTGGCTAGAGTTATGAGACAGGAAACACCTTGAAAAGAGTTTAAACTGTATTACCAAGCTGACATGTGCTTAGGTAAGTTAGTTCTTTGGACTATTTCTCAGGTAACATGGCCATTCACTTACACATTGGAAAACAAAATTCAACGGAGAGAACGATAGAGACAGAGATTCTTGGGTTAGATGCTGCTTACTGTCTCAGTTCCTTTTTTAAATTATGTTTTAATTGATTTATTTTATGTGGGCATGTGTATATGTGTGGGGCACATGTGAGTCAGAGGACAGCTCTGTATGGTTAGCTCTCTCCTTCCACCATGCCAGCCCTGGGAGTGGAACTCTGATCATCAAGAGCTGGGAGTTAGTGTCTACCTGAGGAGCCATCTGACTGGCCCCTTGTTTCAGTTCTTAATTCTGTCGAGTCTGTCGTTCTGGTTCCTCTTGACCTCCTTATGTGTCTGTCAGTGGACGGTTAGCTGTTCTTCCTTAGTTATAGAAACAGTCCAGATTTTTTTGCCTAAGAGTTGAGAGCTTTCCAGTCTAGCTTCAATTTCCATCCCAACCTTTTTGCTTTTTTTCTGACCTTCATATTTATTTATTTACCTTCCTTTTTCTTTTATGTGTATGTGTGGAGTGCACGCATGCATGTAGAATGTTTTGATATGTTTGTGTTTGCAAATATGTACATAAGGAGGCATAAGATAAAGATTGAAAATCTTTCTTCATCTCTCTCCAACTTAATCTTAGAAGCAGAATGTCTCAGTCAGATCCGGTGCTCAACAACAAGGCCGGTCTTGCTAGCCAGCTTACTCAGGGCTCCTCTGTCTCCACTTTCTGAGGCTGGGATTATAGGCAAACTGGCATGACCTCCTGGATTCTAGCAACCCGAACTCCACCCCTTTTGACTGTACAGCAAGTCCTTTAATGACTGAGCCATCTCCCTCCCTATACCCTCATATTTTAATCAATCTGAAATATTTCTGTTTCTGTCTTAAGGTCAGATTCCTACCCCTTATTTCAAACATTTTCTCAAATGCTATGAACTTCTCACTGATTATTTTACTGTCTATAAAAAACTATACCTACTATAGCAGCTATCAAAACAAACATATGAACAAGCAAAATCTTTCCAAAAAATTAAACTGGGAAAAATAAGTAAAAGCTGTTGTAGAGCACTTGGATTGACTGCCTCATCTTCCTGCTCCTGGCATATCCAAGACCATGTCATCCTCCATGACTGCCTGCAGCTGAGCCCCAATTTTAGTTTTGGCTCAGTTAAATCTGGGTTTGTTAATCCATCTTAGAATCCTTGGCTAAGTCATATTGTCATGTGCCACCTAGGAAATCATTAAAAGTTTTTACCTCAATTTCCTTATTTGTTCTTTGAACTCTTAATTTTGATCATTATTTGGGCATCATCTTCCAAGAGTTTCTCCAGAGAAGGAATTCCTTGTCTGAAATGAGAATATGGACCCTCCTTTTTTGCTCTTAGTCAATGAACTTGCAAGTGGATCCAGAGCTTCTTAGAGATGCTCTATGCCTATTCCATGAAGGTAAAGTGGCAATTCTATATCCACAAAATATTTGAGAAACATTGATTTTATTCAGGCTATAAAAAGCATCTTATACAAAAAATTGGATAGTATTCTCTGACCCTGCATTGTATAGCCCTGCTTTGGACATGGCACTTGTAAGATCCCTGTGAAGTTAGTGCTCTGACCCTGCATTGTAGCCCTGCTTTGGACATGGTACTTGTACAATCCCTGTGAAGTTAGTGCTCTGAAACCCTATCGAGCAATAGGCTTCCTCCCAGGAAAACCTCAGGAACCTGATGGGGTTTTATTTTATTTTATTTTTTGTTTTTATCTATGTGTATGTATGCTATCTGTAAGTGGGTTTATGCACGTAAGTGTAGTGCCCTGTTAAGGTCAAAAGAGGGCATCATATCCCCTGGTGCTGTAGGCAGTTGCTCAGCCAAACTTGCCAGTGCAGTAAATGCTCTTAACCACTGAACCATTGCTCCTCCAGACCCTTAGCCCAGATGTTTATGTGTGAATTCCTCTAAACTGTTAACAACCATCCCTTCTTCGTACCATGGAGCTGTAAATACACATGTATGGAAACATTGGACCTAATTGTTTTGCTTGGGTACAAAATTGTTTGAGGCACAAATCTGGAATTTAAAATAGCCAAATAACAGAGCTAGTTCCATTGCTAAATTGGGGGTGAGGGGCAGAGGGAGAGAGAGAGAAACAGAGAGAGAGAGAGAGAGAGAGAGAGAGAGAGAGAGAGAGAGAGAGAGAGAGAAAGAAAGAAACTGTTTTGTCAGTAGATCAAGGAATAATCTATTAGTCATTTCTCTTTTTCTTTCTGGTGGTGCTAGCACGTACATGGTCATCCTAGGCAAGTCCTCTACTACTGAACCTTCAGCCACTACTGGTCATTTCTGATATATAGAGGATAGGCAGAATTGAGTTTGGAGAGAAGAGAGTTTCAGCCCACCAGGAAGTTATGGCTCCAGCCAGTGGCCTAGAGGACAGAAACCTCACAGGTTTGCAATATAGTTAATGTGGAGTCAGATAAGTCTGGATTTCAGTCTTGAAATGATTTAATTTTCATGGTTGTTAGATTATTGGTTTCACAGGTTTAAGTCATTTTTATTATATATAATTATAGTAAGGTTAAGTGTGACTATAGAAAATATATAGGATGTATTTTCTCTTACTTTGTCTTAGTGAGTATTAGTTTACAAGGAATTCATATGCTTTTAAAAAGTCACCTAGGGTCTGGAGAGATGGCTCAGTAGTTAAGAGGACTGGCTGCTCTTGCAGAGGATAAGGGTTCAATTCTTAGCACCAACATGGTAACTCACAACCATCTGTAACTTCAGTTTTGGGGCACCCAATGCCTTCTTCTGCCCTCTGCACCACCTATGTGCACACCTATGTGCATATACATGTAAGAAAACACTCATAGATATTAAATAGGTGAATATTTTTCAAAGGGTTTCATCATCTTAACCCCAAAAAAATGAATCCATAACAAAGTTTGAGCCATCTTGGGGAACAAAAGAAAAGAAAATGTATAGCTCAGACATGCACTTGGGTGTGAAAAGTGCTAGCAGTTTCAAAACCCAATTAGCTGTTGTGTTTTCTAAGTGACATTTGGTGATGATGAGCACAAAATCATTCTGATTACATGATTAACCTATGATTTAGTGACATCAAAAGCGGACACTGAGAGTAAGTCCATGCCCTACAGTACCCACTGGTAACCAACATTGAACCCCCAGACCCCAAGAAGTTGAATGAGCAGCATGTTTTAGGAGCTATGGAAGAGCAGTCGCCAAGCTGGTGTGGTGGGGCCTGCCTGCAATCCCAGTACTTGGGAGGCCAGACCAAGAAGGTCTCGAGGTTGAGGACAGAGTGGGCTGCACAGTGAGATTCTCTCAAAAAGGGGGTGCAGAGAAAAGAGTACCCATTATTCCTCAAATCTGCACATAGAGTTCATTAAGGCTGGACACCTTACTAGGCAGTTTGAGCCACACACAGGTGAGCTCAGCCTCAAAGGACTGGCTGTGACAGTGGGAACTAGGTGTGTGACAGGAAAGTGATCTAAGAGCCACAGGTACTCCAAGAGAGATGTCGTAGGAAGTTTTTGTCCATTGGGAGTCATGGATGGAGAAGAATGTGCAGATGTTAGGACTCGGTCAGGAAAAGTATATGCTTGCGTCTTTTGACTGTAGCATTTCACTAATAATGGCTTTACTAACTCAAGAGTAATCCATGGTGTACATTACATAACCTTTTTTGTAGTATCATTTGTTCATTCTCTTTTTTTCTTTTTTCTTTTTTTCTTTTTCTTTTTTTTTTTTTTTTTTTTTTTTTTTTTTTTTTTTGCTAAGCACAATGAAAGAGAACACAAAATGCCATGCTCTTCATTAGTAATTGACGGCCTCTGGGGTCTGTGAAGCCTTGCATGGAGTAGGCACTACAGCTTAGCACACATTTCAGGGCTTACTTTACTGTACCTGGACTAAGCTTGCTGGGACACCTGGAGCATTCTGGAAGCACAAGACAGAATTTCCCAGTATTATTTATTGCTACCTGTCTAGAAAGAATTTTGGCTCTTTTGATGAAGTTCCCTGGGGCCTTTTTTGTCTGAGGATCAGTTAGTCCAATGGTTCTCAGCCTTCCTAGTGCTGTGACCCTTTAATACACCTCCTCATGCTTGCTACCTCATAACTGTGATCTTGCTAATGTTATGAATTATAATGTAAATATCTATGTTTTCTGAAGGTCTTAGGAGACCCCTGTGAAAGAGTCATTCTTTCCCTAAAGGGGTTGTGGCCCACAAGTTGAGAACAGCTGGGTTAAAGTCACACCTTTGGGCCTGCAGCCCCAGAGCCATGTAGGATACAGAACTCTTACCAAAGCCAAGGACTGACTGATCAGATACCAGGTTCTGTTCTTTCTACTTCTGAAGAGTTACCTGGGTTGTCGCCTGGTAGAGAAAAACACTTGAGAATAATAGATGATATCTACTGGAAATTAGCTGATTTGTTTATTACTATCTGAGAAATGAAAATTAGCTCAAAATGAAATACCAAATATGTATGTGCTTTGAAAGGTTTAATCCCCAAATACTGCTGCTATTGGTGTTAGTTTCTGTGTTTAATAATAGAAAGAGCCCTTATACCATAAGAGAGGCAAAGATACTTTACAAACTATAAACTCTTTCTGCTTCCGCTGGCTCTTTCTGTCTCTGCTGTCACACTTTAGTGATTTGGTGAGGGCTGTGGTACTTAAAATAGAATTGCTGACAGCTGACATGGGTCGGAGTCCATCACTTCGACTGACCCGTTGCAGCTATATGTCAGGGGACTTGGTTCAGCTGACTCATCCTGGCTCAGACGATGAGTTGGGATGCTGCCACTTGCTGGGGAGAGCATTCCTGATGGTTCTGCACTATTGTTGTTCTGTTTCATGTAAAATGAAAAGATTGTAGACTTACGGGGGAGAAAAATAGTCCTTTCTTGAAGAGTAGGAACTTGAAAGGTGTGGGGGAAAAAGCCCAGGAAACACAAAGGGGGTTAGAGTTGACAGTGTCTCAGCTCTGAGCTTTGTAGGAGAGAACCAATAGCCAGATGGCTGTGGACGGAGTATCTGCTCTACCTGAGCTGACTGTGGAATTGACTTTTGAGTTCCTTTGGGGAAACAGATGGGACAAAAAGTCCTTGTGGTAGAATATTTGTGTGCTGGGCATTTGTAGCCTCCAGTGGTAACCAGGGGGATGGAGTACAAAGCAAGGTGTTCCAAATGAGTGCCCACAATTAGTGATCTGTGGGTATCAAAATGCTAATTTGAGTCTAAATAGAGAATTCTAGAATTGTAGAGAGGCTAAATGATGTTTTAAAACACACACACACACACACACACACACACACACACACACACACACACACACTCCCCAAACAAAAAACTTGAAGCCCTTTTCTGTTTTTCCTTCCCTTTTCTCTCTCTCTCTCTCTCTCTCTTTCTCTCTCTCTCTCTCTCTCTCTCTCTCTCTTCTTTCTTTTCTCAAGACAGGGTCTCTCTATGCAACCCTGGCTGGCCTGGAACTCTATGTAGACCACCAGGCCCAAACTTCAGAGCTTTGCCTGCCTCTTCCTCCCAAGTGCTGGGATTAAAGGCATGTGCCAGTGTGCAAGGCCATTGTGTTTTCTTTTATTCTGTGATTAAAGATAGAACAAAAATGTACATTTACATTTTAATTTGGAAGTTTTGTTAATTTTCATTGAACTCTTTTTAGCTAGTGATTTTTATATGCTTTCAGCCTAAACAAGTGAACTATGTTACATTCCTTAATGTTTTTCTTATTAGTTGGCTTGCTCTTAATTCTATTAAACACCTTTAGTTTTAAGTAAACAAAGTTTTAGTTTTTAATTTAGATCCATACTTTGTATTTTATTCTTAATTAATGGTAAATATAACCAAACTGATTTGGTAACATATATTTAATGAAGGTTAGTTGAGAACTTCAATTCTTTGGACAGCTGTCTAAAATTAAACATATTAACTAATTTACTACTATTAAATTTACTCTTAACTACTTAAAGTTAATTTCTGTAGAAGTATCCTTTTCAAAACAATAACAGTTCATCACTCAATAGTGTACTTTGGTATAGGACAGAGATGCCCAAATTTGAACATTATGTTTATGTTATGTTTAAAAATTGCATAGAAATAACTTGGCATATGCTGCGTTTAGCAATGTTGAACAGATTTCTTGCCTGTAGACTTCCTTAGAGTTTTTGACTAAGTACATCAATGAATGCCCTGAAACTCCAAAAAGATAGTCTACAGCTTTTCCAGAATAGCAACCCCAAGGACATACATTCTGTAGAAGACACACTGGGAGACCTCAGAAGGGGATTCACACTTTTACCAATAACTGTAGGTTTTATTAATGTTGCATTCCTTCACAGTTTCTCTGTGGCATAAGTAAATGTTTATACTAGCAAGCTTTGTGTAAAACAGATTACTGATTCCGACAATAAGAATTTAGAAGACACATAGTTCAGCCAAACATAGATTTCATGGTCCCCCAGAAAGCCTTCATAGGAATGCATAATTCAAAAAACGAAGCTAAAGGAAAACAAGCTTTGTATTTTTCTTTTGTAAATGCTTATTGAGCACTGCTGTCATCCGGGAGTTGTGTGGAAGTAGCTTGTGTTTCAGAGCGAGCAGCCATTGTGAGAGGAAAGTCTCAGTCCACTGCCACATCACTCTGCTAATGCAAAGAGTGTGCGGATGCTGGCTTATGTCAGCTTTTCTTCAGTTCTGCAGGGCGCCAGCTCTGAGCAGCTGTTTTCCTGGCAGCAGCTGGGAAGTGCGGGTTTCGTGAATAGGGTTGATCAGAACCATGTCCTAAGCCTTCTTCCTGTGTTTTTACCTAAGCTGTAAAGCCAAGAATAGAGCAAAGGAATGGAGTTGTGATGAGATGAAGAAGAAGAGGGCAAGTGGTGGTAGAAGGAAGACCATCGGTGACAAAGGCTGTCATCAGGAATGTGGGCTTGTGCAGTATTGCTTTGACCAGCCAAACCATACAGCTATTACAGAAGGTGTACTGTTCTTCCTGTAATGTTCATGAGATGAAACCAAATAGATCTCTATGGAAACGTCATGGGACTTATTTTCATTTTTGAAACAAACTGATGTGTTACCAGTTGGATTCAGAAGTGCACAATGATAGTCTTAGCTAGATGGGAAATTGAGGCTGGGGGATGTTTGAGCCAGGACTTTTTGAGACCACCCTGAGCAATACATTTAGGCTGCAACTGAAGCACCAAGAGGGTTGGGGGGATAGTGACCATGACCAAAATCAGCTAACAGTATGCGAGTCCATAAGCTGCCATAAGGGCTTCATTAGAAGTCAGGCTGCAAGAGGGGTTCTGTGATGGAGGAGCGTCCCCTTTCTTTAACTGGTAACACTAGAACCTTTATTTCTCCAATATCAGGAAATTATTGTGTTTATAATTTAAAATAGTGATGCTCCCTCATGAAAGCATGAAACCACCTTTGTGGGAAATCTCAAGGCAGCCGTCATTTAGCCCGGCTAGGCACATCTTACTGCAATGGCGCTGTGTTTTCTTGTGCAGTAAAGGAGGACCTCATTCTGTAGTGCCAGCAGGATGGCTAACAGGTTCATGTCTTCAGATTCTAAGGAAGAATTGAAAGTTTTGTGGTTTTTTTGCTTTCTAGTAAGAGAAGCAGTATAATAAAAGGAAAAAAAGCCTAGGCTGGGTAGGGTAACCCTAGCCATTTGAAGGACTGTGGATTGTTTCTGAGGAGCAGTACCAGTTTTAGAAGAGCTAGTGGCAGACAGAAGCAGAGTCTGGCAAGGCAGGAGTGCAGGCATGCTGAGCCAAACCACTGAGACCAGAAATGAATTCTGTGGGTGTTAAAATATGAAAAATTCACCTGTTTTATATCCTGTCTTAAGCTGAGAGGGACAGAGGATAGGCATTAATTCCTTAAGGGCAAACAGCAGGTGGCTTCTCCTGGCTGGTCCCCAGTGGTCACCCACTTGCCGACTAACCCCTCTGGGGACAATGTCACCCTTACCTTTTAAGTTAGAAAGAGTAGCCTTGTTTTTGCTTTGTTGGTTTTAAACTGCTCTTCATAATCCTGTCATAATTAAAAGTATTTGTTAAGGGTAAGCTGGTAAGATACTTCATTTCTTAGTGTATGATAAAATAGTACAAACTATGGGCAGAAAATTAATAATCCAAATCCAAATAAAGACATACTATGGGCAGGCAGTGAAGTGGTCAGTAGGTAAAGATGCTTGCTGCCTGACAATGCAAACTGCAAGCCTTATGACTTGATCATGATCTTCGGAACCCACAGAAAGCTGGAAGGAGAGGACCGACTCCAAAAATTGTCCTCTGACTTTTACACTCATCTGGCATGCATGCCTATGCATTCATACACACACACAGGTGACATACAAACATCTAGCATGCCTGCCTATGCATGTATGCACACACATAAACATCTGGAATGGATGCCTATGCATGTATGCACACACACATAAACATCTGGAATGGATGCCTATGCATGTATGCACACACACATAAACATCTGGAATGGATACTCATGCATATGTACATCTACACCACACAAACATTCACACTTGAATAAGAAAGTTCTTAAGAAATGTAGAAAAGAAAATAAGGTATAATGGTTTCTTTTTATATTCATTAAACTTTTATGGGTTGGTGGGATGACACAGTGGTTAAAGGTGCTTGCCGCAATACCTACTGCCTTATAACTGACACAGTAAAGAAAGAATGCCAACTCCGGCAACAAACATCAACTCTCTTGCCCCTCTCTATCCTGTCTCTGACTCTTCTCTTCTCCTCGCACTCTGTGTGTATGTGTGTGTGTGTCCTCGTCTTTGTCTCTTGCATGTGTGCTCATACACATTTGCCTTTACTTAACCAACCTTGTGTAGAAAAATCAGTTTAATAATTAAATTAGACACTGTTCTCCAGGTGTCAGTGTTTGCCATCTCTGTAATTGTTTGCTAACTTGAGTATTAATCTGTGTTATGTCATATTGTTTGAAAGGTAAATATTTTAACTTGGGATGGTAATGAGAATTAAAAATCCAGGCAAATAAATAATTCTTAGAAAATCGTCCTAATGTTTCTGTTCCTTTTAGCTGGATTCATTACAAAAAGCTAACTGGTTCTCAACAGTCTGTGATGTGTTCAGATGAACTGGAGTCAAACGTCAGAATCTGCTGAAGACTGCCTTTAATGACACGGGTGGTTTGTGCAGGGTTCATGATATGTGTCTGGAGCATTGTGTGGCTTCCCCAAGACTAGCTGATACTTCACGCAGACCATATTAAGTAATTAACTTGATTTTGTTTGGGACTTGGATGTTGTAAAAATGCACAAACAGTGGGTGTGTCTTCAGTCATCTTATTCTCGTTTGGAGTTGATGGAAATGAAGTAAGGACCAAGTAAACGCCTTTTTTTCAGGTGCAAATCCGACCATGGAACCTAAGTGACAGTGACTTTGTAATGGATGGCTCTCAGCCTTTGGACCCCAGAAAAACTATCTTTGTTGGGGGAGTTCCACGACCCCTTCGAGCTGGTGAGTGGAAATAGAAACAGCACAGCAAAAGCGCTGAGTCCCCAATGCCTTAGCTCTGGCTCTCCAGTCAGCCATCCTCAGCCTCCAAAGGCAAGTCTGCCATGGCAGTTCACTGAGCGACGTCCTTATGGTTAAGAATTGCCCCAAAATGCTGTATATCCTTATGGTGTGGGAGTCAATTTCATTAAACCGTTCTGTGGAAAGGGTGAGGTCTATTTAGTTCTTTCCTTTTACCCCATGTTTAAAGCAATAATATCCGGCATGTGCACACTCATGCCACTTAGTGTTCTTACAGACGACAGGCACCCTCTCTGCCCAGGTGTCTGGGTGTCTAGGCAATCAGAAGCCAAGCTATGGCTGGGGATTGTACCTGGGCATCAAACTGTACTTCTGAGCCTCCCCAGCAAGGTGGGATCTGATTAGTTCTTACGATTTCCAGAAATGAAACATAATTCTTTAATTATGATTTTGGAGACGCTCTTGTTTTGTGGTGGGTTTTTGGTGTAGTACTGGGGATTGAACCCAGGTCTTGACACAACTAGACAAGTATTCATATCCTTAGCCCACCTTCTGCATTTATTCTGACAGTCTCACAAAGTTGCCAGGCTGGCCTGGACTCACTATGCAGACTAGGCAGGCCTTGGAATCCTCATTCCCCAAACTTTGAAGAGGCTGAGATTGCAGGCCTGCACCCCCTGGCCCAGCCTCTGCTGCTGTGCTGCTGTTAGGGCAAGCTGAGTCCTAACGGACTAGAGCCTTGAGGTGGTATTGAGCTGATGCTTCACTGTTTACACCTGGAGACAAGTCATGAGCAGTGACACAAGATGCTTTTTCAATTGGAATCTTGCCTGAGCTACCACTTACTGAGTGGACCAGCCTGGGCTACACAGAAAACTCTGAAGGATTCTCAACATTATTTGAATTCTAACTCCAGTCTACACATTAAAAACAAACAAAATTTTACAACTCCATAAAGATATCTTCCTAAATTTGATGGCTCACACTTATAACTCTAACACTGAAAGGTTAAAGCAGGGAGATTTTGAGTTTTGGGCTAGCCTAGTTAGCCTCTGTGTCAAAAAACAAGTGGGATATAATCATAATTCTATTCTGAGGAAATGTTGTGATTATGGTAATTTTACATTATTTCTGAAAGTTAGAGATTTCTGGGTCTACTTTTTCTTCTTAATGAAAAACTATACCAAAAGAAAGAAAGCAAAGCAACGAGAGCCCTCTTCCTTAGCCAACAGCACTCGATAAAATCTAGGAAAGGCCACCTCACTGGAACTAGGAGACTAAAGCAGATGTAGCCTTTTGGTCTGAGTTAGATAGGTGTCTGCAGGAACAAGCAATGTGAACCGGTGGGTGCTGTGAAACACTCACAACACTTGTGACTGTCCCCGTGCCAGGCTGGGAAAGGACAGAAGCCCTCACACTTTCACTGTGACATCTTTCACTGACCATGGATTTTACAGTTGGATAGTCCCTGCTGTACCCTGCAGTAACTATAATGCAGTGGGATAGTCCCTGCTGTACCCTGCAGTAACTATAATGCAGTGGGATAGTCCCTGCTGTACCCTGCAGTAACTATAATGCAGTGGGATAGTCCCTGCTGTACCCTGCAGTAACTATAATGCAGTGGGATAGTCCCTGCTGTACCCTGCAGTAACTATAATGCAGTGGGATAGTCCCTGCTGTACCCTGCAGTAACTATAATGCAGTGGAAGTTGTTTTAAGTTTTGACCTCTGCACTCTTTCCACATGAGAATGTTTAAAAGTCCTGAAACTTGACATGGGGGCCCACACCTGGAACCGTAAGCAGAAGAAGGTGGGCCTCCTGAGTTCCAGGCCAGCTTGTCTCAGTAAGGCCCTGTCTAAAAACAATGTCCCACAATCATAAAATAGTACAACTGGCTTTTAACTAGTCAGGCCTTGTCTTTAAGTCACTAGAAGTACAGTTTATAAGCTACATTGTACCCAGTGTTGAACATCAGCTGGATGCTGCAAGCTCTAGAATCAGGCAAAAATTACACTAGGTTGTGGAGCTGGGTATGGTGGCACATCTCCCTGTAATCTCTGTATTTGGAAGAAGAAGGCAGGAGGAGCAAGAGTTCAGTGTTATCCTTAGCTGCATAGTGAGTTCAAGCAAGCCTGGATTACCTAAGATCCTGCCTCAAAATGCAAAAAAAAGGAAAGGAAGAAAGGGAGAAAGAAAGAAAGAGAGAAAGAAAGTAAGAAAGAAAGAAAGGAAGGAAGGAAGGAAGGAAGGAAGGAAGGAAGGAAGGAAGGAAGGGAGAAAGAAAGGGAAAGGAAAAGAAGGGAAAAGGAAAGGAAAGAACAGAAAAGGAAAGAGAAAGAAAATAAGTATTTAAAAAAAGAATTCTCTTCAGGTATCTTATCAGAAATAAGATTTGTGTTCTTTGCCTAGAGAATATATACCTTATAAGTCTTGGATTTCTTTTCTTTTTTTAAGTTAGCTATTTTTGTCTTAAAATTGGTTTGTTTTGGAAGATATGTAATAGAGACCTAGTCCCTTGGTCTTCTGGAAGTGTCACTTCCAGCACACTTGACAGTACTTCTAAAGGGCAGCTGGTAGCTAGGTGGCTAGGAAGTCCACTGTTTAATAAATAAGCCAGGGCATGCCATACTGAACTGAGCAAATATCTCACTGTTGTGTTAAACAGGAAATTTTATATAGGAAACCAAAGTCTTCAGAGAAGAACACTGAAAGACTGAGTTATATATATTCTTTAACATTTTGAAACTTGGTCTTGAAATATAGGACTTTTTTAAAAGATTTGTTTGTTTGTTTGTTGTGCTGCCATTGTTCATGAGCAGCAGGTGCGTACAGGCGCCTGTGGAGGCCCATGGCGGAGCCGGAGCCGGAGTCACAGGTGCTTGAATCATGTGCTGTGGGTGCTGGGAAAGTAAACCTGGGTCCTCTGCAAAATCAGTCAATGCTCCTAACCCCTGAGCCATCTCCCCAAAACTTTAAAAAGTGCTTTTTTAATAAAATATTTAAAAATCCTTCCTTGGGCCTCGCTCAGTAGGTCAGGCTTTGGCTGTTGAGATAAATTTCACTTTATCCTTGGCCAAAAAATTGTCCTTTAACACATCAGAGTGATTGGAAAGTTACCACCTACATTATTCCTTTACTCCTTTGAGGTTTTTGTTTGTTTTCCTTTTGACATTGTAAGATAGGGACTATGATCACTAATAGGTTTTCTAAGTTTAGCCTGTATTCATCCTAATAGAAATGCCTCTAAAGAAGCAAGTACTCTCATTCTAGTGACTGTGTCACCAAACCCATAACCCTCATACCCAGGTCAAACTTCCTTTTTAAAATTCAGGTTGGTAGGGGGAATCACAGGCCTAGCGAAGGCCTGAGCGTGAAGTAATCTGATGAAGAGCATTTCTGGGTGAGATGTCTCCTCCCTCAGTTGTGGGTAGAGGTTGGACAATGCACATCGCTGTCGTCTCTTGCCCTCTTTCTATTGCTCCTGTAAGTAACAGCAGCAAGCTAAGAACGACTTGACCCAAATCTGGTGTTTCTTAGGTCTGGATAGCTCCCTGCTTTCACCCCATTCACCTTGAGGGGGAAAAAAGCTGTAGGCAGATCTATCCTGCCCCCATGTGGCTAAAGTTTGCATATTCTTTAGAGAGTCTACAAAAGAACTAAGCAGCTTGCTTTTCTGCTAGCTGACACACGCGCACACACTCACGCACGCACGCATGCATGCCTCTTCTCAGCATCAGGCTGAGAGTTGTGAAGGGATCAGTGGAGACTGAACCATCTGGTTCCCCAGTGCTCTCAATTTCATTTGCATGTGTGTTTCTTTCATTCTATCTTCTTGATTAGGTGTCTGATTTGAGGAGCACTTAAGTAACTAAGCTTTGGAATATCTGCTTTCAAACCACGTCCTTCACTTGATGACTTCCTTGGCCTTGCAGAGCAGCTTCATCTTGAGGCTGCTGCCTTGAGCTCCTAGAGGCTATTGTGGCTTCTCTATTGTGGCTTCTTTGGTCTTTGTTAACTATGGCTCTGATCATTCTTCCCTTTCCTTTCTTTTACACCCTGCTAATAGTCTATGGCAAATCCTGAAGCTTCCTTCTCTGCCTTCTCCCTAACCCAGTTGTCCTCTGATGTTTTATGTTTAGATAAAAGCTGGAGAGAGTATATATCTCAGTGTTTCTCAGGATCACTTGTTTCAGACATTTTGTATAAGCATTCTGGTAGATCACATGAACTGGGGATGCATTCTGATTTGTGAATAGGAAACGTTGTAACTATATCCCTTTCTGTTCCGTGAGGTGGTAGATGACCAAAATTGCTGAGTATCACGTTTCTCAGCAGTAGAAATGTTCTCATCCAGTCCCAAGTTCAGTCTGAAGTGACCCAAATAAACTCCAGGTTTGAAGTACTTGTGCAGCTAAGGACTTTGTAATGCTGGTATGTGTTCCACCCCCTTCTTCCCAAACAAACCTTTGCCCACAGATCCTGTCAAACATTGTCATACCCACGACAGACGGAGCCAGCATAAAGCCAAAGTTAGGCTGGGATGAATTGATTTATAGAGCAGGGAGGAAGCCAGCTTAATTCAAAGCAAAGATTTACAAGCAGGGAGGAAACAAAACGAAGCAGCCGTGTGCTTGGAGCTGGCTCATTCACGGGTAGTATTTATGATGACCTTGAGAGGCTGTAAGCAGTAGGCTGCATTTTAGAAAGGAAGAGGCAAGTCTTTCTGGTCTCTATGCTTCAGCTCCAGACTCTCTGTGCTGATGAAAACAGTTTTATCCAGTGGAGATCTGGGAGGGTGTCTAGTTAAAAGAGCAACTTGGTACCAGTTTGCTTTAATGAAATTAAATAAAAGTTCCCTTTCTGACTTAGTGCTCCAATGCCATCCATTTAAAACTGTTTTGGGGCTCATCTGACAGAATAGAAGTCTGCGAGCTTGCCTGCTCTTGACCCCTATGAACCAGCATAAAGATGGTGGGAAGCCTGGAATGTTCATCCTCCTTTCTTTCAGAAGTCAGGACTGCCTCGTTGTCCTCAGGGCCTTCGTGCCTTATTCCTGCCCATTTTACGTGTATTTCCAAAGAGAAAAAGTGAACTTCTGGATTCACGGGGATCCTCATTCCTCTGCTGCCCTACTTGGTTCTTGGTGTCCCAGTCTTAGACGTTGCCTTCAGGCTGGCTTTGAAAAGCAACTAAAGAAGAGGAACAGAACCCAGAGGTAGAGCAGAGTGGGGAGAATCACCAAGACTTCTTTCCGGTGAACTGAAGTTTCTTTCTTATCTCTGAAATATCAGGAGCTGGTCCAGGGAACCATACAGGTTCAGATTCAACTTCAGAAGTGTAGTCACCACAAGATTCTCAGAACTCACGAGAGTACTGCATGCTTCCCACAGCTACATTATTCTTGCTCCCCTCTCTGGTGTGTGACACAATGAAGCTCAGTGTGGGAGCCGGCACAGGAGCAGGGCTCACAGCACTCTTGCTGCTGCTATGGAAGCTGATCATGAAGTGATACGAACATGTGGTCTAAAATACCGTACACCCTTGCACACACTTATGAATCCTGCCGGCTTCTCACTTTTGTGGTGACTGGGCACACTCTGAGAACACTGGGAGTGGTCAGAAGTGGTTTTGAGGCACTTCCTTGTAGACTCTCACTGTTGCCTACATGACCTCCATGTGGACTCCACACTCCTTTGTCTCTATGCCCAGTTCTAGAGCCCAAATCTTCCTTGGGTTAATGTTTCTTACTGTGCTCCAGGGAGTTATCCTAGCCACTCTCCTGAAGGCGGTTTAGGCTGAGAATTCACTCTCATAGGCTTACTCAGTAGGACATACCCTTGGTTGAAGACTCAGTTTTCACGGCAAGGTTCTGGTTCGTCTGTGTGGACACAGATGAAGGAATCCATGAAGGTTTAGTTGTATGTCTAAACAATTACTGATTGTCTTGATTTCCTCTCTCCCTTCCAGAACGTAAAATGGCAGCCTGTCTTTTCACCCTTGCCTTCCTTCCTCTCATCAGAAGAAAGGGGCGTTTGCAGGACTCTCCTCTATGCACAAATGATACTCACCGGAGAGAAACTTCTAAACCTAGCCTCTAAAGTAGTTGTATGTTGTAACATTTCTGATAACCTTACATCCTCTATTTAAAAAAAAAGAAGCCGGGCAGTGGTGGCACACGCCTTTAATCCCAGCACTTGGGAGGCAGAGGCAGGAGGATTTCTGAGTTCGAGGCCAGCCTGGTCTACAGAGTGAGTTCCAGGACAGCTAGGGCTACATAGAGAAACCCTGTCTCGAAAAACCAAAAAAAATAAAATAAAATAAAAATAAAAAAAAAGAAAAGAAAAACTTGGAGCTGGAAGGAAAGTTCAGCACTTAAGAGCATTTGCTGTTCAATCATGAGGACCAGAGTTCAAGTCCCAGCACCCACACTGGGTGGCTCCCAGATGCCTAGTGATTCCAGGTCCAAGGGTTTTAAAACCTTCGTCTAGTCTCTGCAGACACTTGAACACATAAAAATAAAAATAAATACTAAAAATGGGAAAGTCGCAGACTAGAGATTTGTAGAACTTAAAGAGAAGTTTCCCCTGCTTTTGTCAGTCACCCACCAGTATAGGATGGATAAGTTTCTCTTTCTGCTGTCCTTTCATATTAAAATTATTAAAAAGGGATTACTTGATATTGGAAACCCGGTTAGTATTTAAGGGACATCACTCTAGCTTTTAAGCATAGTATGAGTTCAGGAAGACTTATGAATTGAGTAAATGGTCCATTGTAAACAGTTGTTTGCTTTTTATTTTTTTTTCTTCAAAGGTGATCATAACATAGATTTGCTGCAGTTAAAATATAGATGTGGAGAGCTGAGGGTGTGACTCAGTTGGTAGAGGGCTTGCCTAGCATCCATAAGCCCTGAGTTCAGAGCTTGGGACCACTAAAGCTAGGTGTGGTGCACATACTTGTGATCATAGTACTTAAGAGATAGAGGCAGAAGGATAAGGAATTTAAGGTCATCCTACGCAGAGAGTTTGAAGCCAGTCTGGGCTACTTGAGAACAACAAAAAAATGTTTTTAGCCCCTCCCACAAAAACAAAAAAACAAAAACCCAGCAACAACTATGAATCAGATAAAAATTTGTTTCCTTGAGGAAAAAAATATTTCCTTTAGCCACTACGGGTTTGTTTATTTTATTTTTTTTAATTTGCCTTTTAACAGATTGCCTTTCAAGCCAGGCACTGGTGGCCCATGCCTTTAATCCTAGCACTTGGGAGGCAGAGGCAGGCGAATTTCTGAGTTCGAGGCCAGCCTGGTCTACAGTGTGAGTTCCAGGATAGTCGGGGTTACACAGAGAAAAAACCCTGTCTCGAAAACATACAAACAAACAAACAAAAAAAAGTGCCTTTCACTTCAGTAAAACATTATTGCTCGAATATCTGGAGACCTTTTGATGACCAAGAAAATACTGTAGAATTCGTAAGCTCAATTCGTAAGCAAGATTTTGATCCCCAGAACCCATATAAGCAAGTGGTAACTGGGCACAGTAATGGATGCTTATAGTCTCAGCACTGAGGAGGCAGTGCCAGGAGGATCTTTGAGGCTCAATGACCAGCCAGCCAGCCAGCCTGCCAGCCAGCCTAACAGGCAAGCTTTAGGGCCCAGTAAGAAACCACTGTATCAAAACCAGAGTGGACTACTCCAGAGGAATGGCACCTGAGGGTATGCTCTGTTGTCTCACATGTGTGCACACACACACACATATGACTATTTAGCTCATGAATGGAAATTATTGTTTTTATATAGTTTTTATAAAAGCATGATTGGGTGAAAGTCCCTGCTTCTTATCAGAAATAGTTAACTGCCAGGAATGCCAGTCATGATCTAGTCTTTGGCACATGAAGATGAGTTTCAACTGAAAGATTCATAAAGTAGTGCAATGTTTATGCTTTTGGAAAGAGCGTTCTGGACTCAGGATCTCTAAAACTCCTTCAGAGACTGCAGTGGTATAGAAACACATGCAGAGACACGCGAACTCCTCTTTAACCAGAGCAAGTAGTTTTACCCCTCAGCTGCTTGCTTCCTTGGTAATTCAGGGTGCCCTTTTGAGTCTTTAGTATAGAAGACACTGCTGTTTGATTCCTTTCTAGCTTTCTTTGCCTGGCCACTGAGTGTTTTCTTTCTTTCCTATGCCACAGCAAACCTGGTTCTCTAGAAAATCAGTATCTAATTTCCTGGGCTTTCACAGTACTGATTTCTCCAAGAAAAATTCATTAATGGATATGATTTACAATCCTCCCTTCAATAGCCTGCTTTCTGTTCAAAATAACATTGTCCACATGAAGAAAAGTTTAAGCCATCAGAGGATGAAGTGTGAGGAACCACTGACCTCTGATATTCAGGGTGCAGATGCAGTTCTTGTTGCATTGTGCAAGTGAATGTTATTCGAGGTACTGTCTGGAAGCTGCAGCACAATCCACTTGGCTTTAGCCAGCGGTGCTCCCAGCTGTTAGGACTCAGTAACTCTTACAATAATGGGACAGTTGGGATGGCTTTCTGCTGCTTGGCCTTCCATACCACACTTACTCTGGGCTAGTTGGTGCTAGTTCATTTTCTCACTTGAAACTTACTACTTTGTTATAAGTCATTCTTCCTTTAAAAAAAAGGGGGGGGGCATTTAGGAAAAAAAAATCAATGTTAGGCAGTCTAGTATACAAAGAAATTGAGGTGTGATGACAGCCTTTCTGAATGATGACAGTTTTTCTTACTGCCTTTGCAACCATTATGCCAGAATGAATTGGTTTTACCTCTGTTTGAAGAACTCAGGGGTGTCCTAACACTGGCCCTGTAAAACCCTTGCCCGACCCCACCAGAAGAATGTGGTGGTCATTGTCTGTTTTCTCCTGTTTTCTCCTTTTCAAATGCCATATGTAGGTTTTGAAGGGAAATGGGTTTAGGTCACTTCCGAGGGGTAGGCCTGAGTCTTTGGATTTAGACTGTGGCTGAAAGGAATGGCCATAGCCAGAGATGGTGCTTTCAAGTAAACAGTTACCTTCAGGCAGCACAGGTAAGTGCCACGTCTCTCGGGGGTACCCTGATTGACGGTGGGTGTGATTTTCTTTAATGTCAGACCTTTGGAATGTTCCAATTCCAAAATAACTTCTCTTTAAGCATTTTTGTAAGTATACCAAAACCAAGGCGAGAAACATGGCAAGGGCTGTGGCCTGAGCCATTAGCTTAGCCCTTAACAAGACTGCCTGCCAGGTGCGTGTTCTTAACAGCTCGGAGACAGCTTCCTGGCTATGCATCGCTATTCTTATTAACTAGTGGTAATACTTAGAATTCAGTATGAGATGCTGTGAAGAAATTTCAGTTGGGATGGAATCTATTCTTCATTATCATTTTTATCAATGCCAGAATCTACATTTGTAGACACATTGTCTCTAGATAGAATAAGGACTTGATTCTGCAGCTCTAATAAGGCAATGAGGCATTAGAAGCTGTGTTTAGTCTCAGGTTCATAAGTAGTTGCTCCTCCATAACTTGTTAGGCCACCATGAATTGCTTTACCCTCCCAGGCCCAGGACATTAGGCTAAATAGTTCCTTTAGACATTAGGACAGATTACCACTACAGTGCTTCTTTAATACTGTGCTTTAGTTACGACTGCATAACCCCCCGTATATATACATGTAAATTGTTTTGTATTTTATTTTAAAATATCCAATGAGTAGCTCTTCTATTGGAGTTGAAAGACTAATGTGGATGTTCTTCATAAGCCTTCACCTGGGTTTTCTTTTTGTAGTTAGACTGCATGATCCCCCTTTTCCTGGGTGAGTAGCTCCAAGTAGTTATACATAGACATGTTTATTTTCTTACAGTTGAACTGGCAATGATAATGGACCGTTTGTACGGCGGTGTTTGCTATGCTGGCATTGACACAGACCCAGAGCTGAAGTATCCGAAAGGTGCTGGGCGTGTTGCGTTCTCCAATCAGCAGAGCTACATTGCGGCCATCAGTGCGCGCTTTGTGCAGCTTCAACACAACGACATTGACAAACGGGTAAGCAACCACTCGGGATGGAATAGCTACGGGGAGGAAATAAACTCTGTCTGTGCAGTCCTGGGCCAGACAGTACTCTGTGATCATAAGAGAGCAGCTGTGCCTTGAATGTCATTAGGCTGTGAGTCCATGGAGGTTGTCTGAAGAAGAGAAGCATCCTTAGTATTTTACATATGGATGAACCTCCAGCCTTCCTTCATTTTCTCCCAGGGTGATGGAAATAAATCTGCAAAATTTAGCGTACCAAAGCAGTAGCAATGCCTTAGTAAAGATGAAGAGCCGGTCATGGACCCAGGCAGTGCTCTTAAGAGAAACTTGAATTGACATGTTTAGAAGTCTTTGTAAAATTTTGAACCTACATTTTTTTAATTGTAACATCACACTTAATAGCAATTCTCTCCAGTTTCACCTAATTTTACTACTCAGGACACACATGCAGGTATGCACACATGCATGTTATATCACCTGCCATTTTGCTCATTGTTGTCACCTGCTTGGGCTGGAGGCATTGAGTGAACTTGATTTGATCTAAAGAGAAGAACATGGTGGGGTTGAGGGAGTTGGTATGCTCTGTTGGCTTTGTGGACAGTTCTCCAATGTTGGGAAGGTTGGGAGGATGGAAGGAATATAGCTGATTATAATACACAAAGGAGAGCACCATGCCTTGACTTCCTGCCATGTAAGTGTGCAGTGGTTGTCCGTGCTTCTAAGTGGAGGTGGTCCTTGGGGGACTGACTAGATTGGAGTGCATGAAAGAGTATCCTACTGTGGAGCTCCGCACACCCTCTGCTGTTGTCTTTAACTGACTTTGTGTTGCAGTGTTCCTAGCATCTTGGTGGAAATTTCCCTTGGTGATGTACTTTTCATATTCAGCAAAATTAAGTTTTGTTAACATGTGTTTTGATCAAATTACAAAAGCCAGTGCTTAAAATAAATATTCTATGGTTCTATGGAATAATATTCTTAGAGTAGGGTGGTAGTGGTTTCTTTGTTAATTTTTTTTCATTTTTATGAAATTACATTTAATTTTTAATAATTTCTGAGATTCTTAGGTCGTTCATGCTCTATGACTGTGTTCATCTTCGGGTTAATCTACATTAACAGATAAGAGATTCCAAGCTGTACCAGTGCCTTTAAAAGAGACTTTTAAGAGAAAGTAGCTGAATAGATTAATTTCATATGAATTTAGATTTTTTTTAACTTGCATGCATTATAATAATGCTTTTATCAAAGCCGTGTTCCATTGCCATCCCTCCAATTCCTCCCCTATTCCTTTCCAAACTGTTTCCCTCCTAGCTTCATATGCTCCATTTTTAAACCCATTGAGTTGACTAAGTGCTGCCTGTATGTGTGTGGATGGAGAACCATCTCCTGTAGCATGGATAGCCTTTCAGAGACCATGTCCCTGAAGAACTCTTGACTCTCCCTTCCCAGCAGTCATCAGTTGCCACTAGTTCCTCTGCCTAGGGTGAAATTTCACAGGCTCCTCCCCAGCCATGTTGGGATTTTGGTTGTCTTGATCTGCTGTGGCTCTTGTGAGTTTATGTGTGCGATACCCTACATGCCCAGTACATGTTGCTTCACTGCAGATGTCTGCCCCTCTTCTGTGATGGTCTCTGAGCTTTGGGTTTTGGGGGTGTGATACACATGTCCCATTTAGAGCGGAGCATTACAGTCTCTTACTCTCTGCATGCTGGCCAGTTATGGGGCTCTCTATTAACTGCCATCTACTACAAAAGAAGCCTCATGAGCACTGGCAGATATGCTTCCAGTGGGTGTAAGGATAAGAATTTAAGGACAAGTTACTGCTTTGTCTATTTAGCAGACTCTTCATTCAGCCATGGGTTATCAATTCCATTTTATGGAGTGGGCCTTAAATTCAACCAGGAAGTACTCCTAACAGCCACGCATTACTGCACCAGTGGGCACATCTTACCATGCCAACATGTATGTCTTGTTAGCACATGTATCTGACAAAATTAGAATAAATATTCTATGGCTTCCTGAAGAATAAGTGGTAGTGAAACATTCTGAGTTCATGGAGACTCAGAAAAATAACAAAGATTCAACTTTCCTGGTTTTTCAGGTACCCAAGCTTCCTCTTTCCACAGAGAGCCACAGTGTCTCTGCCTTATCCCCAGTGTGGACCTATTGCTTGGTTCAATCTGAGATTTTCAATAAACTTTTTGAATTCACACTTGGTGCTTTTGGAAGTTCTCTGTTTCTGGGGACTGCCTGCTTATGCCTGCTCATTTGGACATCTGATACATTTACATTCAGACTGTAATCCCACCTATCACTGGTAAATCTGGACAATAAAATTTACCCAGAGAACATTCTCATCAGTATGAAAGTAGCTTTCTTCGTTCCCCTCTGAGGATTATAAGTGAGGGGAGGGGATGGTGTTTGTTCTCCAGTAATTCAGGTGGGAGCACTGGGAGTCATTGAGAGTGGCTGAGTCCCTACCTGGCTCTTCCTTCTCTTGGAGCCCCACTCATTCTGTCTTTGTTTGCCCGGACCATTATGAAGTCCGTTTCCTTCACTGGGAGGCATGGGAACCTGGATTCATCTTGAGTTGGGCTTGTTTTCCATTGACCTCTTCATTACGTCCCTTCTTGTCCCTGCATTGAGCATAGCCACACAGTGTCACTTCAAGTGTCTTAGGCTCATTTATACTTTTATTACTACTCCTCTTTCTACTAAATTTTAAATTTGAGCTTTCTAGAAAGCTTTCACCATATAAAAGCACAGTTGTCTTTCCTCTGTAAGTGTCCTTACAGAGACTGTCCGTTGTGGACCATCTTCCCTGAATAACCCTTCCAGGGTTTTAGCAATAATCTCATCGTAAAGCTTTAGAAACTTGTGCTAAAGGTCATGGTCCTGTGTCCACCACTACCCATAATCCATTTGTGTTGCTGTTGCAGATTCTAAGGTACTGATCTCTCCTTCCTTCCTCTAGGAGCCTGGAGTTGCCTTTAAGCCCTGACTGTTTTAAATAGCATCAGCCTTCATCACCTCCTTTGCTATTTGCCCGCAAAGGTATAAATGTAGATTGGGTGGACCATGGCACATTTCTGTTGTCAGCCTTTATCCCTTTCACTGCTTACTCCACAAGAATGAGGGAGGCCAGCCGCAAAGCAGCTGTGCTTGGCCATCAGGTTCGTAGATCATGAAGTGTCTGGAACCTTGAGAGGCTGCAGTGCGGGTGCATAAGAAGGAATGGATGCAGTATGCATCTCTTTCCTGTCCACTGAAATTTTCAGCAAAGACATCTCTTGGCAATACATATTTCTTTATTGTTATGTTGCTAAGATTAATATTCTAGATGGAGTAATTTATGGATAAACATTACCTTGATAGATTTAATTTCTTTTTAGCCATCTCAAGAGAATTACTAACTTACATATTTCTGTAAAACGTATCAGTATCAACATTCATTGAAATGGTCAGTCCTGTCTCCTTCACATTTTGCTTTCCTGTCACTCAACCATTAATCTTACGATCTTTGAGGAGAGGTGGTTCACCACAGCTTTATTTAGCTGTTTTATGACATTCATATCTATAATTACCCTACTTAAGAATCAAATTCAAATATCTTTAGTATATTTGTACCATTGTGCATGTGTCACCAAGATGGGTTTTAGACCACAGAGGTATTTTCACATCCAACCTTGTGTGTATGGTAAGAGGATCATCTGTGTATCAGCTACACTGGGAGCAGGCACACACTGCCTGTATTCTCTGTATTCATTTTTTTCTCTCTCTGTATTAACTTGACTCATCTAGGCAAGGACCCTGCTTAGTTGTGCTCTTCAGAGTCAGGAACAAAGTAGTCCAGGCACTTCTGAACCCTGTTGTGGATGTGTCCCGACATCCTTTGTTGAAGGAGTTGCTATATCCTCACGACAATGAGTTACTACTGTGGCATGTCTAGCCACAAGAGGACTAAGAGGTGACTAACAGGACTAATGGGCCATGACTGGTGGCCTTACAGACACATGTCTTGATGATCTTGATTCTGACACATATGTAAAGGGAGTAACTGGTACAGGAAAAGAACTTGATTGTGTGTAGAATAAATTAGGGTGAATGGGCTGTCTCTCACTGATCATATATAGTTACTTTCTCATAGTCTATCTCTAAATCATTCTTCTATTTTTGTTTTGATTTTGCTTTGAGACAGGGCCTCCCAGGATGTCTACAGGCTTACAGTCTTCCAGCTTCAGCCTACTGGGTGCTGAGGTGACAGTCATCTCTCACCTCTTCTGGCCCAGTTAAAGCAACTGGAACATTCTAATAAGCTCATAATTTCAAATAAATCACTTTTCTATTTAAACTATTTGGTTACATTCTACTACCTTTTGGATGAAGATTAGAACAAACAAACAACCAACCTTAAACTTTCCTAAGTGACCCTTCATATACTGCTCACTTGCTTTCCTTTCCTACCTTCCTTATCCCGAGCTAGCCATAGCTGGCCTTGTTCTCCATTTCTCAGGGTTAAACCTCCAATTATCTGGTTAATACCTTTCCTGCAGGCCTCATCATCATTGTGGTGATTTTATTTGTTTGGTTTTTGAGGTTTTTTTGTTGTTTTTGTTTGTTTGGTTGGTTGGTTGGTTGGTTGGTTGGTTTTTTTGGTTTTCCAAGACAGGGTTTCTCTGTGTAGCCCTGGCTGTCCTGGAACACACTCTGTAGACCAGGCTGGCCTCAAACTCAGAAATCCACCTGCCTCTGCCTCTGCCTCCCAAGTGCTGGGATTAAAGGCGTGTGCCACCACTGCCCGGCCATTGTGGTGATTTTAGAAATCATTTATTCATTGGAATTCATAGCTCCCCCCACAGATCATCATATGCTCACCTCTGTGACACTGAGCACCAGGGTAAGGAAGTCATACTTTGCTTAAGTTCCGTTTACTCTCCTAGAGACTGGGCAGTCCATGAGCAGGGGCTTCCTTTAGAGTAGCTGCTGTGCACTCTGACATGACATGCAGTGGACACTTACATATTCATCAGAGAAGGATCTATTGATTGAATGCTGATTGAGAGGTAGTGCAAATGGGAAATCCCTCTCTTCCAACCTTTGGCATATCTGTCTGTCTACCACACATTCATTTCTTGGCTTCTCTTTTCTGCTTAGTTAAGATACTCACTTGAGTAATTAAAAAAAAAAAAATAGTTTGCTACTTAAAATATCAGGAAGTGTTCTTTAACACTCAGTAGTGTATTAAACCTGGACTTAACCATAGGCCTGACCTACAAGAGGGAAGACTAGCTGCTCAGAGAGTTCTGTAAGGTACCTCGCAAGTCAGGCAGAGCTGCTTCAGCTTTGGAGGCCCCTTAGCCACACTTGTCTCAGGCCTAGGGTTCATTTGTCTACTTGTTCCTTCTGGGCAGTGCTAGGGACGGGGTTCTACCATGGAGCCACATCCCTCACCCTTTAAGACCCAAAGATTCTTCAAGCTCACTTTGTCCATAAAAGCTCAAACCTAACTTTAAAAATCATAGGTCCCACCAGGTGGCAGTGGTGCACACTTTTAGTCCCAACACTTGGGAGGCAGAAGCAGGCAGATCTCTGAGTTCAAGGCCAGTCTGGTCTATCAAGTGAGCTCCAGGACAACCAGAGCTACCTGTGACCCTGTCTTGAAAAGGCAAAACACAGAAAAACAAAAACAAAACAAAACAAAACAAAAAGCCCATAAGTCCCTTAAGTTTGTGTTTGTCTAGCACAGTGGTTCTCACCCCTCCTAAAGCTGCATCCCTTTATATACAGTTCTTCATGTTGTGATACCCCCAACTATAAAATCATTTTTGTTGCTACTTCATAACTATTATGAATCATAAATACTTTTGGAAATAGAGATTTGCCCAAAGGGTCACAGCCCACAGGTTGAGAACCACTGGTTAGGTGCATATGATCCTGGGAAGGGTAATGCAGGAAAGTTTAAAACCAGCCTGGGCTATGTAGTGAGTTTGAGGTCCACTTGAGTCGCATGGAGAGACATTCTTCAAAAAAGAAAAAGAAAAAGAAAGCTGGGTGGTGATAGTACACAACTTTAATCCCAGCACTTGAGAGGCAGAGGCAGGAGAATCTCTTGAGTTTGAGGCTAATCTAGTCTACAAAGCAGGTTCCAAGACAGCCAGGCTACATAGAGAAACCCTGTCTTCAAAGATAGATAGAGATAGATAGATAGATAGATAGATAGATAGATAGATAGATAGAAGGACAGACAGACTACAACAAAAGACTTACTTGTTTCAGTATCTAAATAACTTTTCAGGAATGTCTAATGCATGGAACAAGGGTATGGAGAATTGCTGGGACCGCTCCACTGTGTTTCTGGATGTCCTAGAGCATTAGCAAAATAAGTTTAAAGATTTCCTATGCTTTTTGCAGTTATTTTGATTTTCACATCTTTTGTAGACAGGGTCTAATGATATGTTCCAAGCTGGCCTTGAACTCTGACTCTTAGGGTATAATCAGTTATACCCACTCATATCTCTACTCTATGGTGAATCATTGCTCTACTAACTTGAGAATTGACTCTTCCTTTCTTGTGGTGTGACCTTAAGGAAGGTCAGAGGGTTCTGTGGTAATGAGATCACTTGCCTAAGTGTCCAGTTCCAGAGGTGAAGAAAGAAGCAGATGGATGGCTGGTTTGGGCCTGGGCACACAGATGTTATTTGTATTATTGATGAACCTGGCCCACTTCATCTATGCCTCACCTTATGTCTACAGCTAATTATCATCTCCCTGCCCTACCCCCCTCTTTTAATGTACCTGTGCAGTCCTTAGTTTAAGGGAAACACTTAGTTGAAGATAGTACTAGGGGCTGGAGAGATGTCTCAACAGTTAAGAGCACTGATTGCTCTTCCAAAGGTCCTGAGTTCAAATTCCAGCAACCACATGGGTGGCTCACAACGACTCATAATGAGATCTGACACCCTCTTGTGGTATGTCTGAAGACAGCTACAGTGTACTTATTTATAATAATAAATAAATCTTTGGGCCAGAGTGAGCAATGAGTAGGGACTGAGCGAGCAGGGCCGACTTGAGTGAGCAGAGGTCCTAAAGTCAATTCCCAACAACCAGATGAAGGCTCACAACTATCTGTACAGCTA
>NW_022196904.1:168042583-168044807 GCF_008632895.1 Mastomys coucha | reverse complement strand
AATAAATAAATCTTAAAAAAAAAAAAGAGGCTAGCACTAAAAACATTCAACCTAGGCATCAGTGCGCAGGGCCCACTAGTGGGGACTGCACCTTCCCTTCTCATTTCCCATTTAATGGACTGGATGGTTTTCTTTTCTACCTTGTTTAGAAAGAAAGGCTTTTCTAGTCAATATCTTTTCTCAGACAATGAAAAGATTTTTAACCTTAACTAGAACGGAAATTAGTAAATTTTGCTTTTATTCTTTTTAATGTTTTTTTTGGGGGGGTGGAGGGGGAACTAACCAGTCTAAACTACCGAAGTATGACAAGAGCGGAAGATGGTCTCTGCACCCCTTCTGTTTTAATGGTGTTTTTAGAAGTGATGACAAATGAATGCTTCCAGGCCGAGAGAGCCCTGCAATCCAGTCCTCTGCATAGATCACATGTGTGACACTCACACCTGAGGGACTCCCGCTGCCCTGGGGAAAGGAAGCCACTAAAAATGGGGACTCATTCTACATGGGATTTTTCTACTCTTTTGTCTGTTTTATATGATTACTATAAAACAATATAAAGTATATAAAAGACATTTGAATCACACTCAGTCTAGCAAAATTCTCTGACTGCACTGACATGAGCAGTCTGTCTGTCAGAATCTGAGCCTAAGCTGGCTTTTGGAGGCTTGAACGGTGGTGTGGGTAGACACTGGGGAAGCTCTGCATTTCAGCCCATAAAAGCTTTTTCACTGGTGAGAAGGATATCAATTAGAACCAGCCAATATAAGGTCTTCATTCTGGTACTAACAGGCCTTTTTTATGGTGTGCAAATATGGGTGTGGTTTGTATACATGTTTGCATGTGTGTATATGCACGTGTGTGGAGGCCCACAGTTAGCATCAGGTCATGTTCCTCAGTAATTCTTCACCTGGTTTGTTGAGTCAGGGTCTTTTAGTGAACTGGGGCTTACCAATCTATCTAGCAGAACTGGCCAGCTTGGTCCAAGGATCCCTTGTCTCTGCCTTCCAAGTACTAGAATTACAGGCATTTGCCATGTGTGCCCAGCTTTTGTGTGGCTTCATGAGATCCAAATCCAGTCCTCAGAGTTGTTCAACAAACACTTTATCCACTGAGTCATCTCCCTAGCTCTTCTATATATCTTTGTTTGTTTGTTTGTTTTTGTTTGTTTGTTTGTTTTGAGACAGGGTTTCTCTGTGTAGCCCTGGCTGTCCTGGAACTCACTCTGTAGACCAGGCTGGCCTTGAACTCAGAAATCCGCCTGCCTCTGCCTCTCAAGTGTTGGGATTAAAGGCGTGCGCCACCACCGCCCGGCTCTTCTATATATCTTAAAAGAACAGTGACTCCCCACCCCCGTGAATGAGTGTATGTGTGTGTGTGAAAGAGCGAGAGAGAGAAAGAGAGAGAGAGAGAGAACTTTTGAAAACCATAAAGCACTGTCAACATTTAGTTGCACTGATATAACACACTGATTTCTGTGACTCTGAATGGTTGATATTGGAGATCACCTGGGACTTGTCCATTAAAGGCTATAATTAGAATTTTGCATAATAAAGGGAATCACAAATGTGTTGATTTTTAGTTTTTGAGCAAGAGGACCTTGTGAAGGCAGGTCTGGCCTACCAGGATGTCACTAGCTCCCTAGTCTACTGTTTCCTGAAGTGTCTTCCATGAACCATGAGTCTAGGGATTTGTTTTATCTATCTTTTGTTTAAAAATCTGTCTAAGCATCAAAAAGGTTTGAAAATGCTTGCTTGAAGTCGTTAGGTATCTAGTTTATCTAGGACATATTATATTCTTTGACATGTTAATTTCATTGTAAACATCCAAGAAAGAGGCAAGTTTTCACATAGTTTCCCCAATATAAACTAAAAATTTTAATTAGCATATAATATAATGATTTCATTGTGACAGTTTCATAAATATTCAACATTTTTTTATCTTAGGACTCTTCTAAGATATATTGTGTATGGAGAATAGTGTTCTAGGAAAAATACTGTTTTCAACTTTTTCTCCTTTCACATTCAAATTACATGAAAGAAGAATGCAATTTAATACACAGTTGATTGTTTTTCCTTCCCCAATCCTCCCCTCCCTCCCTCCCTCCCTTCCTTGCTTCCTTTCCCTTCCTTCCTTCCTTCCTTCCTTCCTTCCTTCCTTCTTTCCCTCCCTCCCTCCCTCCCTCCATCCCTCCCTCCCTCCATCCCTTCCTTCCTTCCTTCCTTTCCCT
>NW_022196904.1:168029000-168042492 GCF_008632895.1 Mastomys coucha | reverse complement strand
CTCCCTCCCTCCCTCCCTCCCTCCCTCCCTCCCTTCCTTCCAAGTGTTTCCCTGCCCTAGCCTTTTCTAGGTACAGATCACTTGGGTGAGGCGCGGGTATTCTTAGCTTACTTGGTGCTTGGTGCCTTACTTGGGTGAGGCGCGGGTATTCTTAGCTCTTTTCTTTGGTTACTTGAGATTATCCGGTGCTTTTTTTTTTCTAAGGCATCTAAACTAGCTCCATGTTATTTTTAGTTAATTTGTTCCTTGATGATTTCATACCTGTATGTAATGTGAGCTATCCTACATGGGTGCCAGGCATAGAACTTGTCCTCTAGAAGTGCAGTGCACACAGCTAATCACTGAGCTGTCTCTAGCCCTGTGATGTAATGTATTCTGGTTGCTTTACCGTTGTTACCTTCTCATTCCTTCAAGGAGAAGGAATCCCCAACCAGTCCCTCTTTCTGTATTCTCCTTGAGATCTGGAGGATCCATATGTCCCAGGCCAGCCTCACACCTGGTTGGAGCCTAGGCTGATCTTGAACTTCTGATCCTTCCTGCCTCCATCCTCTTGGTGTTGGGATTATAGGCATGTGCCAGGGACTAACCCAGAACTCTTTGCATGCTATTCACATACTCTACCAACTGTGCTACAGCCCCAACTCCATTGACAAATAATGTTTTCTTTACTATTTTAGCTTAGTTTTAAGGGCTAGAGACACTGAGTTTCAATTAACCAAATTGGGGCTTTTTTAAATACTGTGGTTTAAAGAGCATTGTAACAGCTCAGCAATAGCACATACTGTGGGCTGGAGAGATGGCTCAGAGGTTAAGAACACTGACTGCTCTTCTGAAGGTCCTGAGTTCAACTCCCAGCACCCACATGGTGGCTCACAACCATCCGTAATGAGATCTGATGCCCTTTTCTGGTGTGTCTGAAGACAGCTACAGTGTACTTACATATAATAAATAAATAAATAAATCTTTAAAAAAAATAGCACATACTGTTTGCTTTCATGTTCTTTAAAACAACCGCTTTTTCATTTCATGAGACGCTGTCTATTGCCCCTTTCTTCTGCAAGCACCTTAAGTAGTTCATGTCTTTAATCCTCTTTCCTGGAAGCATACTGAGCCTGACTTTGCTGAGAGCTAAGACGCATTGTATTTTTAGCTCCTTGAAGATTAAGGTGACCCAGTTGCCTTACTAAGTGCCGTGTTGATATTACAATTTGTCCCTGGCCAGTCACAACTGGAATGTATAAAATGACTCAATAGCAAAAGGTATAAGGGTGTAGATGACTTGTTTCAGATGATTTCTGCTGGGACCTGTTGTCTGTGCTCCTGTAACCCAGCATGTATCTCACTGCTAGGACCTGTCCCTTCCTGGCTATAGCTATCGCTTGCTGTGTCTACTTGGGTCCTTTGGGGAAGAATCAACACCCCCAAACCAAGGAACTAATGCAACCTGGGCTCTTCTGAGACACAGGGCTCTCACAGCCACTGATTAGAAGTCTTTTCAAAGGGAACTGATTGTGAAATCCAGTGAGATTTTGGGATGGTGTGGGACCTTTCTGTCAAGGCTCTCTTTACTAGTTGTGAACTTTGGCTTCACCTTACTTGTCTCTTCAGGTCTCAGAGCTTGCGGGCATTTTTAGTGTGAATACCCTGTTTTAAGCAGGATTAATATGTTCTTGCTGTACACTGTAGTGCAGGCCTTATAATTCAAGCTACTCAGGAGGCTGAGGCAGAAGAGTCACAACTTTGGGAGCAGCACAGTGAGATGCAGTATCAAAACAATCTTTTCTTTTCAGCTCATATTTGAGTATAGATATGGCTTATGGGATGACCAGTCAGAAACAGATCATCATCATTTTCCTAGCTGTTTACTTTAGCACAGCACTCAGGGTCTCCAAACTTATAGGTAGGTGGTGTTAGCCAGCTAGCAGTCCCATGGTGTCTGCTTATTCTTACATGGAAGAGCTGGTATAAACACTCACTAGAGTAGAGGAGACAGGCCTGAGTTAGCTCAGCCAGAGTGCTCTGTGCCTAGATACCGTGGCAGTCATCTAGCTTGTGGACTTCAACCAAATGTCTTGGGTTTTTTCCTCCACGTGGTACAGTTTTGGCTGATTTATGTTCACATCTGTATCCCATTCCCAAGCAGCATGGAGAAGCAGGAGTAGCCCAGGTGCTGCTTTGGGACTCGGCTAGCTGGGTTTTCTTCTGTCTTTCATGAAACACAACTACCACATGCCTGATGGCCCACGTGGTGGAAGGAGACAGTCAACTTTCACAAATTGTTCTCTGACCTCTATGAGCATGCAATGGCACATTACACAAGTGACTTTTCAAATGTAATATTTTTCAAGGAATAGTCTTAAGGCCAGAGATCTCACAGATCTCCATACCCAATAAAACATAGAGGAGGTATTAGCAATGGTCCATGCTGTGTAATCACACATTTTCAACTATGGAGATGACATCAGGATCATTTTAAATCTTTCACCTCCTAGTACCTGAGATTGTGACAAATGCTAAGAAGAATTATTATCCTTTATAAAAGCAAAAGAAAATAAAATCCAAACCATTCCCCATACAGATTTTTTTCAGTCTATCCCAGGGTACCTCTAAAATTAATAACCATGAATTTGCTATATTTGGAAGGTTGTGGGTGATTTTTGTTGCTAGCAAAAATCTATTTGCACATCACTCCTTTCACTTCCCAGTCATCTGCCATCTGCTTTTAAGCTATGGAATTTCAGCTCACAGACAGTTGAAATTTAGCATTATACTGAGCTAGTCCTGGCCAACTTACTAGTGGGAAACCTGCATTAGCGCGTGGTGGACGTGGTACCTAGTAGGAGTATTAATGAGGCTGTGTGGTTTTTAAGTCTGGATAGAGTCTCTGATTCAAGCCAAGTTTTAGTGCATTGTGTTAAATGTTTTTTCTTGGAAGACATGTTGTTCAAGATGATAGGAAATGACCTACTAAGTGACCAGGAGCCTTTCGTGGCCTGATCATCGAATACCCTAATCACATTAAGGCCAGTGTGGAAACAGGGACCATTATACCTAATCCTTAACTTTCAAACACTTTCCAATTATATTAAACTTGTGGCGTCAAAATGCTGCTCTTTTCTAACCCTCACATAGTGTATTTAAAGAATCTGATGTATTCCTACTTGTCATCCCTCTCTACCCCCCTGCACTCCCCACCAGTCTCTACCTTGGAATTTCCATGTGTGGCTCTGATGGAGATAACTTGGCCTGCCCCATTCTAAGTGGATCCTGTCATGGCACTAAGGTCCTAGCTGAACTGTTTAAGTGTCAACTGTCAGAATTGGTTTATTGAGATGTTAAGTTTGTTCAGTCCTCAGGAACTTCTTTCATTTTATTTTAAATTATATATATGAGTGTACATCTGTATATGAATGTAGTGTCCATGGAGACCAGAAGAGGAAGGCAGATCTCCAGGATGTGAAGTTGCAGGTGCCACCTTATATGGATGCTGGGAACTAAATTCAGATCCTCTGCAAGAGCATCAGGTGCTCTTGCTACAGAGCCACCTGTAGCCCCAGGAACTTTATTTTTAAATGGTAAACTCAGAATTTCCTCCTATTGACCAGAAAACGTATTCTAACATCTCACTTTAGAGCTATTCATCTTGATTTCATCACATATTCACAATCCTTTTAGTGAATGTCCTGTCTATGATATGTTGAGTCTTATCTGCATGGCTGTGAGCTCTCATTAGCTTATGTCTAGACTGTTGTGTTTGGCTTTATATATTAAAGCTTGTTGATGTTACTGTCAGCTGTTCTTCTGCATGTCTCTCTCTGATAACCTCCATATGTGTTCTGAACCTATCCAAGTTAAAAAAAAAAAATCAAAATTGATTATACCTCTTCAACTGCTGTGATCCTTTTCTGGAGCATAGGAAAGAGGATTTCTGACAGAAACACGATGTGCCAAGCTCACATTCACAGCATCTTTTGGGGGACCTCAGCCTGGAGTTTATGCTTCTTTTTGAGAGACATCTGTGAGTCACAGTATAGTCTGGGCTGCTCAGGCTGGCTTCAGACTCATGGAGATTGCTTACCTCTGTTGTGCTTTCAATGCTGTAAGTGCTGGGGCTTCCAGAGCTGTGCTGTAGATGTCTGTTCAGAGCTGTCATCCCTCTGGTAGCACCACATAGGATCTCCCATGAGTCTGGCCTCTCTGACCATGGCCTTTCCACACTAGGATTTCCAGAATGAAGAGTCGATGGTTCCAACCAAGAATGTGGCTAGTTTTCTCTCTTCATTTGGCTCAAATACTGTGTTTGCAGTGAGAAACTGCAGCCAGTGCCTGGGTTTCTTTCCCTGATCTCTGAGCCCCTGGATCAACAAACACCCCTAACTCTAGTATTCAGTAGCTCACCCCCACAGAGTGATTGATTATAAGGCCAGGTGAAGGTGGAGGACCCTACCTCAGAGCTGTGGTTTTCATTTGAGTGGACCCAGGTTCTCTTGCCGAATCTCTGTCTGATGTATTTAAACACAGAGGTGCTGTTGTCTCTCTGTCCTTTCATACCTGGGGGAGGCTCTGAGCAGTTTCATGGCCTTTCATAGCCGAGATCTCCATATCGCTGACCTCCTCCCCGCCCCATCCCTCGGGTGTACTCCCACGTTGGACAGAGGGCTTCTTTAGCTGTCTTCCTCTGTCGTTCTCTGCCATGGTTTTTTTTTGGTTTTTGTTTTGGATTTTGAGACAAATCCTTTACTGAACATAGAGTGCACTGTTTCTGCTAGACTAGTTGTCTAGAGAGTCCTGCCTCCCCCAACTCCTCCATCCACCTGCCAGCACTGGACTTACAGCCTGACTTGTATGTGAGTGTTGGGCATCCAACTCAAGTCCTCAAGCCTGTGCAGTAGGCACTTTGACATCTGAGCTAACCCCCAGCCCCAGCCCCAGCCCCAGCCCCAGCCCCAGCCCCAGCCCCAGCCCCAGCCCCAGTCCCACTTTCCTTCATAGGATCTTTGGCAAATCGCATGATTCAGCTTCTCCTTTTGTTGGCCTCCTCCTTTTCCAAGTCATGCCAACATGATTCTGACCAGAGACAAGCCTTACATTCACTTCTGGTTGGTTCATGTCTTCATTTGGCCTCTTTTCCCAGCTTGTCCACCCGTACTTCACCATCTGTAATCTTTGCTTTTACTTGGCTTCCAGTCACCTGGAAGCATCCCTTACCTGCCCCTGGACGGCTAGATATCTGATTGGCTTATCTGAGCGATAACTCTCATCAGGGGTGTACAGTTGTGGCTGCCCTTAGTACAGCTTTTAGAACATGAGCCCCACTGCAGCTGGCCTTAGCCAGTGCTTCATCTCATTACTACAAACCTTCCAGTCTAGGGAGAGAGGAATCTGCACCTACTCATGCTCTTCCTGGTGACTTTTCTCTGCCTCTAAGAGTTACTTAATTTGTCTCCTTAATTTGGGAGGTCAGTATTTTGATCGTTAGAGACAAAGCAAGCATTGATATCGTTTTGTGATGTCTGGCATTCTTTTGGTCTGTATAGTTCATAATTAGCTCCCTGCAGTCTCTTCCTATGGAAGGCTCTCTCAGTTCTCCTGACCTGTGGAGAGCATTACTGCAGCACAGGTGCTTCACGTTCTTGGGCCTGGTCACCCTGTGTGGTGGTGGATCTAACTATTTCTGTATGTCATCCTCATGTCCTGTGCCCTTGAGTCTCTGGAAACAGAGGGTCAACTTGATTGTGTGGTTGGCTCTCTAACTGGGACTTGGGTATTTGGGCTCTTGTGGTAGTTCAGTTCCTTCCATGCTGATGTCACCAGTGTCATGGCTGAACGATACCCTAAAACTAAGTGATTTAGGTGGCTGACAGAGAGGCCAGCTTTTTTTCTATTGTGTTTCTTTATCAAGAAAGTAGAGTTAATTTGGATAGTTACCCAAAATATTAGACAACAGTCAGATGGTATTAGGATATGGCAGAGACTACAGGCTTTGAGAATGGCTTAGGAAACTTTTATGTTATTGATTCAATTTAGTATATTTGCCTGTTTTTTTGTTTGTTTTTGGCTTTCCAGACAGGATTTCTCTATGTATCCCTGGCTGTCCTTGAACTCACTTTGTAGACCAGGTTGACTGTCCTGGAACTCACTCTGTAGACCAGGGTATCCTCCAACTCAGAGATCTACCTGCTTCTGCCTCCCAAGTGCTGGGTCTAAAGGTATGCACCACCACTGCCACCACCTGATTCAATTTACTATTTTTTATTTTGTTTGGGTGTACAAGTTCATGTGTGTGTGTGTGTGTGTCTGTGTGTGTGTGTGTGTGTGTGTGTGTGTAGGCCAGAGGTTGATGTTGGGGTGTCAGTTACTCTCCACCTTATTTTTTTGAAACAGTGTCTCATTAACCCTCTACCTCACTAATTGGTTAGACTAACAGGCAGCAGGCCCTAAAGAGCCTCCTGTCTCATCTTCCATGTGGAAATGACTGCTGCCTGGCTTTTATGTGAGTGCTGGATCTACACTCAGGCTTTCATGCTGTGTGACATTCATCTTAATCACTGAGCCACTAGTCTAGCCACACAAACTATTTTAGTTGTGTCTTATCCTCCATTGTATAATAATGTTGGCTGGTAATTAGCAATTCGTCAGTGAGTTTGAACACTAGTCACATGGATGAATCTTCTGCAGTGGCACCCCCTCAGATCAACACCTTCCGTACAGGTGCTCGGAGAAGCTTTGAAGTCGGCACCACTCACCTGTGTGGAAGAAGCCTGGAGATGTCTTCAGGAAAGGCCTCCCAGACTACAGTGTTATCCAAAAGCAGATGCTCTATTTAAACTCCTACTGACTGATATTAAGGAAAAATAAAAAGTGACGAGAATTCACAAACTTAAAAGGGCAGTTGGAAGGTGTTAGAAATGATAGCAGTTTGAAGTAAAGATTGCATTGTGCTGTATCACATGACCTGACAAGAGCTTCATGCCACTTGCTTACTCTGGGACAGAAGGCGAGTGTGTGTGTGTGTGTGTGTGTGTGTTTGATAGAGACGCCTATAGCTCAGGATGACCTCAAACTCCTGATCTTCTGCCTCTGTCTCCTAAGTGCTGGGGTTGCAGGCACCTGTGACCATGCCTGGCATATCACAATGTTTAAGCCAAGACCTCTTAAGATCAAGGAGAAATGCCTGTCCTCTGGAAGTGTAGCTTAGGGAGAGCTACTGCAGCTGATAATAAGGATTGTCTGTGCCCAGCACGAAGGTCTTCACAAAGATACGACTAGATCCTGCAAAACCCTCACAAATACTGCTGCTGCCAAGTTCAGCTGGAAGCCAGTTGAGTGTCTAGAAAAGCCATTCTGGTCACATCACGTTGTCTCTTCAGTTGTGTTGTGTGACCTACTTTTCTGTATCAAAGAACATTGTCCAAAAACTGAAAAGGCAACTTACAGGGTAGGACAGACATTGTCCAGGCTAAATCCATAATATATAAGGAACTCTCCAACTCAACAATAGAAGGCAGATTTGAACAGGCCTTTCTCCATAGAGGACAAGGTACATGGCCACGCTTGGGGTTGGGGTACTGGTACATGCCTGCCCTTCACAATCCTAAGAGCACTGAGACAGATGGATCATACACTTACCTTAAAATAAATAAATAATGAGCATGTCTCAGTCAGGGTTTTCCTGCTGTGAACAGACACCATGACCAAAGCAACTCTTATAAGGACAACATTTAATTGGGCTGGCTTACAGGATCAGAGGTTCAGTACATTATCATCAAGGCAGGAGCATGGCAGCAGCCAGGCAGGCATGGTGCAGGCAGAGCTGAGAGATCTACATCTTCATCTGAAGGCTGCTTAATACTGGCTTCCAGGCAGCTAGGACTAGGGTCTTAAAGCCCACACCCACAATGACACACCTACTCCAACAAGGCCACACCTCCAAATAGTGCCACTCCCTGGGCAAAGCATATACAAACCATTACAGAGCAGATGAAAAGAAGTTAAATATCCTTGCTTATTGCAGAAATACCAATCATAGCCATGGTGAGTCCACAGTCCACATCCTCCCTACCAGAATGGTTATAACCCACAAATGGAGAAATTGGCACCCTGCTATTTTGTGAGTCAGAGTGCAAAGTAGTTTATAGCTGCTGTGGAAAAGTACTTGGGAGCTCCTCAGAAACTAAAACATTGAATATCTGGAGATGGCTCAGTTCAGAGCCCTTGCCGCATGGTCATGAGAACCAGTTTGAATCCCAGCACCTGTGTAACACACTTCCACACAATTCCAGCTCCAAGGAAGGCTGAGACAGGAGAAATGCTGAGATTTGCTAGCTTCCAGCTTCACTAAGAAGCCTGTACACACATACATGTACACATGCATAGACATCTATAAATAACACACATACATGTACACATGCATAGACATCTATAAATAACACACATATATGTACACATGCATAGACACCTATAAATAACACGTAAGTCTTTCTTAAGTTAAAATGAAATGCTGTCTGTCTGCCTAAGTTCTCCCCATCTACCCTGAAACACTGGAAATGGCTGCTCTCACAGATGTGCCTGCTCTCACAGATATGCATGCATGCACTCTTCAAGCAGAACAATCACAGCAGATTAGAAACAACCCAGTGTCCCCCAACAGATTAGCAAACAGGATGTGGGAGTCTGGTAAAATGTGCAGTGGAATACCATGTAGTCATAAAAAAAAAAAATGAGTGTTCCTCCATGCTACAGTGGGGATGATGTGGTACTCAGGTGGAGTCTGGAGCCCTGTGCATGCAGAAAAGCTCAAAACATGATAAAGCCAAATGAAACAAATGGGTCACATGTGTAACCCATTTTTGTAGACTTTCCAGAAGAGATATACATGTAGAAAGTGTGTACAGGATTTCCAGTTGAGCTGTCAGAAGCACTTTGTAACCTAAGGTAACGTCTTCACATGGTGTCAGGGTATTGAGTAGCACTAGATTGTACACTTTAAAATTGTTGATTTCAGACATGATAGCTCACACCTTTAATCCCAACATTCTGAGGCTGTGAGTTTGAAGCCAGCCTGGTCTATGTAGCATGTTCTAAACCAGCCAGCACAAATAGTGAGACCCTGTCTCAAAAAAACAAACCAATGCTGCTGCCTTAGTTACTGTTCTATTCTTGTGAGGAGGCACCGTGACCAAGGCAACTCTTATAAAAGAAAGCTGGGGGCTTGCAGTTTAGAAGGCCAGTCCATGATCATCATGGCTGCAAGGAGACAGGCGTGGCAATGGAGCAGTAGCTGAGAGCTTTACATCCTGATCTGTAAGCAGCAGGCAGAGACAGACACTGGGCCTGTCTGGGCTTTTAAAACTTCAAAACCCACTGCAGTGACACACCTCCTCTAGCAAGGATACACCTCCTCACAAGGACATACCTCCCAGTCCTTCCAAAACAGCTCATCGGCTGGGGACTAAGCACACAAATATATGAGCTCATGGAAGCCTTTCTCATTCAAGCCTCCACAAAAACAAGGAAAGAATGGTTGGCTTGGGGAGATGTGGCATTAAGTGTTTGGATCTCTGCAGTAATATAATCCTGTAATCCTAGCACTGGATGGAGTAGGGAGGACAGGAGGTTCACTGGGCTTGCTGATTGCCTGTAGGGCTCAGGTTTAGGGAGAGACTTGTCTCATGAGAATAAAGTGGGGAACAGAACACCCAACCTTCTCCTCTAGTGTCCCTATATATGAGCAATGCATGTGGACACTCAGAGTGCTTACATACCATGCACACATGCATTGTTGATGTGATGCTTCAGAGTGCTGGCAGCAGGTGCGAGGCGGCTTTTAAGTTGGGCAGAGGCAGGGAAGACCAGCATGGGAGGAGGCTGAGCTCTGGCGACCTTGAGTTTGAAGCCGGTCTTGACTATGTAAGCAAGCAAGCAAGCAGTTAGAGTCTGCTAGGGAAGTCTCTAGAGAGGGAACCTTCGAGCTACAGACTGGCTCCCACTGAGGCCACTGGAGACAGAAAGTGACTGTTTCGCTGAGGCAGCTGGACTCAGTCCCGTGGGCAGCATAGGACCTTTTGACCAAGGAGGAGACCTTTGTGATGGACTACTAAGATGGCACATATATGTGAGAGAACTAAACCAGAGAAAACAGAATATGGTGGCAGATGTGGACACTGACACTAAGCACATCCAAGCACAGAGTGTGATGGCCTGGCCTCAGAAAGCCCTGTGCCTACTGTGTGTAGAGCAGTGCCCTGGGTGATCCACTTCACTGCCTCCTTGTAGGGAATCTGTAAAGTAGGAGAAGTTTTCCTTCTTCCGGTGTACAGATGAGAGGAACTAGTTTCTGGTGTGGCCTGGCTGTGAGTCCAGGCAGGCTTGACTCCTAATGCAGAGATGATGATAAGGGATTTTTAGAATCCCCACTTACTCAATCCTCTGCTGGGGGGGGGGGTAGGCAGCCCTGAAGACATTTCCCCTTGGATGACCAAAGTCTTTTCATGATGGCCCTCCAAGTGAACATGCCTTGCTAGCTAGACCTGTAGACCGGAGCTCCCAGCGAGCAGTTAGCCACAGAGAGGAGCACTGTGGTGAGGTCCAGCCTCTGAGCTGACCCCCTGCCTGCTTCCCCTCCACACCCTTGCTGAGCTCCCTGGCTCCTGCCCTCATAGAGGCTTCTGGGGTTACACAGTTGAGCCATCTTGCAAGACTAAAATCTTGCATCTGGGTTACTCTTCCCCTGTGGCTGGGGGACTTGATCAGATTCCATGCTTATTCCTCCTGATGTTCAAGACAAAGAAATTTACAATTCAGTCAGTCTTCTAGGTTCTGGGAAGGAGGTACAGGGAAGCAGGCAATTTCTTCTTTGGTTTTGAAAGGCTTTCGTGTCATGTAGCTTGGCTTCATTTGGTCCATTAGCTGTTCCCTAAAGAGCTGTGAGCTTCTGGTATGGTTTCCCGTGGTGGAGAGAGTAAGGCGCCTCCGTCTGCAGTGACGTCTCAGCATGGCCCCTGTCCCCCTGTCCCCAGACCCCTGCAGTCCCGTGGGGTCCACAGTAGCATTGGGACTGTTTCAAAAGCCTTGCCATCACAACAGAAGCCCAGAGCATCCCCTCAGCCTACCACCTCCAGTCAGGCGTGGCTCCAGCAGATGTCACTTACATGGATGTCTTTTCAAGCTGGTGGCCTTTGTCTGAAGTGTTTCCTCTCTGGAATGTTCTTTGTCCTGTGCTGAGATTCTGTCCTACACAAGGTCAGATGTAGCCTCATGGGCCCCTCTCTGGGTGCACAGCCGTGTGTGGGGGTTGTGCCCTTTACAAGTCAGATAGCCAGTCGATACCACAAGCCTCAGATGAGCAGACTGGAGGCTGGCACTAAGGAAGCCCTGCTGACCCATGTTTCCTGTCTCTCTTCTTTGGGTCCAGGTGGAAGTGAAGCCGTACGTGCTGGATGATCAGATGTGTGACGAGTGTCAGGGCACACGCTGTGGTGGGAAGTTTGCCCCATTCTTCTGTGCCAACGTCACCTGTCTGCAGTACTACTGTGAATACTGCTGGGCCAGCATCCACTCCCGAGCCGGCCGTGAGTTCCACAAACCACTGGTGAAGGAAGGAGGCGACCGCCCCCGGCACGTCCCATTCCGCTGGAGCTGAGCCCCGGGCCGACACAGCTACAAGTACTGGAGTAGATCACAAGGAGGAAGAGAGGGCACTGCCTCAGGGCTCATGGTGTTCTGGAAATCTGTGCATTCGTTCTCGATTTTTAAAGAAGAAATGGGTCTTTTTATTATTATTATTATTATCATTTACAGTCATATTACTGAACTCAGCGTCCAGTATAATGCAGAATCGCAGAGTGTGTATCGGTACCCATTTGCACTTTTGACTCACACCTTGTCTGCTTGGTACCTTGATTTCTTACACCTGATCTGTCACCTCCACAGTACGTAGACTGCCATTCTCATCCACAGCCGTCAGGTTGACGTCTGTGACTCTGTGTTTGATGTTGTGTTGTCGTTGCTCTGATTGGTCTTGAACTGGAGCACGTGCTTATTTTCAGAGACTTAGAGAGTCACCCCTAGGACAAGACTTACCAAAGGCCACACATGTAAGTAGAGGCCGATGTAGCAAACACTTTACAATCAGCAATCAGTAGTGGGGTTGCGTAGAGTAAGGATAGCCTGTAATGAAAATAAGCCTGTAGCTGCTCTGTGCTTCGACGTGTCCGGATACCTCACAAGCTGGGTCTTTCATTTTCCTTCATGTTTGATTTTTGTTTTGCTGAGGATTTGGGTTAGATCTTTTAGTGTTATGTAAATTTATGCTGCAATAGCTTTTGCTGCTATTAAAATGGTATTGTTGATACCATAATACTCTATTCAGGATAAGGTATCAATTAAAAACAAAAACAAGAACCCAACAACACACTTTTGTGGTTTAGGGATAGAGCCAGCTGCCGGAGGGAGATCATAAGAGACCAGAGAGAGCCATCAGAGGCCGCCGTTCCTGACTGCATGTTTACTTAATGCGGTTGCTGCATGCAATAAATTTTATATCCAATGTCTAGTATAAAACCTTCCCACAATGCACAAATTAAGAATCTATATAAGCTATAAAATACTCATTTTTTTAAACAAGGATTTCTTTTTCATTTAAAGAATTGGTAGTCTGTGGGAAGAAGGCATGCCTCAGTGGGTGGGATGCTTATGGACAGGAAGAGCCCAGAGCAGGACAACCATTACTACCACCAATAGAAACCCTGGTGTAGGATGCTCTTCCAGCAACCCTGTGGGTGGGAGATGAAGTACCGCGGTGCTCTGTTACATATTGTGCAATTTATTTTATATAGTAAAGTGACTATGTCTAACTGTGATCAAACGTAACTGTTTCTGTCTCTGTGTCAGACATTAATGAGCCTGACCGTTCCTAATTGGTGTACTAACACATGAGCTCTGCGTTAGGACTCCTAGTGCTTGCCCCACTCACACAGCTTCAGACCTGTCCAGAAAGCCAAAGAGCTCACCTTAGCTTACAAACACTAAGAACACACACACAGTATCTAGAATAAGTTGGCAGACTGACATGGAGGCACGTAGCTAAGGAGGCCACTGAGGGGTGATGCTAAAGAAATGTCTGTACCAACCTAGGCGGCCTGGGCAGACGAGGCCTTCTGTGGGACAGTCACTGCCTATTTCCCTGGATGTATCCTGTGTAGCTTGAATACAGTGGAGCCCTGCTCTTGCTAGTGTGGGCCTTTTAGTATTCACTCCTGGGCTGCAGAGATAATGGAGACGCACGTGGTGATTGCAAGACTCTGTGATGCTTTTTAAACCCTTCTTCCTTTGTTTTGAATTCTGGGGACAATCTGACTGGATGTGGCACTGCAGAGTAGACAGAAGTCAATGTGTCTTTTGTGCTGTGATGTCCTTGTACTGTCTTGGTTAGTGTTGGTGGGTTTTGTTATAGTTTGTTCTTTTTTTTTTTTTCTCTCCAGTGTTTAGTTGT
>NW_022196904.1:168007306-168028933 GCF_008632895.1 Mastomys coucha | reverse complement strand
AAAAAAAAAAAAAAAGGAGAAACAAAATAGTTTTTTACTGAATTAAAAGATGCCTATTAGAGCCCTCCCCCTTTTGGGTTTTCTCTGGGCCCTTTGGGAATAACCGTTTTCTGCAGCCCAGATGTGCTTTGGTTTGGTTCCTTTTTCTATGTTTGTGTTTATTTTTTTTTTCATCTGTATGGGAAATGTTGTTACGCACTACTACTTTTATATTCTAGAACGTTTTCAAAATTGCCTGATGATTTTTGCTTGTTTGTTTTTAAGGAAAAAGGCATGCTTTCTGACTGACATGATCTTTTGCAATACCTCAATTTTGAAATATAGGAAAGAAAATGATATTTTCTAAGTAAGTTTATTCAGAAAATATATATTAATTTAATTCTGCAAGAAAATGATTTAACAGATGGGTAACTTTATTTTTTTCATGCTTATTTGTGTTTTTTGAAAATGAAGAAGTTAGAGCTTTATAACTATAATATTAAAGATCATATCTAACCTACAGAAATCTACCTAATTATGTGAAACATGCAGATGTTTGGAAGAAGCACCCCTCTTTCATGTACTAAAATAACCCTGAGCTCTAGAGGAGCCAGGAGACTGTGCAGAGTAAGCTGACGTGAAGGCCACAGTGTCTGTCACAGAGAGACCAGGTTGTCAGAGAGACTCCACTTGGTGCTGAGACCTGTGACTTAGGAAACTGCTTTCCCTTAATTTGTATATTTATAATCAAGTGTTGATTGTGTGACTGACCAGGATTGTGAAAGAGTTCTTCTGTTTGTATTTTTTTAAAGAGAACTTTTTTAGTTTATTAAATTATAACATGTTCCCTTTTGTTTTGTAAATAAATGTGCCCCCCCCCAAGTTCTTAATGTTATATTAAAAGAGAGGGTCCTTCAAAAAAATTATTTTTAAAAAAAAAAAACACAGAGGTGTTCTGCCCTGCAGCTTGACTGGGAAGCTGGGTAACACAGGTCCTGCTGTGGCCTGTCCTTGATGGGACACTTGAACTAGTGGATTTTTTGAAGGCTGTAACTAACCTCGACTCTTTGTTGTTATGTGCAATACTGTTTGTACTGTTTGTATAAAAAATAGAAAAAAAAAAGAAAAGAAAAAAGGCCTAAATCTTTATTGCAGATTTATTTTCATTGCAGACTTTAGACATTGTGATTCACAGAACTCATTTTCTACTGTCAAATGTACCTTTTCCTCATGCTGGTATTTTTTCAATAGTAATGTAGCCTTTGTACTGAGACAAATTTTCATTGTTATTTTTAGAAAGATTTTTTGCTAAGAAAAAAATTAAACATATTTACATATTTTTCATTTTATTTCGTATTTTCTTTAAGGAGTGCTTTCTCAATCATTACTAGAGTTGTTTCTGGGAGGGACTTTCATATCTGGTCAACGTCATAATATTATTTTGTATTTTTACTTGGAATAAATTAATTTTATGATGCTAATTCTTTAAAGGTTTATTTTTTTCATTTTCAGTTATTTTTGAAGCTAAAACCTTTGTAATATTGTTACTAAAGTGTCTAGTTTTTTGAAATGCAAAGCTTTATGTATTAACTTGCCGATGTGGTTTACAATATGACAAGGGTGGAAACGGTTGGTTCTGTAAAGTGACTGGGACTGTAATGGACAATTGGATAATAAAATGACAGAATGAGCAGAACGTGCGAGATCTCAACATGCCTTTTCCTTCATCACAGTGTTCAGTGTGAGACTAGGGATGTCACAGTACAGGTCTCTCAGGATGTTACAGTGGGTTTATACAACACCAGATGCAGCCAAATCTGTGGCCAGATAACGAGGCCACCCCTCCTGAAATAGCATTGGGTGTGAAGCCTAGCTCGGCCAGCAGTGTCCAGTGCTTTCCCTAAAACATGCTTGAGTGTGTGTGTGTGTGTGTGTGTGAATCCACCACCAACTGCTGTCAGTATATAAGCTGGTGCCTTCCCCCCCCCCCCCCCCCCCCAGATCTTTCACTCGCATGCAGTGGTGTAGTGTCGTGTGTGAGAAGATCCCACCTTGTATGTTGCAGGCCCGAATGCCTCACCTGGCATGTCCCCAGGGAGGGCTGGCGGCAGGCCCTGGGGAAGCACAGGGTCACCACTGTTTATGTGCTAGCTGCATCCTTCTCACTCCCCACCTGTTCTCTGTCATGGCGCCCCTTGTGCCCCTTGTTTGCCCTTCCCTACGGTGACATTGGGCCACTCTGTGCATGATCTGTCTGCCTTCCTGTTGCTGCTTCCCCAGTCCCCCCAACTGCCCTCCCTCCCCACCCCTCTCCCCTCACCCCCAACCCCTGGAGTGCACTGTGGAAAGCAGCTGTTGACAAGGCATGTGCAGTTACTGCAGAGACATCTCTCAACTGCAGAGCTGGTGTTGTGTAAACAGAACATCCAGGGACTTGCTCTACATAGATGGTGCATTTCTGCTAGTTGTTGGTGGCCTCTTCTAGTTCTGTTGAAGTGGAGAGAGGTTAATCAATAACAGATAAGCGTGTGTCCAGAGTTGGCTCTTGGGTTCGCTCTATGTATTCAGTTTTGTAAATAATATATAGATTAGATCAAGTTGTGATGTAAAATTTTAACTCAAATTGGGTCCGATTGGTTGGAATTTTACATTAACTACAAATAAATGATTAGGAACAGAAGAAATTGGGGAAATTATTGTTTAGTGGTATAGATTATGCGTAGGTCTTTGCCTATATCTTGTGTTTTATCGCTTGTTAGTAAGGCATGGGCTAATGCAGTGTACTGCATTTATGCAATTAGCAAATAACTGCTAGTTTTCATTTTATCTATTATATTAGCAACAAAGTGGCATTTAACTGGGTAAAGCTCCTACCTAGATATTTGAGTATTGTGACATCTCAGCTTGCAAGGTTTGAATGAAAGGTTAGTCACAGATTAGTGATAACAAAAAAAAGTGTCTTTTTGTTAAAACTGGCTTATTTGTATGGACCACTCCTCTCTCACTAGTTTGTATGCTGTGTCTGCTAACATTTCTCTTTTCTTTTCTAATATCCAAACTTGTCAAACTCGACTGCCATAGTATCCATCCCACCAGAGTATTTTATAATTGATACTGTTGACTTTATACCCCAAACTGGGTCAAGAAGTGGATCCAGGGATGTTGACTTTGTAAGATTACAGTAGTTCATTGGGACCCAGAGCGCTTGGGTGCTCGCACAAGGGGGTATGCCTGCTCCTAGACATTAGTGCTGTTGGGGGTATAAAGTATTAGGTGTTTGTATTTTTGCCGTGGAAATGATGGACATGATTTTAGATGTTCACAGCTCAGATCTCTGTATTTGATTTTCAACTAACAACTAATTTTAACTGTACTGTATCTTCTACCTGTTCTCTTGGACTGTTTTCCGCTGGTAACCCCTTCCTCGGCTTCTGCCCTGGGGCTTGGACTAATACCTGCTTGTACGGATTCGCTACTGTGACTGAACGTGGAGCGCTCGCAGCTATTGCTTAACTGCTTAAACTTTGTAGTTTGGACTTTTTTTTTCTGTAATAACAACTTATTAAATCTAGTTGTACGAAGCACTGGCACGTGTCATCTTTTGCTAAGGACTATCTCCGTGTGTTTACTTTCCATCAGGAAATTCTGACTTGCTCCATTTGTTTTTACAAAACAAAACAAAAACCCCAAGTCTTCAAACAGCTCACATATTCCACCAAAATTCACTCTTTCTCAGAGCCCACGCTTTCAAATGCACAAGGAAATTTGAAACAGGAAAGTATTTGTGGGCTCAGGCAATGCACATGGGGGGGTGGAGAATTGGGATTTTTTTTTCTTTTCTTTTGTGTGCTGTTGATGGCCTTCTAGGCCTCAGGCAAGGTATATTTGGGCCCTGCCCCTGAGCTCTTTCCCCAACCCCCGCCCCAATGCCTGTGTTTTCATTGCCAGTACATTGCCACATGAGGCCTAATTCCTTAACTAGAACTGTTGTGAAAAGGTAAGTCTTGTCATCCTTAGTTTTTCAACAAGGATACCAAAGTCTAATAAATTTTTTCAGAAAATGGGGCTATGGGAAAATTGGTATGGATTCTGGTCTTGCTGCACGCTTTCTCTGGGAAAAAGGATGCGGAACCCAGCACTGCTGGAGGGTTCGGTCCGGGAGGGTCTTAGTTCGGGACTAAGATCGAGCACGCAGGACGGTGTGCTCTGGGCTCCTCCCCCGGCCCCCATCACAAGGTCCTTGAGGAGGGTAAAAGGGAAGGGGACCAGCAGGGCGTCCCGGGAGGCGGGGCTCCGGTGTCTGGTTGCCGCCCCCACGCGGCCACGCCCACCACTCAGCTCAGGTCCGCCTCCACCTCTCCCAGAGGGTCACCGGCTTGGATTCCCTGGTCCCATCCCTGCAGGTTAAGAGCGCTGGCCTCCACCTTCCCAATTTTTAGATGCCAGCTGTTAGTCTCAGCTTCTGACTGACCAGCTTTAAGCTTGGGTTCACACAGCCCACTTTCTGGGAAGCGCGGTTTACTGGTTAATAAAAGATACTGCAAAGGAAGTTGTGTTGGCTAACCTTGTCCGTCTACCATACCTGAGAAGAGGGAACCTCAATTGAAGCATAGCCTCCATCACACTAGCCTGTGTGTATGTCTGTTGGGCATTTTCTTGGTTGTTTACTTGAAGTAGCAATGGGCTCCTCAACCTCCTGCCTTGGCTACCCTTGAGATGTCACAAATGTCATGTCTAGGAAACCATGTTCAAAACAGGATCACCTTTTATTTTTATATATTTTGGAGTCAGGGTCTCATGTAGCCCAGACTGACTTCTAACTCAGTAGGTAGCCAAGGGATGACCTGGAAATTCTGATTCCCTTGCTTCTACCTGCTGAATGTTTGTGAGCACAGGTGTATGCCACCATGCTGGGAATGAAAGCCAGGACTTCCTGCAGGCTGGGCATGCTTTTGCCAACTGAGCCACATCCCCAAGCCCCATACTTTCTTCTAAGTTTTATTATTTTAGTTTAAAATATATGTTCATGACCAAGCTAAAATGTGCACAGCGTCATACACACACATATGTGTGTATGAATTATATCTGTATCTATAGATATTTTTAAAGCATATAGATCCGAGTTTTGGAGACTGTCCTTTCTTTTCTCCATTGAAGAAAAACCAAGCTATAAAGCAGTGTATTTGCAGGCAGCCACAGGCTCACCCCATGGTTTTTTGTTTTTGTTTTTTTGAGACAGGGTTTCTCTGTATATCCCTGGCTGTCCTGGAACTCACACTGTAGACCAGGCTGGCCTCGAACTCAGAAGCCCCACCTGCTTCTGCCTCCCAAGTGCTGGGATTAAAGGCATGCATCACCACCACCTGGCCCATGAGTCGTTTTTGCTCCTGATTGCTGAGCTCTGCAGTTGAGTTTTCTGACCTGGGCTTGCAGCAATCCAGCTAGCTCTTCTTGCTTTTCTGTTCTTTTGGTCTCTGCTTGTCAGTCCAAGACTCTTTCAGGCCTCTGCAGCATTCTCCCTCTAGGTATGAAAAGTCTCTCAGGTCTTCTCAGCTCTTTTAAAAAGTCTTACTGGGATTCTGGATGTAATTGATTTGAATCTCCATATATTTGGAATCCTAACAATATTTTTCTGAACACTCTGGTGTCTAGCACTGGAGATTAAACTCAGGATCTTGAGCATGCTTTGACCTATATGCCCAGCCCCAAAGTTATGTATGAATCTATGAATAGTTATATTCTAATCTATGAATATGGTATATCTCCATTTCTCAAGGTCATTTTTTGTTGTTCTAAACAACATATATTTTCACATGCTTTGTAAGATGTGTACCTGTCTCGTGGATTCTGGTGCCATTACATTTGAAATTTTAAAAAATGAAGTTCTTATTACCAGCATCCAGAAACACTTTGAATACTGACATCTCCACTAAACTGCTAAAGCTGCCTAGTCTGAAACTTTTGTAGGCTCTGGGGATCTACATAGACTATGACTTTGTTTACAAGTGTAAGGTCTTTTGTTGTTTCCTGCCTCTACTTCTAAGTTCTGGGATTACAGTATGTGTGGCCATTGCTGACTTTTTTTTAATTTACACGTGGGTGTTTTGTGAACATGTGTGTCTGTGCACCATACATGTGGTTGATGTTCAAGGACACCCCAGGAGGTGCTGAATCCCCAGGGACTGGGGTTAGAGATGGTTGTGAGCTACCTTATGGATGGTGAGATATGAACTTGAGTCTTCTAGAACTACCTCTAGCCCCCCTTTTTTGTCCTTCAGATTGCTTTACCATGATGGCTAAAAACTTAAATATACTGAATTGGCAAAGAAATGGACTTGTAGTTTCTTGAAATATGTGAGGGATTACATTCTTCCTCAGCATATGGTCGATTTGGGTCAATTTCTGACACAAGCATCTAAGGACTGTATTCTAGAGTTGTTAGGCATATCCAGATTGCTATGCCAAATAAAACACATTAAATATCTACATGATCTACATGCAACTCGTTTTTCTTCTGGTCTATTGCTTCTGAGAGATGTGAAACCTGTTGCCTCTTTGTTTTTGAGTTTTTGTCCAGGTTTGATGTGACACGTTTTATCAGTCACCTGTGATACATCATTAACCAAATCCTTTACAATTAAAGGACCCTCCTCCCTTTGCAAGCAACAGTTCTTACTGGAATGTTCCCTGAATTAATGAAGCCATGCCACACTTTTCCCGTTGGTATGATACATGCAATCAAAGGAGCCAGGAATGTGCATGTGGCTATTGCCTTAGTCTTAAATCAGAGACATACAACTCTTTGCACTCCTTACAGATTTCTAGTTTCTTCTGCAGTCTTTTGCAATCACTGTTGAGATCCATAAATGACTCACTGGCCATTAGCTTTTCCCTCATCAATGGTGCTGGATTGTAGCATTTCTGCAGATGATCTTGAAGCTTCTTACCTTAAAATACCATCTTCCACACCGAATTTCAGTCCCGCCTTTTCCTCTTTGGGCTCTACTTACCTACTTGCCTACTCAACACCTCTCTTTTGAAAGATACCTATTTTTTAAAAAAGGTTTATTTATTTAATGTTATATGAGCATCCTGTTGCTGACACACCATAAGAGGGCATCAGATCCAATTATAGGTGGTTGAGAGCCACCATGTAGTTGCTGGAAATTGAACTCATGACCTCTGGAAGGGCAGACAGCGCTCTTAACCACTGAGCCATCTCCAGCCCCGAGAGATATCTTTGATCAGGTGTAGCCATTGTTTCTTTACCTTCACTCCTCCCCCAATCTTTTTGTCTTCTGGTTTTATGTTAAGGTACAACAGAGAACATACTGGCTTGACTGAGATAAACAGGGGCAGGGGCCGAGATGTGGTCAGAGGTGGGCAGGAGCCACTACTTGTAGAGCCATTATAGTTTTGCTGTAGTCCGAATGTGACCGAAAGCTTGGCAGGTCTGGCTAGTAGCTGGATCAGCTAAAAGGCCACGAGGCAGGACGGTGAGATCCAATGCTGACTGCCTCGGGAGACTGAAGTGAAGATGAAGACGCTGCAGTTGTCTGTAGCTAGACTCCACTTGCTGAAGGCCTGCGGGGATGGAACTGCAGGGTGTTAGGCTTGCTGGCAAGCACCTTCACACTGAGCCATCTCTGCAGCCCAGAAGCTGGCTGCTCTCTCTTTAGAGGTTGGATCTCTTTTTAGGTTGGTGATAGTGCTTAGTGTGATAAGCAAACATTCTCAACTGATTGGTAGCAAAACTCAAGTTTTTATTGTATTGATTTGCACTGAATTTTCTGACATTTGATTACAGACATCCCTGCATTTAATGTCACTTAATCCCACCAGTACCAATGGGTCCTGGGAAATTGAGGTCTGAAGAAGATACAAGGCTGGGTTGGTGGGCAAAGCTCATATGTCAGGCAAAGGCATATGACAGAGTTTGCTCTTTCCTGCAAATTCTATTTTGTTGGTTTGTTGTACTGGGATTAAAGGCGTGTGCCACCATACCTAGCTCTATTGTGTTCTTAGTTTCAATTGTGCCACTTAAATGGTCACACTCTCTGCAAGGACCAAGCCTGACCCGGCTTGGTTCTGAGATCAGGTACATTCAAGGGTGTGGTACTCCATGTCACACCTTCAGGTGGTTCACTGGAATGCTTACATTTGCCCAAACCTCTCTAAACTGTCTCAGTGGAGGACCTTCCCCCACAATTGCCAGTTACCAAGTAACCAGCTCTGCTTAAAGACTAGTATTTGTGCATGGTGTGTGTATAAATGCTAGACCCAGAACCTCCAATCTTAAGACTTTCCTACAAGAAACAATTAATGTGTGATCAACTCTAAATATAATTAACTATTTGAAAATTTCAACAATAGTTCAATGGATTCCATGAACCCACAATCGAGCTCAGCACCAGTACTCTACCATGTTTATTTGAGCTCCAAAACCCACACATTTTAAATACATACCTAGTGCGTCATCACCCCCACATAGCTGGTAACGGGGTCTAGTGCACGCACTACCTTAGTCGTGTTCCCCACTGTCAGATGGGCAGGCACCACGTTCTGGGTCACGTGCCTTCCTTGGTTGGGAAACTAGAATAGGTGGCTTGACATCTTACAACAAAAAGCTTTAAAAATGTCACCGTTCCTCATGAAAAGGACACACACGATACTTTCTCTTTGAGAACTAGTTTGCCAATATGTGCATGTATGTACTTTCTGATTAAACCCATAAGCTTTGCTTGCCTTCTAGTTCTGACTTTTCAAGTGAGGATACAAAACAAAACACTAATATACGGTATGAATTCTTCTGTCCCTTACTATTTCTTCGGTGATAAAACCACTCCCTGCTTTTAGAAGATACAGAAATAGCAAATAAATAGTTTATAAAAGCATACAAGTACATTGCATCTTCTACATGAAATCGTTAAGAGTTTTCCTTTTGGTCCTCTATATTTGAATATAAACCTTACATACAAAAAGTGTGGCTTCCAACAACCTGTGCATCTGAGCTGCTTGTTTAGTCTTTACTGTAAACAACACACGATTGCACAGACTTTACAATTTGATGTTTATTCTCTTGTGGAATGCTAGGTTCAGTATTACAGGATGGCTGTCAAGGCTACTCAAGTGTGACAAACTTCATATCTAAGTGCTGTGGGGCTTTTAATTATTTTAAACAAAACCCTTGTTATTGTACAACTGAGGTCTGATGGTTTTAAGTTGATGCCTAGGTGTAGGACCAGACACAAACCTTAGGGATGTTTATTACCTGTACATACATATATACAAATATATTCCACACATGTGTGTATACACAGGCATGTATTAATTTATGTGGGAAAGTTATAAAATTATATATACATACACATACATGCATATCTATATACAGCTACCCACCCTCACCATTGAGCTGTTTTAACACTAACTCATTAGCTCCGTGCTCAATTATTATTGCTGTCTGGTGTAACTACATGATTTTAGTGCCAAAGCCACATTTTCCGGTGTAGGATGGACACTGTCATATAGATACATGTATCCTTGTCTGTTGTGTAGAAAGAGCATTCCTCCCTGTGTGTCAGGCATGCCCTACTACAGTAAACAGTCTTTACCACAGGGTTCGGGATTTAAGCAGTGTAAAATCTAGGTCTGGAAAACTGTGTTCATAGTTACTATATATATATATATATATATATATATATATATATATATATATATATATATAGTATATGAAAGATTGAAACTTACTGAGTACATATATGTTCTTTGAATCTGGCTATATCCTAGCCATTAGATAAATTAAACAGAAACCCACCCTCTAATAGGATGTTATTGTAGCCTTAAATACCAGTACCTGCATTTATTATTTAGTATACTTGAAAAGTGAACAAAATGATGTGAAAGGATCTGAAAAACACCATATGCATCTGCATTAAATATACAAAGGTCGCCACAGGGCCTGGTTCAATTCATTGCTTAACATTTTCATGTTCTAGAGCTAATATTAAAGTCACTCTGAAATTCTGAAAAGTATGGCTCATTAAGGCTTTTATACAAAAGAAGCCCTATTTGTAATCAATTATAAAAACAAGTACTATTTTAAAGAACACAAATGCATACAAACACCGCAGCACTGGTGGGTCTCACCGTGGAGACAGTGACTGGAGAGGAGCTGTCCTACAGAAGCACCTCCTGGTAGCACATGGAAACCTGGCTGCTTCCTCTGTCTGCAGCTATTCAGCATGTAAAATTTAAACCTTTTCACATTAACATTTGTATTTAATACAGTGCAAATACTTGAGAATAACTTGTTCCCCAATGAAGCAAGAGCCAGCACTAAGCTGAAGAGTCTTCAGATCTATTTATACATTCAGTTCAAGTTCGCATAGACTTAGTCTGCTGAATATCAGCAGAAGGTAACTGAGCTAGCAGCAGTTGTGTCCAGCACGCAGCAGTCACTCGAGAGAACGCATAAAGGTCTCCAGGTTGTACTCGGAATCATACTGCTCGGCATCCCAGAGGTCACTCAGGTTTTCAAGAACTGATTTCATGCTTGCTTTGCCAGAAGTGGAGCTGTCAGCCTTTTCTGCTTTTCCATCCTAATGCAACATTGGCAGATAAAGTGAGTTTTCTGCTTTGTTTGAGACGTGGTCTCATGATATAGCTCTGACTGTCCTTGAACTCACAGATACCCACCTGCTTCTGCCTCCCAAGTGCTGGAATCAAAGATGTGTGCTACCACAACCACTTTAATTCAGAAATATCAAAGGTCAAAGGCTATATATAGCTCAGTGGTTGAATCCCTGAGTTCAATCTCCAACACTGGAAAAAAGAAGCCAGAAAGGCTGTGGAGAAGCTCAAGGACAGAGTGAGTGCCCTTGCACACTAAGTTCTGTGTTGGACAAACCCAGTATAGCACAAACCCAGGCACAGCAGAGGCATGCTGTAATAAGGAGTTCAAGGTCATTTTCAGCTACACTGCAAGTTCAAGGATAGTCTGAGGTACATGCGAGTTTTCTCAGTCAACCAATCAATGAGAACAGGCATAAGAGAAAGAGGAAGGAAGATGGGGTCTTGCAATTTGGCCCTTTGTGCGTCAGCTTCTAGAGTGCCTTAGCGCCAGCCATGCTCGGATGATAGGTCAGCCAACACATTAGTAGTCTGATCCCCACAGTAGTAACTCTATCCATCTGCTCTAAGTGCCTAAGTGTCAGACAAAGTCTGAGTCGGGGCCTCAGGAGTCAGATGGTGGATGAAAGGCACCCAGCCCTAAAAATACACTTGACACACACAACCCCAAACACAATAAAATAAATGTAGTTTTTAAAAATGTGAAGTGTTGGAGGCTAGAGAGATGGCTTAGCAGTTGTAGAGGGCTCAAGCACCCACAATGAGCAGCTCTCAGCCATCTTATAACTTCAGCTCCAAAGGATCTCATGCTGGCCTCAGCCTTCACGGGCTCTACACTCTATGTAGATGGGTGTTCTGCCTGAATGTCTGTCTGTGTGAGGGCATCAGATCCCCTGCAACAGGAGTTACAGACAGTTGTCAGCTGCCATATGAGTGCTGGGAATGGGACTTGGGTTTTCTGGAAGAGCAGCCAGTGCTCTCAGCCCTTATTTACTATTCTTAATGCTTTTTACTTGCTAATCCCAGGAGGCTGTGCCCCGGCAGCCCACACTCTCACAGTTCACACAGACAGCCACAGGACTGATTACAGATAAACACGTCTTTACCTTATCGAGAGTAAACAGGTCAAGAAGCTGATCAGTGCCCATACTCTGCAAGCTGGAATTTTCCTGGCTGATAACGGTATTTGCAATGTTCATCTTGAATTTCTGCAAGCCCATTATCTTTTCTTCCAGTGTTCCTCTGGTTATCAACCGGTAGACATTAACCACACGTTTCTAAATAAGAACAATTGAACCATAAGGCAAACTGATAAACTCAGGTTGTCAAACCAGCCCTTCCTATTACCTTAAATCTGGAGGTTTTTCTGCTTCCACAACCCTAAAAATGTTTCCAGGAATTATAGAACATCAGAACAGACAGTGACCCAGGGTTTCAAAGCCATGCTAGAAAGTGAAACAATCTTCACTGAGCACTTCGCATCAAAGCAAGAATTGGAATCCAGTCGCCCCAGCTTTTTTGGAGTATTTGTCTAGCATCTAGTGGAGTGTTAGAGGACTCACCTGCCCAATACGGTGGGCCCGGTCCATGGCCTGTAAATCTCGCATAGGGTTCCAGTCATGCTCCACAAACACCACAGTGTCAGCACCTGTCAAGTTAAGCCCTAGGCCACCAACGTGAGTTGTGAGTAGAAGAACATCAATGGACGGGTCATTGTTAAACCTACAAACCCAGATAACAAAAACAGAGTTAGGATACTTTATTAAAATGAAACATACTATCTTAAAAAACCTGTCTTAGGGTTTCTACTGCTGTGATAAAATACCATGATCAAAAGCATCTTGAGGAGGGAAGGGCTTTATTCCAGCTTATAACTCTTAGATCACAGTCCACCATTCAGGGAACTCAGGGCAAGAACTGAAGCTGCAGTCATGAAGGGTGCCGCTTACTAACTGCTGGGCTTGTTCCTCATGGCTTACTCTGCCTGTTTTCTTGTAGCAGCCAAGGGCTAGGCCAAATAGCAGAGGAGTGTAACTGCCCACAGTGAGCTGTGTGACACTCCCACATCAATTAAGAAAATGAAACCCATGCTTGCCCAGAGGCCAATCTGGTGGGGGAATTTTCTCAACTGAGGTTTCTTCTTCTACGTGACTCTAGCTTGTGTCAAGTTGATATAAAACTTGCCAGCACAACCATGGTGTGGATGTTTGTTGTTATCCACTGAGATGAGAATATTCTTTGAATACAAATATACTGTGATGGTTAAACTCTATCAACTTGATAAGACTTGGAATAACCAAAAAATGAATCTGTTTTCTCTGTAAAGAGGTTTCTAGATTAGAATGGGAATACCTGCCCTAAATATGGGTGGTCTATCCCATAGGGAGATTTTCTGGACTAAATGAAAAGGAGAAAAAAAAAAAAATCAAGCACAAAATCCTGCATTCATCACAGTCTGTTCTTGACAGCAGATGCAGTGTGACTAGCTGCCTGCTGCCCTCACTTCTCCAACAGGAACTGTGTCCTTGAACTGCAATTGCATATTTTATATAAAACACAATTTATACATACATATGCACACATGCAAATCTGTATCAGAAAGAATTCATTCTAGATGTTAACAGAAATCTCATAAACAGAAATAGGCCAAACAAGTTGTATATTTTATATCAGATACAGATTAAGTCATAAAGTACAGATGTTATAATTAAAAACCCAACTATGAACTTTTAAAGTGTTGAGACATGAGTGGGGGTAGGTTATATCTTCCAGGGAAGGCAGAGGCAAATGTCCAGGATAGCTATATTTACTAGTCTTAGAAGATACTCATAGGGGCTGGAGAGATGGCTCAGCGGTTAAAATTAAAAGCACTGACTGCTCTTCCAGAGGTCCTGAGTTCAATTCCCCTCTTCTGGTGTGTCTGAAGACAGCTATAGTGTACTCACATACATGAAATAAATTTAAAAGAAAAAAAAAAAGGAGCAGCCACACTTCTTGGTAAGATAGCAGATTAGAAGATCTTTTACTGTAACCCATTGTGGAAAAAAAGGATAATAAATAATAACCTACTCCTACAAACACTGTTACTAAGCCAAGTGAGAGCTCTGCAGAGGAGCACGAAGCAGCCTTAAACCCTGCCCCTCATGAGATGAGGACCTTTCTGGGTGTGCTCCCTCCACTGACGATACAACTGCAAGACAAGTCAGAGGAAGCTGGGGCTGAGAGTCTGTGAGCTTCTCTACCTGAGCAGCATCTTTGCAGGAAATGAGGTGGACGCTGTCAGATCACCTGGTAAGAAGAGAACTGGCCAAATCTAAAGCTGAGTGGACTGTGGAAGCAGACTGATGAAGGCAGCTCTCCCTCTCTCCCTCCCTCCCTCTCTCCCTCCCTCCCTCTCTCCCTCCCTCCCTCTCTCCCTAAAATGATGAATAAATAGCTCAGTCACAGGTACGTTCTGAACCTTGGACTTCTCTCCAAAACACATGGAACATATGCTGGGGACTGGGAAAAGAAGAAGGGCGGGCCGCTGCAATGGGCTGTTAAGCACGATGAAACCGAAAAGGCCACTTGTTCTGAACTTCCAAAGGACACTCAGACACACAATGCTGGGCACAAATGCACCTGACCCATCATCACAGAACAAGGAGGAGAGCAATCAGAAACCCTTCTACCAAGGAAAAACTGTTGACTGACACCTTATCCTGCTCTCCTCCTCTAGCCCTCCCTCCGCCCTTCTCTCCAAGCTGGCCTCAAGGACTGCCTTCAACTCCTGATTCAGTTACTAAATGTGAGAATTTTAAGCATGCCTGATTTGATCTGCTACACATTTTTTTTATTTATTTATTTATTTATTTATTTATTTATTTATTTTTGGTTTTTCGAGACAGGGTTTCTCTGTGTAGCCCTGGCTGTCCTGGAACTCACTCTGTAGACCAGGCTGGCCTCAAACTCAGAAACCCGCCTGCCTCTGCCTCCCAAGTGCTGGGATTAAAGGTGTGTACCACCACCACCTGGCCACATTTTTAATTTTTACCTGGTCTTTAAAACAAACTACCTAAACAGGAACAACAACAAAACACTTTACTCTTGTATAAAATCTCTCTAATATCCTTGCTTTCATTTTGCATCGCAAAACTAGGTTTCATGTCTATACTGTGCTTCTTCATCCATCCTATTGTCACTCCACTGTCCTTCCTTATACCCCCTCTATTCCCTCTACATTAGCTTTGTTTTTTCCATGTATGGGTGTCTTGCCTGCATCCATGCCTGAACACCAGTAAGCAAGAGGAGGGTATTGAATTTCCCCTGCAACTGGAGTTACAGGTGGTTGTGAGCCATGTCCTCTCAGAGTGCAGCAAGTGCTTTTAACCACTGGGCAGCCCTCTCTTCTCTTTCCTTCTTTATTAATGTAGATGCTCTGTAGATCCCAAACCACCTCCTATCTGTATTTCCTGCGGTGTTTCCCACCCCAGCTGATCAACACGGTTGTTCTTTATGACCCAAAAGTTATTGTTCTTAAACAATGTGTCTATTTTTAAGTGACTAGCTGATGGTTGTTTCTGCAGTCAGTACTCTGCTACTGGAATGGTGCTGGGGTCATGCCCAGTGACCTACACATGTGCACTGAGGATTTAGCAAGCACCTTAGTTTCTAGTTCATTGCAGAGGAACGGCATCTCAGCCTACTTACCACAAGCTCACCCTACCTGAGCGCTGCCAATACTTGAGCAGAAAGAATACAGTAGGGGGAAAAAAACCTAAAAGAGGGGGAAGGAAGAAAAGAAAAAGAAAATCCAACCAGTGCAAAAAACCCTAGATATGCAAGTCCCAGAATAAAGCCCGTGAAAAGGAGCAATTCCACCAAAGCAAACACCAAGGAGGGTGAGTCAGATGAAATCCAAAAGACTCAAGAGGAGAACATTGTATTAGTAAATGAAATCAAAGAGGATACAAATGAACTTCTAAATATATGTAAAAGGCAATAGTTGAAAGGAAGAAGCAGATGTAGGATACGAAGCAGGAATTCAATAAAGAAATAGAAATTGTGCATTCCAAGGATTGAAATTAGTTTACCAGGTTTGTAGAGCAAGCACCAGCTAAGCCATAGCATGAGCTTCAAATTCAAAATTCAGAAATGAAAAGCTAAGTCAAATGAAAAATTCAGCAAAAATCTTCACAGAAAAGGAGGAAATTGGCCTGAGAATACCAAGGTCAGAAGAGCAGGAAAGTGAGTGCATTCAGAGACTGACAGATCCAGGAAGTCAGAACATACCTAAAAGACCAGATTCACTACAGCATCAAGATAATGTTTTCAGTAAAATCACAGTGGAAACTCCCCCAAACTGAGGGAAAACAAATGGCCACCCAGATTCAGGCTGCATTCAGGATGCCAAGCAAAGAAGGAGAACATCAAAACTGCAGGGAGCAGCACGGTGCACATAAAGTACTCTGGGTTCCATAAAGCAGCTGCTTCTAAGGGAAGGTGAAGGTCAGCCTCCATTCAGTAATAAAGCCTGTAATGCAAACTGCCACCGACAGGCCATCAGAAGAAAAGCATCACTACTGAACAAGAAATAAGAGAAAAATTTAAATGTCTGAAGTCAAATGAAAATGAGAACTCACCAAAACCTCTGGAACACATGGAAGCAGCTGTAAGAAGGGCTTTTAGAGCTCCAAGTGCAAACATGAAAGATCCAGAGCCCATGTGACACCTCAAGTAATGGTATGGTGGAAGGACAGAACTGACTCCAGAAACACACACACACACACACACACACACACACACACACGAGTTGTGCCCTCACACCCTAAGTCCACAGAAAAAAGAAACAAAGGTAAGAAATTTTTTAAAACTCTAAAAAAGAAAAAACAAAATGGTGAAAAAAAGATGGTTCTCTATAAAAAAATACACAAAAGCATCAAACAGCTAAACTACAACAGAAAACTAAAGAACCTTTAACAAAATGAGAGCCACAAAAAAGAAAATGTACCAACAAAATTCAGATTAGGATATACCTTAAAAACTACTGTACTTTTTTAAAAAAGATTTATTTATTTATTTTTATGTGTATGAGTACACTGTAGTTGTATAGATGGCCCCTCACTCTGGCCTCACTCACTCTGGCCCTCTTGCTCTGGTGTAATACACTGTAGCTGTCTTCAGACGCACCAGAAGAGGGCATCAGATCTCATTATGGGTGGTCGTGAGCCACCACGTGGTTGCTGGGATACGAACTCAGGACCTTCAGAAGAGCAGTCAGCGCTCTTACCCGCTGAGCCATCTCGCCAGCCCTAAAAACTACTGTACTTAAGAAATTGAAAGAAATGGGTATTTTTAGACAATCTACTGAAATATTTCACAATTAAAAAGAGCCCAGGTTCAGATAGATTCCTGAATTCTATGAGACACTCAAATGAGAAGCAACACCAGCATTCATCAAGCTAATTCAAAACAAAAAGCAAAGATTTGCCACCAACCTACTAAAAAAAAATTATATTCCCTATGATGAACATAAGATACAAAACTTCTCAATCAAACACTCAAAAGTCAAATTAAGTAACCCCGGAAAGATGGTGGTCAAGTTGGCTTCACTCCAGGGGCTGGCTTCACATGCAAAGCAATGGGTGTGATTCATGACATGATTCAAGGACAGACAGCAAATAATTACTTCATATGTGCAGAGGGGTGGACAAAATCCTCAATCCTTTCATGATAAACTCAGAGAAAAACTAGGGATTAAAAGGAACATATCTCAATGTAATCAAGGCTATATATGACAGAATTACTTAATGGGAGAAAATAGACCATTTTTTCTAAAACCTGGAATAGAAAAGGGTCCAAGTTCTTCACTGTCATCACTATTGTGCTTGAAGAGCAGTGAGACAAGAGAAGGAAACAAAGGGATGGAAGAGGAAGGAAAGCCTGAGGCTTTGGTTAACTGGTTTTTAGTAGATGACTGAGTTTTATCTTGGTCTTGGGCTGAAAGATGGCTTAGTGGTTAAAATGCTTGGTGTGGACGTGGATTCAAGCCCTCAGCACCTGGGGCTGACCAGTTAAATCTAGCCTCAAAGGTGAGCTCCAGGTTCATTGAGAGACTGAAAACACACACACACACATATACACACACATGATTCCATCATAAAACTCTTAGATCTCACAAACTTTTAAGCAAAGAAGCAATTACAAATCTACATTCAAAATCAGTCGCATTCCTACAAATCAGTAATAGACATGCTGAGAAAGAAAAGAGACAGTCTTAGAAGACCCTAGTAGGAGATTAAAGAACTCTACAAAGAAAGTTATTTATTTGTTGTTTATATATTGAGACAGTGTCTCTCTATGTAACCCCAGCTTTCCGGGAACTTGATATGTAGATGAGGCTGGTGTTCAACTCACAGAAATATATTTGCTTCTGCCTTCGAGGTGCTGAGATTAAAGACATGTGCCACCATGCCCAGCTAGCAATGAAAGATTTAAATGCTGAAAAAGGAAACTGAAAAAGACACTTGAAAATGAAAAGCCCTCTATGACTAAATTTAGAAAATTGTGAAAAGGGCTGAACCACCAAAAGCAACCTCCAAATTCAATGCGCATGTCCCAACCTTTCTCACTCTACAAAGAGTGAACAGGCAGCCTGTCAGGACTCACAGGGACAAAAATAAATACTAGGGAAGAGTGTAAAGTAGGACGGAGTGAAATGAGAAGGTACTGAGGGAGGTGTGAATATGATAAGAATATAAAACAATATTTCAACAAGCTAGGCATGGTGGCACATGTCTTTAATCCCAGCACTCAAAAGCCAGAGGCAGGTAGAACTCAGAGTTTGAGCCCAGAGTGAGTTCCAGACCAGCTAAGACTACATAATCAAACCTTGTCTCAAAAAACAAAACAATTTCAATAACTTTGCAAAAAATGAGTAAAAATCCTATTCCTATAAAGTACAGAAGACCTGGAATAAGCAATCCATCCTGAGAGAAGGAAACAATGAGAGCTGTCACCAGAGCTGGTCTCTAAGCCACAGGAAACAGCATATTTCAGGGACACAGACGCTGAAAATAATGCAATAGAACAAAGGACCCAAATATATACTCACGTAGCAACCTGAATTTCAACAATATGCCCAAAACCTACACTGGAGTAAAGACAGCCCTTTCTCACTGACTGTGCTGTGAAAACTGGATATCCACATCTAGGTCCCTGTCATCCTGGACAAAAAGAACAATTCTAAATGATAAGAGACTTTACTAAGAACTGAAATTTCCCAAGTATAAGAGGCAAAATTAGGGAAACTAATTTGGGATATAGACATGGTCAAGGACTAACTAAAAAGGAATCCAATCACTCAAGAAATAATGCCAAGAACTAAGAAACAGTATTATATGTGATAAAAAAAAACAAACTTGTATGTCAAAGGGACACAATCAAATGAAGAGACAGTTTACAGAATGAGGGGCAAAGTCTTTGCTAACCTTAGAGGATTAATATGTAGGATACACAATGAACACAAACTACATACCAAGAAACCAACCCAATCAATAAATGGGCTAATGAAATGGACAGACAGTTGAAAGATCCCATAGAATGGAACACTAAACACATGGAACAGAACAAAACAAAGTCATTTAACATTACTAGCTGTCAGGGAAATCAAAATTAAAACTACACAGGTTCTCAGAACAGTCATTAAGACAAACAGCAAAGAGCTGGGGAGATGGCTCAATGGATAAAGCACTTACACAAGAGTACTGGAGCTCAGATCTCCACAACCTACCTAAGGCCATGGCAGCCTGCCTTTAATTCAGGCCATGGAAGGTGGAAACAGAAATTCCTGGAGTAATTTGGCTATAAAGACTAGCCTTACTGATAGCTCTGAGTCTGAGGAGACCCTGCCTAAAAAAATACATTAGAAGAGAATTTGAGGTTTGGAAGTTAACCTAGGAATTTGCTTTCTCAAAACACTGATTTCATCAATGTATTGCAGGCAGAGGTTGCATTTTGCTTCCTACATGAGTTGCTTTATTACTTGTTTTTACCAGAGAAACAGTAGCTAGGACAGAGATTTTAGCTAAGCTACCCACTTGATTGCTTCCAGTCTGACCCCTAACAGCAAAGGTAAAAGCAGTTATCTATGACTCCATTATGCCTTCCTAATAACGACCATTAGCTTCCTCACAGTACTTCTGTAATTCTGGATTGAAGGAAGTTTACTGGGACTGGATTACCCAGTAACACACCTGCAGGTATTTATTTACCCAAAGAAAACATCACTGGAGGCAAAGGCCTTCATGAGTACTAACAAATACACTAAAACTTGCCATGCAGCAGAGTAGAGGAGTCACTTACCGGGCAACAATGGAGTGCCGCTGTCCAGGAGGTATGCTGCCATCTAGTCTCAAATAAGTGACAGAGGGCAGGTGAGGCTTGAGCAGATCATGTTCTACTATATCAAGCATGCTTTTAAGCTGACAGAAGATCAGTATTCTGTGCTGTGCCACAACAGACTCTGTGCCACTCTCTGAAGAACTGCCATTTCCCAAACCACAGTCCAACAGCAACTTGGGGAAGAAAGCATTACACTTCCATTCAACAGAAGCAGACAACAAGTGTTTCCTAACACACATGCTAGCTACTGCAAGTATTTCTATAGAAAAAAAGGTTAAATGTATTTGTAACCTGTATCAGCCCATTAGTACCTGGGGCTAAAACTGACCACCCAGCTTGCTTTTGCCTTCTGTTAATGTTAATTCAAGGAAATAACACAGATGTCTCAAACAAAAGCTATAAAGTTACTTCTTTAAATAAGGGATCATGTACAGTGATGCATATCTTTAATCTCAATACTGAGAGAAGCAGGCAGATCTGTGAGATTGAGGCCAGTCTAGGCCACACAGTAAATTACGAGCCAGCCAGGGCTACATAGTGAAACCCCATCTCAAAAAATAAATAATTAATAATTAATAAAATAATAACTAATGATAAATGATTGATAAAATAAATTAATTTAAATAAAATAAACAGATTTAAAAAGCCAGTCAAAAACACAACACTGAATGACTCCATTTAGATGAAACAGTTGAGGTAAGAGGGAAGTCATAGAAAGCAGGTTTAGCATTGTAAGGGGCAGATGGTCAGTGACTGCTCAGGAGGCAGTGGCTCTGGGTTACAGAGTGCTCAGGGACTATAATAAATGACTGCTGTACAACACTGTGACGTAGTGTCAAAACTGCACAGTTAAAGTGGTACGTCATTTTTTTTTTTAAAAGCTATAAAAAAATTGTAAGCCAAATTTAGAAATACAGTAAATGGCAAACATCAATAATCTTTGGAAACAGCAGTGTCCTAATATTATATATTAGAAACATTATTTTATCATTAAAAGACATACATACTTGTTTCAAGGCTGAGAGCTTAGGGGCATGTTGAATATCATGAAGAGAAGAATTCTGAACTGCCAGTTTTTCAGTAGTGCTCTTGAATTCTGGATGCTGAGGGGTTAAGACCAATGCTGGATGGTTGCAGAGCTTACGTAAATATTGTAATGCCTTTAAAGAGGAAAACAGCTATGTAAGTGCAATTTCATACCTCAACAGTCTGTAATTTTGTATCCTTTCCTCCCTAGTCCATTTCTCTAGAAAATTCCTACTCAGTGCTCAAGAACTAGTTCAGAGCAGGATGGCTCAGCCCATAAACCATTTGCCACAAGCATGAATACCAGAGTTCAGATCCGTAGATTCCACATTAAAAAGGAAAAAAAATCTGAATGAACAATGGGGCATTCCTGTAATTCCAGTGCATGGTAGAAGGATAGATACTAAGGATCCCCTAGCCAGATAAGCCTGAACAGCACGCTTCAAGGCTCAACAAGAGTCTCTCATTATACAATGTGGGGAGCCATCTAGAAAGATACTAGCCAGGTGGTGGTGCTGTACACCTTTAATCCCAGAACTTGGGAGGCAGAGGCAATCAGATATCTGAATTTGAGGACAGCCTGATCTGTCTTGACAAACAAAAAAGGAAAAG
>NW_022196904.1:167972413-168007296 GCF_008632895.1 Mastomys coucha | reverse complement strand
CTTGTCAGTTGCAGACACTGCACTGTATTTACTTCATTACTTTCTGAAAAGTAAGATCCTTCATTCTAAAGCCTTCTTTTCATTGAATACAAATGTGTGCTACATTGTGTAAGGTAGATATTAAAAGCATTTTCTCATTGCTTATATTAACATTAGCTGGGTGTGGCGGCACATGCCTGTAATCCCAGTACTCTGGAGGCAAAAAGAGGGGTTTCAAGAACAGAGGCTCATATACCATTTGCCATGGTGACCATGCAGCTAGCCTGAGCTATAGAAGTCTCTCTCTTAACAGACAGACCAAACTATGAAATATTAAATAGGTACTTTGAAATTTTTCATGTTATCTTCAGTGTTGGAAAAAAGAGGAATATGCATTTTAGTTTTCTATATAAATACAGCCTCCATTAAGAACATTCTTTAATTCTTAAAAGTAGTCTATAACCTCTACCTGAAATACATGGCCTGTAGCTTTAAGTTTTGGTTTTTCAGTTTCTTCTGAAAGTGCAACTGAAGACACAGTCTCATCGACATCACACTTGGCACGTGACTTAGCAAAATCTTCATAAAGCTGAACCTGTGAAATTATCCCAGGGAAACAGTTAATATATATCTAAGAAAAGGGTGTGTGTGTGTGTGTGTGTGTGTGTGTGTGTGTGTGTGCGCGCCATGAACAGTAAATTAAACCAGCCTTTATAAATAGAGCAAACTAAGACACAACTACCTCATTATTGATATTAGAGATAATTCAGTCCATCTGTATGTAAGTCCCTTTAAAATTACATTTACAGAAAAAAAAATGAAAAATTAATGTGTTAAGTTCAGCTGCAATGTATTGTACACACAAACACTAAATTTTTCCTCCATTTAGGAAAATAAATTATCAACAAAAGGGATCAGATCCATTACAAGTAAGTGAGAAAAATCTATTTTTAACACAAGTCTATTAAAAAACAAAACCTATCAGTCCCTTCTGAGACTAAATTTTAAAAGAATGTTACTGCTAATTTAAAGCATTACCTTGTATTAACATAATGCAAAAGGATGGTAGAATAAAATTCACAGAACACAAATCCATAAATGCTAAACAAAGGCAGGGAAATGTCACTTTCCTCTGGAGTCTCTTCCTCCAGAATATTTAAACGTGGTTTCTGCCTACACTAGAGTACTATCACCAGAATATTACCAGCGTTCCCTCCCTAGAGGGCAAAAGTACCCATTACTCATGAGACACCCCTGTCAAGAAGCAATTTCCTTTTTCTTCTTCTGAGACAGGGTTTCTCTGGGTAGCTCTGGCTGTCCTGGAACTCACTCTGTAGGCCAGATGTTAAAGCACAGAAGAACCAGAGCTCCCTGGCCATAAATCCAAGGTGAACAGGTCAGTACTGGCTAACGGGCACTATACTAATATATACCAGAAGCAGATAAGGTTACATTTGACATCTGTGAGTCTTTGATGCCTTTGACCTTGCCAAACCAAACAATACTGAAACAGAGTATATAAACTAACCATTCTCGCAGTGTCTGACAGAAATGGTTTCTATGAAGAGGAAAGGAAAGCCTCACAATACAACTCTCTCCTAACAGTCTCCGTGTGTACAAAGTCAGAACTAGGTAAAATTTATTTGCAACACTGATAGAAAACAACTAATATTTCAAGTGCAGTAACATCCCAAAGATCAAGATTTTATGCTTAACTCAAATAGTGTTATTAGGCAAGTTGCTTACTTTTTCTCACTTTTGCTGTATTTGCAAAAAATGGACTATGTGACATCTATAGCTCTGTCATAAAGATGACACAATACCACTCACAAAAAGGTCTTGGCCTTAATAAGGGCTTTTTTCAAATATTGGCACCTTCTCTGCCCCTTTTTGCTTCTTGTAGTTTCAGTTACTAGTGGTTTGAAAATACAAAATAAAAATTCTAAAAACAAACGGTTTATATCATAAAATCAGATACCAGTCTGTGTCAGGGAGTAAATCACTCTGTTGTAAGCACATTGTTGCTTTTGCTTAAGCATATGTTGCATATAGCACCTGTCCATCAGTCAGGCAGTCCCGATACCAACACGGATCAGCTATCACCTTCTCTATGACCTGTATTCAAGCAGTCTTATTTCACTCAACAAACAGCCCCAAAGCTTGGCTATGCGTAAGAGAAGCCGTAGTGCTTTCTTTAAGTGAGTGTCGGGGAGAAGAGCATTGGCCTCTATTTTAACTTACAAAACACGGATCACTATCTTTAGAGAAAGTACACTGTCTGTCCCTTTGGAGGGAAATGTGCTCTAGACTCCTCCACTAGAGTGAGATGTAGTTCATGTTTATATTTTACCATTCACAGCAAGATTTAGGAATATGTCCAGAAAGTCAACAAATAAACTGGAGGATTTAATTATCAATAGGCATCTGATAAAACTAAAAGCTATCCTGCTAATAGTATTCTATCAACAATTACAATGACCACATTCCTAACCTGGAGAGGGCTAAGAGTACAGTAATAGTCTTGAATAATTTTAGGTGGAAGATCTTGCAAAACATCTTCTTTCATTCTTCTGAGAAGAAACGGCAGGACTTGCCGGTGCAGTGCATCCATTGCAAGAACACCTGTCAACAGTGAGAGTAGCGCTTTAAATGCCTGTAACGCATCATACTCTTGACCATGAGGACTTACTGTAATTCTTTCTTACCTGCTTCTTGTTCTCTACTGGAGCTCCGTGCATCCCTACTCGCTAATATAGGTTTGCCATACCGAGCAGCAAACTGGCGTTCAGTACCCAAAAATCCAGGCATAAGGAAATCAAATAATGACCACAACTCCAAAACATTGTTCTGAACAGAAAAAGAATCATCAATTATCTTTTCTTCATTTCGGAAAGTATCATTTCCCAGTAGATCTGGATCCTAATGTGCCTCCCCACTTTTTCCTTCTTCAGAAACCTCAGCAGCCCTGGATCTGGCTCAGCACATTCAGCTGCTCTCTAACATGGACACCCTTCGAATCCCACTAAAGCGCTGCAGAGCAGAAACCCATCTGACAGCTTCAAAACTAAAGTGGGGGAAGAGAAAAGAGATGGCCTTTTAAAGAGACAAACCCTCAAACCTTCTGAGGTCTCAATCAAGTACAAGTCGTTAAATAGGGCATGCACCTTTAATCCCAGCACTTGGGAGGCAGAGGCAGATGGATCTCTGTAAATTCAAGGTCTACCTGGTTAACATAGTGAACCCCAGGACATCCAGGGATACACAGAGAAACTGTCTCAAAAAACAATAATAATAATAATAATAATAATAATAATAATAATAATAATAATAATAATAATAATAAATTTAAGTCTCTTCTATCCCCTTTTAGTGCACTTTAAAACAGACACATACCAAAAACAACTTTGGGCTAGGGGTTTAATTCAGATTTTAACACTTGCTTCAAGTTGCAGCCCTGGGTTTGATCCCTAACAAAATAAAATAACACACTCTTTTACACACATATACACACACACATAAAATAACACTTTTACACACACACACAACACATACACACACAGCCCACAGAACTAGTAAGTTTAGAAAAATCTGTGTTAAAAAAAAAGCTTATCGTTAATGATTATTAAGATATGCAGTGCTTATTAAACTAGCTATACTGTAAGCCTCAGAACCCCCTTTTTCTTATTTTTTTATTTTTATTGAGACAGTTTCTTTTTTAAGATTTATTTATTTATTTATTATATGCAAGTACACTGTAGCTGTCTTCAGACACACAGAAGAGGACATCAGATCTCAATACGGATGGTTGTGAGCCACCAAGTGGTTGCTGGGATTTGAACTGAGGACCTCTGGAAGAGTAGTCATTGCTCTTAAGCGCTGAGCCAACTCTCCAGCCGGAGACAGAGTTTCTTTACAGCCCTGGCTGTTGTGGAACTATCTGTGTAGATCAGGCTGCCCCTGCCTCGGCTGTGCTGGGTTCAAAGGGTTGTACCACCACGTACATGGCATGCTTCTGAATCCCAGCACATGGGAAGCTGAGGTAGGTGAAACTAATTTAAGAGCAGCTACACTACTACACAGAAAAATCCTGCCTTGAAGAAAAAATCCATTCATTTTTAGAGCTAGAAACTATGGTTCCACTAACTGGAGAATAAGGTAATCAATTGTCCTACCAAGTGGCTATCCAGGCCAGACAGGAACATTTGCTCAAGTTTTCACACCTCTCCTGTGTGATAATCATATCTAAGATGGTTCTAAATTTTCACTGCTAAATTAGATTTCTAGGTAATTACAGAAGTAGAATGGTCAGGGTAGGATCAAATCTGTTATTTAAATCGCCTAAAAATTAGAATTTAAGTATGACCTTTAATAAAAATTGACCTATTTAAGAGGCAAGCAGATCTGTGAGCTTGACCTACAGCTTGATCTGTGGTGAGTTCTGGGCTAGTCTCGACTATATAATGGCAAAGGAGATGGGACACCTTGAAAGGTAGCTCAGGAGTTAAGAAAGAGTTGCTGCTCTTACAGAGGACCCAGATTCAGTTCCCAACATAGTGGCAACAATTTATAACTCCAGTACTATGGAATGTGATACCCTTTTCTGGTCTCTGTGATCTCCTTATACACAACACAGTACACTGGCAAAACACTCATACACATAAAATTAAAAATATATATATTTAATTAATCTAATAATCTAATTAATCATGGCCAGGCAGTGGTGATGCACACCTTTAATCCGAGCACTTGGGAGGCAGAGGCAGTTGGATCTCTGTGAGTTTGAGGCCAGCCTGGTCTACAGAGCTAGTTCTAGGACAACCAGGGTTACATAAAGAGACCCTGTCTCGAAAACCAAGAAGGAAAACAAAAAGATTAATTATGAAAGGCCAGGTGTGATCATGTATATTTGTAATCCCAGCATTCAGAAAGCAGAGGCAGGGGGATTACAATGAGTTTAAAACCAGTCTGGCCTATCTAGTGGATTTCAGACCAGTTAGGGCTACATAGTAAGACCCTGTCTCAAAAACAAAAACAGACAAAACTAAACCTATATGCTGCTGCCACATACCAAAGGAGTCTTTACAAAAACAATTTAACTACTGGAGATTTTTTTGTCATCTTTATAAACTAAAAGACTCCTTAATTTACTACTAAATGCTATGGCACATGACAAATTTACAATTTCTGTTTTAAAATAGGAAGAACCAGGGGGCTGGTGAGATGGCTCAGCGGTTAAGAGCACTGCCTGCTCTTCCAGAGGTCATGAATTCAAATCCCAGCAACCACATGGTAGCTCACAACCACCCATAATGAAATCTGACACCCCCTTCTGGTACATCTGAAGACAGCTACAGTGTACTCATTTATAATAAATAAATCTTTAAAAAAAAATAGGAAGAACTGTAAATAATTACCTGGATTGGTGTTCCAGAAAGAATAATCCTATAGTTAGCAGTCAGCTGTTTTACTGCTTTTGACAACTTGGTTTTTCCATTTTTTATGACATGGCCTTCATCAAGAATACAGTAGTTAAATTTAATATTTCTAAGGAAAAATAAATTTTAAAAAATGTTATCCATCTTTTCCTACATAGGAACATTATAGGAACAATCTTAGAAGCCAAAAATTAAGTATTCTCAATTTCAGTATCAATTTTTCTTTTTTTCTTGCTAGAAGTATTTCATGGAAATAGAGAATACATGCAGACAAATCTACAATTCTGATGTGAATGAATGTATGAATTCTCTAAGGTATATTATACACATAGCCACAATCCAGAGCAAAACATCATGTTCCACCAGCCTGAAAATCTCTTTTGAGCTTTCTCCCAACTAAGTTTTAAAAATCAAAATAGCATGCATCCACTGTAAAAAGTGACAGTTTGGCTTACATTTTTATACATGTATGTCAAGTATACTGTTCATACTCAGTACCCACATTATCCTATTTATCCTCCCTATCACCCATCAACACTAAATTTTTGTAACGTATATTTGAATTCTTACCTAAAAAAGTCTATATCATTCCTCACAACATCATATGAGGCTACTATCAGATTATGCCTTTTTACTTGATGTTGCAACCTTTAAAGAAAATAAGGAAAGAAAACAGGAATTATTAATTTCTTAATGCCATTTTATTTTGCTTTTTTTCTTTGGTTGGTTGGTTTTGTTTCTTCAGACAAGGTTTCTCTGCGTAGTCCCGGCTGTCCTGGAACTCATTTTATAGACCAAGCTGGCCTTGAACTCAGACATCAGCCTGCCTCTGGTTCCTGAGCTGGGATTAAATGCTAAAGGTGTGAGCCACCACACTGGTCTTAATACAATTTCAATAGTGTGACTGCAGCTGCTATGATGTGTACATCTGTAAAGTGCTCCAATCTGCCTGCTGAGCACTGTTTACTGTAAACAAGAATGCTACCACATTTTTTATGATGCAGATCTGATATGTGGCTCAGAAAAAGAGATGAGCACCTAACTCAAAATACAACAAGAGCTTTCCAGTATCTCTTCTTTTGGGGCACATTCATTCTTTTACCATTCAAGCTAAATGGTGCTTATCAATCCTAGATCCCCATAATGAATAAAAAGATGAAGCATCAGAACCAGGTTGACCTATTCACAAGATGAGATCCTATGAACATGATTAACAGCCAGTCTATCATGTCTAGGACTGAGATCTCTGATAAAAAAGTAAAGAACTACTTAGTATGGTAGTGGAGCTAGGAGAATGTGGTCAGCGAATGCCCAGGGTCATTTACCACCAACTCCAGAATGAAGTATAGTAAAGATCAACTCAACAAACTATATTTGGGAAAGAACAACAAGTAAGAGTCCTCCAGTTGCTTCTAAAGCAGTAACCCAGCCTTAAAATTCTCTAGGGAGTGAACTGATTCCCTGTTAGATGAGCTAACAAATAGAATTTCTATCACTCGAAGATGCATGACACTACACTGCAAACATTTGAACTGCTTACATTCAAATCCTCCTTCTGTCCACTTAACAAACTTAAGTGACCTTCAATTCAGGCCCTATGCTGATCTCCAAACAGTAGACCTTAGCACAGTGATTTTCAACCTTCCTGATGTTGTAACCCTGTAATACAGTTCCTCAGGTTGTGGTAACTCCAACCATAAAATTATTTCATTGCTACTTCATAACTGTAATTTTGCTACTGTTATAAATTGTAATGTACATATCTGATATGCAACTACAAAGAGGTCGTGACCCACAGGTTGAAAACCTGAGAGGGTGATCCTAAGTAAACACGTGTGGCCATGACAATAGTATATCTAGAACAGCAACTATGAACCAAAAGTACATATAAAGAAAACAAAGGAGAACAAAAGGAAACTGAGAAAATATTTAAGAATGGAATAAAAGAACAAAGAGGTGCTGTGGCCACAAGGCCCTCAAGAGAGCACACAGGGTGGACATGGCTGCTGCTAGTTTCTCAGACTTAGAACCACCATGGGTAGGAGAGTGGTGCAAGTCCTTCATTCTGGTGAGCCTCACCCTTCCCTTCTTACCATCTTCTTAAGCTGGGTCTCTAAGGGTCTAATTATAGAGCTGACTGCAGTTCACTTTTAATACATTTTATGTTTCCAAAAGATTTAAACTATGAATCTTTTTGTTGCACATAAGCAACAAAATCAGCAGGTAAGTTTGCAAATGTGAAGTCACTTTTTCTATTTGACTCAGTGAAGTCTTACCTTATCCTTTCAGTGGGAGGGCCAGTATAATGCAACGGATTGAGATATTCTCTGGAGCAAAATTTACCTACTTCATCTACCCAATGACCCGTTAATGTTGGTGGACAAACCACCAAGGAAGGAAGTGGCATACATTCTGCCAATTTCGATTTTGCATATTCCTGGGCCCTTTACAAAAGAAAAAACAAGTAAGCAATTTGTTTACACTGATCAGGATTCAGAACCTTTATTTTGAACTATTGTTTTTGATTACCTCTGACAATGATCTCCTGCTAGGATGCAGATGGACTGTAATGTTTTCCCTAAGCCCATGTCATCACACAGAATCCCATGAAGCTTATACTTATTGAGAAAGGCTAACCAGTTCACACCGTCCTAGAAGATTGGGGAGAGAAAGGAAAACTATGAATGTAAGCAGAGCTTAAGAGTCTTTGTCTTGTAAAACGTACTTCTGTGAACCTAGATAAATTAAAATAGGAAACTAAACCTAAGACTATTGCATCAAAAAGAAAAAGTGACTTCACATTTACAAACTTACCTGCTGATACTTTCTGAGTTCAGCATTGATTGGCACTGGGATCTTGTAATTTTCTAACTTCTTCCCATCTAACAATTGCTCTAAAAAGTGTCGCTCTTTTGCTTTCAATTGGATTAATTCTTCTGACATATTTGGAGGGTCTGGAATGCCAGCCTAAAAAAGGTTTTTAAGATGTATTAGAATTAGACTCGCGAATAGTACATAGCTTATTTGTTAAGTGCCTGATGAACATGCAAAAAGCCCCGAGTTCAACGCTAGCATTGCATAAAACTACACCTGTGTAATTACAACATTCAGGGGTCGCAGTTCATGCTCAGCTACACAGAGAATCTGAGGTCAGCTATGTGAGAACCTCTCTCAAAAAGAAGTATTAACTAATGCGTGTTCTTTGTGTGGTGGATGGGGTAAGGAAAAAGAAGGTTGTCTAAAAGGCCTGGATTTCACTAGACAGTTCATGCCATTTATTAAAATTTTCTATCCTAAAATGTTATCAAAATAATTTCAGTTTTACAAAGGCAAACATACACACAGAAAAACATAATTAAAAATAATATAAAGACTTGATGGTAAATAAATGTAAAGATTTTAAAAGATACTAAAAGTGTTTGAAGAATTAGACAAAACATAGTGAGGACTTTAATTTGCAACAAGTGTTAATAAAGAAACAAAGATATGTAGCCTACTTTACATTCTATGCTGTTGTCAATCACTGTCAGCTTCACAGTGTTCTGAAGTCTTCAGATAGTGAATCTCAAAATATGGTATATAAAAGTTCTAATAAATCCCCCCAAGTTTTCTGTTTTATAACAAAGAAGGAATTGTGCACTGTATTCATTTTGTTAGCACCTGTATAATTTAGTGCCAAACTGCTTGAGCCTGAGCAAGAGTCTCAGCAAGAGCACCAAGAGTCCTAGTGACATTTATAGCTCACCAGATAGCTTCATCTAGGAAAGCCCTTGCCGGGCTGGTGAACACCGGAAGAGCTATTAAATCTCATCCTGGAGCATGAGGCAAATGTGAAATACATACAAACCACTTCTGACCTTTTCAAAATACAATATATTGGGGGGGATGGGGTGCTGTTTAACTGTTAGCTAAACTAGCCTCTTTTTTTCCCTTAAATAATTTAAACACATCAGTATTCCATTAAATTCTTTGACATACTGTGATGCTCATAGACCTGCCCTGACTATACCCAGCCTTAGGTTTCAATATTGATTTGACAGACTGTGTGTATTATGTCTGCACAAAGGCCAAAGGAAGATACCAGGTGTCCTGCTCTGTCACTCTCTAACATCATCATTCCTTTAGTTTCTTCTCACTGAACCTGAATCAGAGCCAGAATGACAGCCAGCAAGCCCAGTGATCCTCCTGTCCCTGGCCCTTAGTGTCAAAGTGACAGACTGTGACCAGCCTCATCTAGTTTGTTATGTGAGTGGTGGGGACTCAAACTCAGGTCCTCATACTTGTGTAGCAAGTACTCTTAGCCACCGAGTCATCTTTTCAACCAATGTTTTTTTTTTTAAATGAAAGACTAAAGCAATCAGTGCTCTTAACCGCCGAGCCGTATCTCTAGCCCCTCGAATCTTACTTTTGAGATAGGTATTTCTGTGCTAAAGGGTAGAGGTAATTGATAGAACACTTACCTACCATGTACAAGGCTTATGTTCAATCCCCAGTACCATAAAAAATTTTTAAATCCAAAATATTTACAATTATTAACTTTGGATCACCATACAATTAGTATTATTTTAAAACAAGTTTTGCCCATGGAGAACTAAAAACTACACTAACAAAGCAGGGTTGTGCTTGTGGCCAGGACATACCACAGTACATCAACCTGAGGTCTCATGATGGCACTGGACCCAACTTCAGTTTCATTACACACACACAGAGCCCTGACACACAAAATAAATCTGTAAAAATAAAAAGTTACTTTTCTGAGGTTATACAAAACACTAAACTCACAAACCCCAATCTCTCCCACTTACCTCAAGTGGCATCAATCTAATCAGTGTTGCAAAGCACTGGGTGGCCATGAATCTCACACTGTCTGTCTGATCACTCATTCTTCCCAATACAGGCACAACTAAAAGGACAATATATGGAACAATACCGACATCCAATTGTTCCATAACACCTGAGTAAGTCGTCAAGGAGATTTTAAAATAGTTCCCTGGTACACATCTTCATGTACTAGTATGCAAAGATTGCAACTTCAACATTTAGAAAAAAAAAAGTTTGGGTTTTTTTTGACATTTTCATACATGCATATAATATACCCTGACCACTTTACTTTCTATTATTTTCTGAGACAAGTTATCCTATAAGTCTAGAATGGCCTTAAACTCTTGGTCCTTCTGATTCTACCTGAGTGCTAGGATTACAGACGGACAACATCCTGCCAAGCTCAATGTAATGATTTCTCTTAACAATCCTAACTATATTTGCATGTTAGAACTCTTTTAAAAGCATTATGTAACTATTACAATTAAAAATAAAAAATCGAAAGACAGGCAGTGGTGATACAAATCTCTGATCCCAGCACTCAGGAGGCAGAGGCAGGCACATCTCTAAAGTCAAGACCAGCTTGGTCTATACAGTGAGTTCCAGGACTACACAGTGAAATCCTGCCTTGAAAAAACAAAAACAAAACAAAGCTGGGGATGAAGAGATGGCCCAGTGGGACCAATCCAAGGGACCTGGATTTAATTACCAGAACCCACATAATAGCTCACAACCATCTGTAACTCCAGTCCCAGGGGATCTGATGTCCTCTTCTAGTCTCCATGGGTACTAGGCATGCAAACGGTACACAGACAAGCCTGTGTGTGTGTGTGTGTGTGTTTATTTTTTAAAAATCTTACTGTTTGGGTTTTTTTTTTTTAAGATTTATTTATTTATTATATGTAAGTACACTGTAGCTGTCTTCAGACACACCAGAAGAGGGCATCAGATCTCATTACGGATGGTTGTAAGCCATGTGGTTGCTGGGATTTGAACTCATGACCTTCGGAAGAGCAGTCGGCACTCTTAACTGCTGAGCCATCTCTCCAGCCCATTGTTTGGGTATTTTTATTTGCATGCCTTGTGCTTGAAAAAAATCAGAAGAAGGAGTCAGGTTTCATAGGACAACTCAGTATCACCAATGATTAATTCTCAATTTCCCACCAGGAGCATAAAAATCACCACCTGGATATACTGAACCTAATCTCTGTGGCTGTGAAAATTCTGAACCAGAAGAACCAGAATTTTCTACTGATCTGACCTTATCCACCTTTCTTGCTTTGACCCATGGGATTCATACATTCCAAATTAAACAATGGCTGCCATGTCCTTCAAAAGAGCTTGTAGCACATTTCTAGATTTACTATATTTCAGTAAAAGGCAGAAGTTTACATGGCCTGAAGAGAAACCAGAGCTTAATTATCTTATATATTTCATTAATTTTCCCCTGGAAAAAACATGAACAGAGTTTGGAAACATATATTTAAGGTAAATATAACCCACCAAGTATTTAATACTAAGGAGACATTAAGATAAACAGATTGGTTACTAGTTTAAAGTTATATAAAAGTACTTTTGCATGTTAAAAAGTTATCTATTTTAAGCAATTCTTTAAACTTCTTATATGAAAATATAATCAGAATGAATTCATTGTGAAATGTAAATACTTCAAAATAAAATATAAAAAGCTGTCACTGTGTATATTTTAAGTGAGTAAACTGAATTATTCTTAAATAAAATGAATAAAAAATTTCAAGTCTGGCAAAATAAAGGATACAGGCAAGTGCTTCAATTGCACCTTCTTGCTTGACATTGTCATCAATTGCTCCCAACCAAGGAAGTACCTTCTCCAAAAAAATATTCATTGTTTCCAGGGTAGCTATTTTACTCATGACACCTATGCAACGAGCCGCCATATGCCTCACTGCAGTGCTAGGATACTGAAGGCACATATAAAGATGAGGCAAATGCTGTACCAGCTAAAAGTAATTGAAAAAAAAATTACATTACTTATTAGGGAATACTTAAAAAAGTTCAGTGTTCCTGATTTTTTTCGAGGTACCATACTTTGGTTTTGGGTAGGTATTTCCCAGTCCTGGCTTACCACAACATTATGACTACAACAGCATTCACTGCTAAATGTCTACTGCATAGAACATCAAGGCTACCAATAACAGCCAAGTACTTATTCAACAGTGAAGGCCAGCCACACATTTCAGCTGAGTACAGGGGGATAAAGATGGAGTTCTTTCTTTACTAATAATAAAAAAGATGGGAGCACTTTCTCTGAGAAGACTTGCTGTTTCTTGTCCAGACTGGCTTCAAACCACCACACACAAGCAATCCTACAACCCAGTCTTCTAAGAAACTGGGAATGGACAAAGGCCGCTACAGCTTATCAGAAAGTCTTAACAAGTAAAAGTATGGAGTTTTATTCCTAACCACTATCTCCTAGATTGAATTTTATGCATCTTATTTTAATGTTACGTAGTTACAGAGACAAGATAAAACTCTGTGCAATACAATAAACGGCAAAGAGTATCCCTAATGTAGATATATAGATTAACAGTAAAAGCCGGGCAGTGGTGGCGCACGCCTTTAATCCCAGCACTTGGGAGGCAGAGGCAGGTGGATTTCTAAGTTTGAGGCCAGCCTGGTCTACAAAGTGAGTTCCAGGATAGCCAGGGCTACACAGAGAAACTCTGTCTCGAAAAAAAAAAAACAAAAATAAAATAAAATAAAATAAAATAACAGTAAAAGCCAACCCAAAAGAAAAACCACACACTGGTGTCCCCTTGGCCACTGACCAGTTCCACCTTAGCAGGTGATCTCCTCCACCTCCACTTATCCTGAAGACATGTCCTGCTGCCTGAGCTCCTCCTTGTGTGGAGCTCTACCTATTATTGATCTAAACAGTCTACACTTTTCTTTCTCTTTACTCTGTCTCCTCTCCTTCAGAACTCTTTCCACAATGCTCCTTAAGTTTCCACACTGGGTTTTCATACCTGCACCCAATTCACAAGTCTCATAAGGAAGATTCTAGTTATACCACATTCTTAAAAATGCCATTAGTAGCAACATAAATTATATTTTTCAAGTATTAAAATTATTCAACAAGACTATTTTATCTGAAAAAGCACAACACATATTAATTACCAAGGGATGAAGTGCAGAATCCATTGAAGCTGCTGCTATTTCAAACACTTGAAGGGAATTCACCAATTCTTGAGCAGGAACATCACCTCTTTCCAGGAGAGACTTTCCATCTATTCAAATAAAAGTCCTATCACTCTATAACTAATTTTTAGAACCTAGAGTCCACAAAAAAAAAATCAGTACCCCCTCAGCTAATATAAAAATGTCAATAAAGCTTTTTGTATTAAAAATGGTGTGACTTTAAGTACTCAAATACTATACTTAAAGAGACCAAAGAGATTTAAAATAATAATGTATTTCAAAATCTATTTTCAAATATATAAGAGAATGGGAGAAGGCATACAGAATAACATGAAAGTTATCAGCCATGTTAGAGCTTCCATGCTCAGCTAGGACAGAATAACATGAAAGTTATCAGCCATGTTAGAGTTTACATGCTAGGCTAGGAGAAAAAGAGATAAGCAGCTTTCTTTTAAAAGGGTATGTGACACATTCTAAAAACCCTGAACTGATTTAAATACATGCATACCAAAATTACTTAGGTCAATCATAGTCTTCAATGGGCCAACCATGGCATCCCAAAGATGTGGCAACTTCACTGCCATTTCAGCACCAAAATGCTTCACTATAGTTGTTAAGGCAAACTCAGCTCCTCTCCGTTGTACCAGGTAAGGTTTCTGACCCTAAAATCCAATTTTGAAAGAATATTAGAAAAAAGTATACTACATTACAGTCTTAGTCAGAAGGATTTTAAAGTCACCATTTAAAAATTGACAGTGCTTCTATTAATCAATAAAACAATTACTGGATGAATTTATGGCCACTGCAAACATTTTCCAATAATAAATTCCACACAGACCTAAAACTCCTAACTAGATTTTTTTAGTTTAGCACAGAAATAAAATAATAGAAGGGCATATGCTATTTCTAGAGACAGTCACCAGTGACATTTTTAAAACGTTCACTGGCCCCCAAAAACAGCAGTCTCAGAGATGAAACCACATTTTTTAGCACTAACAGTTTACTGTAGAGCCCAGGTAAGAGCCCATGTCTTACACCCAAAGAACAGGAATAGTCACCCCGTTGTTAATATGCTACTGTAAGAGCTATTGTTATGTCTTAGGGCAAAGTGTCTGCCTGCATTCCCTGTCCTGAAATATTATCCGCACTCTTGTACATTAATTTGATCCTCCTTCCTCCCTCCCTCCCAGTCTGGCCTCAAACTTTTAATCCTCCTACCTCAGCCCAAGTAGTAGCTAATAACAACTTAGTTCTGAATCTAGAAACCAAATATTTAAGAGTAAAAACATTCGTGGGGGAAGAGGGGGATGGGATGGGGACTATTTACCTCATCGAGTTCAACCAGGATAGTCCCACTACTTCCTGCAGGTAGATCTGCTATCTGAGCTTTGATTGCTTTGGGGATAGGGCCTCGCCTGCTTGTGATAGCAAAAGCTGCTTTCTGGTGCCTATAGAGTGTAATGATACCTCTGTGCTTGGTGACAGTATGGTGCATTCCATCTTTTTCTGAGTTGGATCCTAATAAAGAAAAAAGCCATTTAATCAAAATATAGGTGAGCAAGTGCTTCCTGCTCCTAAAGAGACAATATAATTATCAACTCAGTGAGACCTCAATTTTTAAAGAGGATGATGTTGTGTTAGACAAAATTGTCTATTTGAATTAAGACATATTAAATACAACGAAAGTTATGGAGTAAAAAAACAATGAAAAATAGCACATGCAATGACAGTACCCAGGAATAAATATTAAAAAATATTAAATATTGATAATCAACATGAATTCAGAAAATCACTCACCACTGCAAAGTCCTACGTCTTCACGTAGGAAGACAATGATCCTACTATACCTTTAAGCTAATGTTATACAAGGGTCTTTCTTCCTTCTCACTTGTTTTTGAAAGTTGTAAGTCTATTACATTTCAAATAATAATTACATTTCAAATAATTTAGGCTTTCTAAAATCTTAATTTAAAAGTCATATAGGACTTAGTCATGTGACTACACCCGTGTTATTTTTATCTGAGATCATCTAAATGAAAGAGTTGTTTTTCATATAAATTTTCTACATAAAAATAGGAAATTTGGAGCTGGAGAGATGGCTCAGTGGTTCAGAGCACTGAATTCTCTTCCAGGGGTCCTGAGTTCAATTACCAGCAACCACATGGTGGCTCACAACCATCTGTAATGGGATCTGATGCCCTCTTCTGATGTGTCTGAAGAGAGCGGCAGTATATTTACATACATAAAATAAATCTTAAAAATAAAATAGGAAATTTGTTTATTCGGTATTATTTATCAAATAGACTACTCACATCATAACATGGCACTAAATCAATGAAACAAATTATTAACATCTGATACAGCTAGTTTTCTAGCCTAGTTATACTAAGCCACACAATGACTTTCAGGGTTAAGGAAGGCTGAACACAGACTTCTGCCAACTCTTTTACTCCTTACACAGACGGCTCGTTTACACAGACGAGAGCTGACTAGCAAATACACAAACTGGTACAATTTTATTATAATCAATCTTTGTTTCATACAGAATAAGAAATGGAGAGCTAGCTCTAAAAGGATCCAGATTTGTGCCTAAATTATACCTATAATCCAATGAAACTAAATTTAAATGGTCAATTCCTTCTCTATGCAAATAAAGGTTTAGACATATACCTTTAGAATTTTCCTGGCCACTTTGTGCTGGTACCGGGCATGTTACACAGGGAGTGAGGTATGGGTCCACACAAAGAGAGCTACAGAGGTTCTTAATAACTTTTGAATTAGGACATGGCATCCGTGTTGTACACTGCTGAAGAAGCTTAGCTATGTACTGAGCAGCATAGTTCTGTACTAGTGTATTCTCTTCTTTTTTAATTGTTTCCATTAGTGGTTTTATGATAGGATTTAGTTTCTCCGGAAGCTGCTGCAAGCTCACAACTGCACATGCAGCAAACGTATGTACTCTTAGCTGTAACACTTGCCACTCCTGGTTCGTCTCTGCAACTGTCATTTGGACCTGATGCCGTTTACTATCTAACTGCTGTAACACTTGAGGATTTAAATCAAAAGTTGATGTGACTTCATTAAAAACAGTAGTTACCTAGTTAGAAAAAAAAAGAAATGAAAACTCATTAATTACAGTAAGCTAAATAAATGTCTAAAATATCCCAACTAAAAGTATAGCTTAGTCTTTCTTAATATATTTTAAGAAAAGACAGAGTCTCTTAAGAGAAATAAAATTACCATTAAATACCACATTTCACCTAACTGGTAAAACATGAAAGCTACAAACAAATACAAACTGTTAATTTGAGGAATATCAAAATTCAAACTCGGGCAGTGGTGGCACACACCTTTAATCCCAGCACTTGGGAGGCAGAGGCAGGTGAATTTCTGAGTTCGAGGCCAGTCTGCTCTACAGAGTGAGTTCCAGGACAGCCAGCGCTATACAGAGAAACCCTATCTCAAAAAACAAAACAAAACAAAACAAAAAACTCAAGACTACATCTCTACTCCACAAACAAACACTTGGACTACAGAGTGAGTACCAGGACAGTCAAGACTATACAGAGAAATCCTGTCTTAGAAAACCAACCAAACTAACAAATAAAGATAAAAACCAAAAGAAACACAAACAACACACATACACAAACCAAAGTGCAGTATTCACTATATAAGGCCCAATAGTGCTATAATAGGGTACTTTACAAGCTTCATTAAAAAAAAACTGTTCTTCATCATTTTATCTTTATTAAAATATAATTCCTTCACTATAAATTAACTCATCTGAAGTACATAATTCAGTTATTTTCAGTATATTAAGAATTATGGCTCTCATAACCATTAGCAATTAGCAATCAATCACTCATTTCTCTGGTCCTATTAAACCTATTTCCCTTCTACACACACACACACACACACATACACACACACACACACACACACACACACACCAGGCTAATCTCGAACTCAAGCCTGCCAATTGCTGGAATTAAAGGCGTGCATCACCACCACTCAGCTACAAATAGGTTTATTTTAGCTATTTCATATGAATGAAGTCTCAATATAAGTTAAGTCTTTTGCAGGTTTTCTCATTCAGAACAACGTTCTTTGGGTTCATCTCTATTGTAGCATGTAATGATACTTTCTGTCAAATAATATTTAACCTTTGAATATAATCTTTCTACACATTTTATTTATATCAGTTGATTAATATTTGAGTTCTTCCTACCTTTTGAATATTATAAGTAAGTTACTGTACATCAAGACTGTGTAAAGGCTTATATAGCAAAGACAGGCCAGGCAGCGGTGGCACATGCCTTCAGCATTCTGAAGGTACAAGCTGTCTGAGTTTGAGGCCAGCCTAATTTACAGAATGAGTTCCAGGACAGCCAGGACCATATAGAGAAACCTTGTCTCAACTACCTGCTAATTAAAAAGAAAACCCAACCACAAAAATAGTCATCTTAACTGGGTAAATACAATTACTGAGAGCTTCCTTAAAAATGGTGTAATTTAAAATTATTGATCACAAAAGTTAAGTAAACACTGAAAAGCACAACTTTTCACAGATATTTGGTTTTTGATGTTGTTTTCCTTAGGGGGACAGTTTCACCAAATAGTACAAGCTTGCTTCTACATCATTCCCTGCTTCAGCCTCCTGAGGGCCGGGATTATAGTACTTGCCACCATACCCTGCTAAGAATTTCATCTTCTGAGACGTATAAATTACTGACATGGTAGACAACATGGAAAATGCTGTATTTATTTTGAAAGGAAAAGTTACATGGCATCTTATTTCTATCAAAATAAAATATAAAAAGTTCTAAATTCGGGCAGTGGTGGCGCACACCTTTGATCCCAGCACTTGGGAGGCAGAGGCAGGCGGGTTTCTGAGTTCGAGGCCAGCCTGGTCTACAGAGTGAGTTCCAGGACAGCCAGGGCTACACAGAGAAACCCTGTCTTGAAAAAACAAACAAACAAAAAAAACCAAACCAAAACAAAAGTTCTAAATTATAGGTACGTGACCATGCCAATATGCTCATCACAAAAGAACCAAATCCCCTCCAACTTACAATGTGCACTTTGTCTTGTCCATCTGGAATTATGCTCAAGACTTAGAGATCATTGCTACACTTAAAAATTTTAACATTATCCTAAGTAGACTATGCTATGTCAGCCTTCAGTAACTATTGTAAACCGAGGAAAAGCTTTCAAATAACTCAATTAATCCTATCATTTAACCAATGTTTATTAACTTACAGATGTGTAAAACCCCCAAGAACCAAGTCAACCTAGCACTAAGATAGAGACAAGTACCTGAGACCACAGAACTGCTTTACTCTTTTGCTTCTATGTCTAAATCTTTTCATCTGACACCAAGAAGAGAAATGCCCAGGAAACTAAAGCAGTTCTTCCTATCTTCTACAACCTTAGGATACACTGACAAGTGACAAAACTTCACAAGTTTTCCTGGAAGATGGATTAACCAGTTTTCTGTTCTCTAATTTCAAGAAACTCAGTATAAGGAAATAACAAGAACAAGAACTGTAGAGTACATTCCAAAGATATTAGTATGCTTCTGTAGTGGCACATGACAAATTTCTAGTCTTTGCTTTGTTTGGTTTTGGTTTTGGTTTTTCAAGACAGAGTTTCTCTGTGTAGCCCTGGCTGTCCTGGAACTCACTCTGTAGACCAGGATGGCCTCGAACTTAGAAATCCGCCTGCCTCTGCCTCCCAAGTGCCGTGAGTCACGGTTCCACTGCCCAGCGTCAAATCTCTAATCTTTACTTCATGCTCTAAAATTAAGAAAATTACTTCTTTACTCACCAGGTCGTTAGCTTGATCTATTGTTAAAACACTGTTGTTTACTCTATTACCAACTTCAATATGTGCATCAGCTAATGATGATATAAACTGTTTACATTCATTCTGCATACGTGTGAACGGAACAGCAATTTCATCATAATACAAATGTTCTGAAAGGATATCAAGTAAACGCGGCTGCACAGCTAGGGTAACAGCTTTACACTCCTAAAATACAATAGATAACAAGATTTAGGGAAAATATAGAAACATAATGGCAGAAATAGAAACCTTCACTTCAGACAGCCAAATGTTACATTGCCACTGATTTTGAATCTATACTCTGTTATCTTCCAGAATAGTTAGTGACACAAAGGAAAAGTATTACATCAAAACTGCTCTGAAATTTTAATTTGAATGACTACACGACATGCACGTGTAACTACAATTCCATTTAATTTTCAACCGAATTATTCTTAGTTTACTCTGAATTTATTCAATATATATATATACATATATGTATATACAACAGACGTTTAAAAGTATATTACTATAAAAATCAATCAGAAAACATCTGGCATGCACTAAAAATGTTCAAAATTTGTTATTAGGTATCTTTAACAATCAACCACAGCTTCACATGCTGTATTGTAAAAATGGATATAATTTAAAAGCTACTTACCTGCCCCCAAATTTAACTAACCCTTCCCACTCTCTCTGGTTGTTGCCTGCCCCAACAACAGGGGCAATGGCCTCAGTGGTGAGCCATGAGGGGTTCTGTGGGATCTGGGTGATCAGCCTGGGCTTCACAGAGTAAATCCAGAGAAGCTCTGTGAGGGTCCAGAAACCGAACTGTCAACACTTGCTGCTGAGTCTGAGAGGCACAAAAACACAGCATCACTGCCTCTCCAGCACATGGTGTCCTGACAACAAAACAGATAAGCTTTGCTTCTTTCCAGAGGCAAAGCGGGGTCTCGATTGCAATAAAGCATGGTTCAATTACTTTTAGACATCGCTTTGACAAACTGCTAAGAGGCAGTAACAAGCAACTCTCACAGCAAGTGCAGACAGTTAAATTTCCAGAATTCCAGTCAATGGGATAAATAAGACTAGCAGGAAGTTTCTTTGATTTACAGAAACAAGTCTTACACAAAATCGTACATGTTAGAGAAACTTAAAGTTGAAAAGGCTAGAAGGGAATTTGGAAGCAAAGATTTGAATTTAAATGTGGCGATTTCTTTTCCTTGCAACCAAAATTTCTCCCATTGTTATTATCCATATAAATAGAACTCCAAAATACAAAGCACAGGCCTGGCGGTGGTGGCACACACCTGTAATTCCAGCACTGAGGAGGCAGACACAGGTGGATCTCTCTGAGTTCGAGGCCAGCCTGGTCTGCAGATCAAGTTCCAGGACAGCCAAGTCTATGCTGAGAAACCCTCGACAGACAGACAGACAGACAGACAGACAGACAGACAGACAGACAGACAGACAGACGACAGACAGACAGAAAAACCAAAGCACTGAAAAATGTGCTACCTAATAGTAACAACCAACTGGATATATACAGTCAGGTCATGTCCTGACTCTTTTTATACACACTCTTTTTATACACAGGGAGCTTTTGTAAGACTGTAGGGGATGGACAAATACTAAATATGAACACAATTTAGTAGTCTTAAAAATGAATGGAGTGCAAAAAAAAATGAATGAGGTGCTAAAAAAATCAAATTAAAAGTAAGTGGAAAACAAATGTTCAATACTATATGGAATACTTTTCCATAACTTAAACTTTTATAAAAAATTTGTTCTTACTTTTTTGTTATATTATAAATAGTTCTAAATGCTAATGGAAATTGGTTTTACTAAATTTGTCCTTATTACTTTAGGAATATACCTTACCTTTTGTAAAGCAGCCCATTCACAGATCACTAGCGCAACACTAATTCTCTGTAAAGCAGATTTGGAATTCAAATGGAAGAGTAGTAGCTGGCCCAGGGATTCTGCTGGTTTGATTTCTTGGTTTACCATGTTTACACCTGGATCACAAATACAGCAACAGAGTGCTCCTAACAACCTAAAAAAGAGGAAAAGGCTACATGCAGAAATTACCTTAGGCAAAACTTCTCCTGCTAAAGTTATACATTTCCCCATAAAAACCATAACTTATCTTCCATCTTATTTTCATGAATAGACAAGAGGTGGTTTATTTTTGGTTTTGATACAAGGTCTAATATATCCCAGGTTGGCCTTCAACTCTTTATGCACTTGAGGTTGACTCTGAACTCCTGATCTCCCTGGCCTCACCTCTCAAGTGATACTCCAAGTGTATGCCACCACACCGTTTATGTTGTGTCTGGAATCAAGAGACCTATGCCTGCTAGGCAAACATTCTGAGTTACACCTCTAACCCAAAATTATATTTTTAAAACTTTAGAAACTTAAAAATATTTACTTGCTTCAATTCTGCTTAGGTAACTAATGTAGAGGAAGAACAACTGGAAGAACAAGCTATGAAGAAATCTTCTGGTTAAATTGTATACCATTAGCAGAATTGTCACTCTCTGATACCTGGCACTTGGTGAGTACTCACTTGGCTGCCATCATCCTGGCCCTCATAACTACAAAGTCCCTGGTGGCTGGGTCCTCCATGATGGTGTCTGCACCTGCAATATACTCCTGAAGCACTTCTTTATTCTGGATTTGGCCTTGCCGTACCTTACCACCTGTTTTTTCCTAGAGAAAAATCAATAATTACAGGCTAATCAATTAAAATTTAATTGGAAACAACAAAAGTTTTATTAAAACTCCAGTAAAATGTAGTTTTTTGTAAAATTTTAATGAAATAATTACTGTTCAGTTTATCAGAGTCTGAAGAATTTCTAACTAATGTTAATGGAGAATTGTTTTAGAATAAAACAATAAATACAAGTTTCTTAAAAGTTACTGTATTAGTAATAACAAGCTGAACATAGAAATACCTTATGTTTCTCTACACTTACCTTGGCTCTAGCTTTTACTTCTAGCAGCATATTTAAATCAATAGGTAAATGAGAAGGCTGCATCATTAAGCAAAGCCAAGCACCCATCCACGGACAAGCAGCTGCCACCACATACTGAACTGAAGCCTTGCTCAACAGTTCCATCCAGACCTACAAAGGGGAATGGAGAACATGAAACAAATTTTTCTATTAAGTGCTAATAAAGTCTAAAACATATTTTTAGAGAAAATGAACTGGAAGGAAAGAAATAGCAATGAGATTCATTTGAAAAGGCAACATAGAGGTTTACTTTGAAATACCAATTTTGTTCATAGATTATACACTACATAAAATAATATAAAGGGAAGTTTTTTAGTTTTATTGTTGTTTTTAAGAACATGGGGGCCAAGAAGATGGCACAGTCAGTAAAGGCAGTTGCTGCCACACCTGACAATCTAAGTTCAATCTCTAGAACCCATATGGAAGGAGACCAACTCCTAAAAAGCTATCCCTAATCCACACACACCACTCAAACCAGCACTGGCCCCCCACGAAATACAAGTTGTGGTTTGTTTTAGACTAAGTTTATTTTTTAGTGTATGTACTTTATGTGTGTTTTCCCATAAGCACCACAGGTATGCCTGGTGCCCATGCAGGCGAGAAGAAAGTGTCATATTTGCCTAAAACTGGAGTTACAGAAAATTATGAGCTGACATGTGGATGCAGGGAAGCAAATCTAGGTCCTCTTCAAGAGCAACAGTGCTCTTAATTACTGAGCCAATCTCCAACCCAATAAACAAATATAAGGTTTTTAAAAAGGAATCTAGAAGCAGGTGTGGTGGTGCATGCCTCTAATCCCAGCACTTGGGAGGCAGACGCAGGAAAATCCCTGTAAGGCCAGCCTGTCAGCAAAGTGAATTCCAGGATAGCCAGAGCTCTTACATAGAGAATCCATGTCTTCAAAAAAACAAAAAGAGTTGGCCATGTGGCTGGAGAGATGGCTCAGTGGTTAAGAGCACAGACTGCTCTCTGCCTAGAGGTCCTGAGTTCAATTCCCAGCAACCATATGGTGGCTCACAACTATCTGTAATGGGATCTGGTCCCCTCTTCTGGTGTGTCTGAAGAGAGCAATGGTGGTGTACTCATATGTGTAAAGTAAATAAGTAAATCTTTTTTTAAAAAAAGGAGTTGGCCATGAGAGTACACATCCATAAAGCACTCAAGGATCATGGGTTTAGGGTCAGCCTGAGATATCCAGGTAGAACTACTCAACAAAGAAAAACCAATATAATACTTGATACTTTATGATCAAATTAAATTAATATAATCATTAGTTTATGACATATAAACATAAATGTTTATAAATTAAACCTGCCATGCCAGGCATGCTCATACATATCTGCAAGGATTGGGAGATAAAAGCAACAGGACCAGGAGTTTGAGGTCAATCCCATCTACACAGCAAGCTCAGGCCAGCGTAGGTTATGTGAGACCTTGTCTTGAAGACACTGACAAAGTGAACACATACACACACACACACACACACACACACACACACACATATTCTCTCTCTCTCTCTCTCTCTCACACACACACACACAAATTAAAAATATTATTAAAAATATTAAAAAATAAAAAGAGGGCTGGCGAAATGGCTCAGCGGGTAAGAGCTCTGACTGCTCTTCCAAAAGTCCTGAGTTCAGATCCCAGCAACCACATGGTGGCTCACAACCACCCATAATGAGATCTGACGCCCTCTTCTGGTGTGTCTGAAGACAGCTACAGTGAATTACGCCGGAGTGAGCGGGGGCGGCAGAGGTCCTGAGTTCAATTTCCAGTAACCACACACATGATGGCTCACGGTCATCTGTACAGCTACAGTGTACTCATACACATAAAATAAATAAAATAAATCTTTAAAAAAAAATAAAATAAAAATAAAAAGAACATTAGCTTAACAGGACATGTAACAAAAGAAAGAAAAGAAAATTACCAACCTGAACCTACTATTATTAAATCCCACACAAAGTCTAGTTTTCTGGTTCATCCTCTAGATTACTGGACTCTTCTACGTCTTAAATGGCTTAATTCATTAAAAACTCTCGCCGGGCGGTGGTGGCGCAGCCGGGCGGTGGTGGCGCACGCCTTTAATCCCAGCACTTGGGAGGCAGAGGCAGGTGGATTTCTGAGTTCGAGGCCAGCCTGGTCTACAGAGTGAGTTCCAGGAGAGCCAGGGCTACACAGAGAAACCCTGTCTCAAAAAACCAAAAAAAAAAAAAAAAAAAAAAAAAAAAAACCCTCAACAGTATAGTAATTTTTTTTTTTCAGACCTCATTACAGATGGTTGTGAGCCACCATGTGGTTGCTGGGATTTGAACTCATAACCTTCGGAAGAGCAGTCAGTGCTCTTAACCACTGATCCATTTCTCCAGCCCCAATTATTTTTAAATTATATCTACAAATTTATTAGGAAGAGAAATATAGACATACTCGTCATGTACCTTGTGAATAAGATCCAGAATTTCCTGGCTGCTTTCTAAAACACAAAACTGAAAAATGTGTCGCAGCATATCCGACAGGATAGGTATGAGCCAAGATGATGAGTTCTGAAAACAAAAACAGATTCAAAGCTATGACATGTAGTTCCTAGAAGTTAGCCTACATGAACAAAAAGGCAAATAAGACAAACACTGTCATAAGAGACTATATGCCTTATCAAAAAGATTCAACTGGTGATAAATTTTGGTAAGATCAAATAAGTATTGCAGTTATTGCAATGGCTTGAAAATTACACAATCCTATAATCACAGGGAAATGGGAGAAAACTGATTATACTAACATCAAATTTTCCTCAAATAAACTGAAAGTACAGGACCAAGCTATGAGCAGCAAATGTTACTTACGTCATCATATATCACTGCTTTATTAGGAACTGGGAAATGCTCAGATCACTGCTGCTGTGCCAAAAGATCAAAGCCTTAGTTCTGCATACTCATCAATAATGCAAGGTACCAGAATAGTATTATTGACTTTTTCTCTTACTCTCAGCTCAATCACTGGCAATCTAAACAGTTACCTGTAGACACCAAAGTCCGTGTCTAGAGGAAGATGTCTGCCCTGTATTTATAACAAGTAAAATGTGCTATTAAGTATACTAGCTGTCTCAGGTTACAAATGCTGGTGAATATATGTCTCAAATATTTAAATCAGCCAAGGGAAGAAAGAGTACATGGGAAGAACACAGAAGACACTTAGAGAAGACTATTCTACATAATTGTGCATATGTGACACAGGTTTTGTTTCGTTTTCCTTTTTTCTGAGACAGGGTTTCTCTGTTTCGCCCTGGCTGTCCTGGAACTCACTCTGTAGACCAGGCTGGCCTCAAACTCAGAAATCCGCCTGCCTCTGCCTCCCAAGTGCTGGGATTAAAGGCACTTGCCACCATTGCCTGGCGACACAGGTTTATCAAGCCCAAAGGTTGTATAGTATCAAGGGTGATGATTGTGTAACACCAAGGGTAAACCCTAATGGAAACTATCAACTTCAGAGAAGAAAATCCACTAATAATAGTGAGTGCCTTATTTCTCCATACAGGGTTGTTCACAGTGGGAGATGCTGTATACAGCATTGAGTCTTTCTCTCAACTTAAAACTGTTCTAAAAAACTAGACATGGTGCTGCATGCCTTTAACCTCAGCACTCCTGAGGGAGAGGCAGGCAGATCCCTGTGAGCTTGAGGTCATCCTGGTCCATATACTGAGTTCCAGGACAGCCAGGGCTGTTAAGAATGACCCTGTCAGGGTTGGGGAGGAGTGCACATAGTTCCAGGCTGAGGACATAGTTCCAGGCTGAGGACATAGTTTATGCTAGAATGCTTGCCTTATATGTATGAAACCCTGGGTTAAGTCCACAGTACTATGACAGAAAGAGAAAGAAACAAAGAATGACAATGTTTCACATATGTTACAACAATGAGATTGTCACTATCACCTATTAGCATAGCCTACAGAGGAGCACTGACAATACTATACACTGACCAGACAGACACGGAGCATTTATTGTTGATGAAGAGGCAAAATGGTGTATCTACTTTGAAAGACAACTTAGAAGTCTCTTACAAAACTAACCATACTCTTATAGTATAGTCTAGTACTTGGGCTCCTTAATAACTGCCCACAGAAAAGAAAGTATTCATATACACAAAAACCTCTACTTTATAAAAGCCTTATATATGTACTACCAAAACTTGAAGGTAGCAGTGGTGTCCTCCAATCGGTAAATGAATAAATTAGAGTACAAGACAGTAACAGTATAAGATACCCTTAAGAATGAGCTATCAAGACATGGCAGAAAGTAAATTTAAATGCATATTACATAGTAATGACTAGGTTCCACAGTGGATGACTCCAACTTATTACATATGTAAAACTATGCAGACAGTAAAAGGCCAGTGATTGTGAGAGGCTGTGAAGATGGGGAATGATGAGAAGGACAAAGGTGATTTGCAGGGTATTGAAAATAACTCTATGATACTATAGTGTACAGTCATATATGTCTTTACACATTTGACAGTAACAAATACTTTTTAAAAATCTTCCAGTTTTATGGGCAAAACAAAACAAAGTTGATAATCAGAAAAACTGAGAGTAAACAATAGAGCCATCTTTACAAGGATATACTGAGCTATGGTGACATTTACCCACCAAATTACTGCCAATTACTGAAAGTGCCAGCTGGTGACAAGGAACGCTAGCATGTGGCTCACCTTCTCACTCTGTACTTAAACTTACTTCACATTTAAAAGTTGGAAAGCAATCCATTTCTTTCTTTCTCAAATTTAGGTGAAAGCTGAAAGTTGCTCAGACTCCCACATGAATCTGACGTAAGCAGTATACTGTGAACCATGTAATCTCTGTGAATTTGGGAGTTTAATTTTTGATCATCAGTTCTCTCATCTTCAAATTATAAATAGTAGTAGCTACCTCCTTTAGAGTGCTTGTCATAGACCCTAGCATAAAACGAATCCCAGTAATGTCTCAGAGAACTGTTACTTAAGTATCATTCTATATCACAGAATATAATAACATTTCTAATTAAAGTATGACAAAAGTATGTTTACTCTCTATATAATTATTTATTTGTATAGAATTAACATTTCCAAAGTCCTCTCTTTCATATTACCTCACTTGATCCATAACTACAAGAAAGGCTGCAAAAAGATTTTAATTTAAAAAAAAAATGTGTATGGGTGTTCTAAATGTATGTCTGTTTACCACTTTGGTGCCTGTGCACACAGACAGCAGAAGGATGTGGGATGGATGCCCTGAATTGGAGTTACAGGTGTTTGTGAGCCTCCATGTGGTTTCTGGGAAATGAACACAAATGCTCTGGAAAAGAGTCCATGCTTTTACTTGCTGAATCATCTCTCTAGCCCCAGGGGTTTGGTGTGTGTGCTTGGGGAGAGGAGAGAGGGGGATTGAAATGTATTCTCTCAACAATATGTTTTAATTTTTGTATGTAAGTATTTTGCCTACATATAGGCACATCTATCATGTGCATGGTGTCTAAGGGATTTAAAGAAAATATGCTAGAACTCAGTGCTTGTCTGAGATCTTTGCATTATTATATGTTGAAGGTGTTACGGCAGCAATCTAAGTTTTAACTGATTGTTCTTCATGTTTTATCTGTTACCATGCTAAGAATCCTGACTCACAACCCAATGCTAGCACAGAAGCAAATGCAAAAGAAGCAGAGAAGGGAGGTCAGTTTAAATTAATTGTAGGCTCTATTGTCACATCTAGTACCTTGGAGCCAAATGTGCTCAGAACATTCCGAATTTTAGGATAATAAAGAGATGGGTTGCATGCATTGTACATTACATAACCCCTTATAGACTCTAAAGAAACACTTAAATGTTATTTTTATAAATACACATATGCATGGAATAAAAGACTATAAATAACTTTTCAGAATGGTTTGATACCAAATGATTAATTCATAAAATTTACAAAAAGCTTTAAATTTCAAAACTGCAAGCAAGCAAACTTTTTCAAAAATTCAGGCAAGGGGTCATGGAATTTCCACAAAACTATAATAAGTATAGTTTTAACTAACTCCCAGGTAATCTGTGAAGAATACAATTTTTAAATGATATCAGATGGGGATTACTCTGACAGTTTCTTGATGTTACTGGGAACACAAGATTTATAATAAAGTTTTCACTACATAGTAATTGTATCCAAACAACAGTTTAGATTTAAAGAGGGTTGCAGTGAGATAATTTATCAGGTAAATGTGCTTGATGAATGGAGTTTAATCCCTAGAACCCACCTGGCAGAAGGAAAGAGTCAACTCCTACAAGTTTTTCCCCTGACCTTCATGTGTGTGCCACATCCACACACGTAAGACCAGATACACGAATGAATGACTAACTATAAAACAAAAATCAAAGGGCTGAGGAGACAGCTCAGTCAGCAAAATGTTTACTAAGCACCCAAACCAGAGTTTGATACCCAGAATCCACACTGAAAAAGAAGAAAGGCAGGGTGGAGCAGTGGAGGCTGGAAAGGCGGGAGAGGGTTGTCAGGGTGAGGAGGTGGCACACATCTCTAAACCCAGCACTCAGGAGGCAGACAGAGGCAGATCTGAGTTCCAGGATAGCCTGGTCTACAGAGTGAGTTCCAGGATAGCCAAAGCTACTTAGAGAAACCTTTTCTCAATAGAAGAAAGGAAGGGAAGAGAAGGGGAAGGGACGGGGGCGGAAGGGAGGGGAGGGACAAAACAAAACAAAAAACAAAACAAAACCACCTGGGGCTAGGAATGGGGAGATGGCTCAGTGGTTAAGAGCATTTGCAGCACTTGTAGAGGACCCAGGTTCAGTTCCCATTGCCCACATCAGATGGTTCACAACCACTTATAACTCCAGGGATCTTCTGGCCTCTGGAGCACCAGACACAGATGGTGCACATAATAAATGTATGCAAGCATTCTGATCTTTTGATATATAGCAAAAAATGAAGCAATGATCTGGTCTGTCTTATAAAATTTATAGAAGTTTTGAGGTTACCATTTATAATTATCAGCTCTTACCTGGTCCTGTGTTGATAATAATGTAAAGAGAGTTTCCAATGCTGCTCTTCGAACTGAAGATATAGTGTGATGCAAAAATGGCCAGACACGTGGGACTAAAACTGTCAGTGACTGCTGAATACTAATGAAGAAGAAACCAATTAATCTTATTCATTCTCTCTTGAAACTCCATAGATAAATTATCTAATACATGTTGTATGGACCTAATCATGTTGGCATGGCTTTTTAATAAACTAAAAATGATCCAATTTTCATGAGCATTTACTTACACTCTCAAAAATGTTATTATAATGCAGAAAGACAGAAAAATGTAGCCAATAAAGGGTAGAGACTTAATATTAAGGTTCTCTATAGTACTAATGCCATAATTCCATCATCAAGTTCGAACTTTCCAATGTATCTGCAGTTTCCTTCCAAGGAAAATGGGATAAGTATCCTAGCTACACCATCAGGTCTGCATAACTGTTTTCCATCCGAGGGTTATACTCAATGTGTAGCTAATCATAATTTATATTCATCTCTCAGGCCACTTCAAATGGCAAGAGACGAAGAGGCAACAGCAGTTTTGAGCTTTATTCTCCCAGTTTAGCATTTACTCTATTAGGAAGACTCCCGTTCTTCCTTCTCAGATAAGACTTTAAATGAAGGAAGATACAAAGCCAAATCTAGGTTAACGAGTCATAGCACTTCTGCCATACTGAGGAGCCATTTTTTAAAGGTACCTCAAATTAGGAAGTCATTTGTAAGTAGCATCTGAACTATATCCTTCAACAGAAAAAAGGCAGAAACCAAACACAGACCATCCCCATGGGCTGCCTCCCTCCGCCCAGGAGCTATCGTCAATGCTATTTTCATCACCTGCAAGTAGGACTTCCTGTGTTTATTTTTGTAAGTTCATTTTAAAAGTTCCAATTTAAATACATGCACATACAGACATAAGAAATTCAGAATACATAAAAGCATGACAATAAAGCTGTTAATAGTGTAATTATTCATGCACCACAAGACATGCTGCATTTCTTCTTGCATAAGCTGCAAAATATCTGCCAATTACCATAACATATGCTTTTTTTTTTTTTGGCTTTTCAAGATGTGTTTTCTCTGTGTAGTTCTGGCTATCCTGAAACTAGCTCTATAGACCAGGCTGGACTCAAAACTCAGAGATCTGCCTGCCTCTGCCTCCAAGTGCCAGGATTAAAGGACTGTCACACCACTCCACAGCTGAAGCAACTTTTCTAGTTAGGCAATTTTGAAACAAAACGGATAAAAAACTACATTATTTCACATTGGATTATCAGATATTTTATTACATTGTATAATTTTCTTACATTATCTAAGTTTTTTAAGTATTTCAGTATTTTATGTATATGGATGTTCTGTCTGCATGTATGTTCATGCATTAACATGCACACAGTGCATTGGATGCCCTGGAGCTAGAATTACAGATGGCCGAGAGCTGTCATGCCTGGCATCTGGATCCTACCTGGTGAGGTCTCTTCAGCCCCACATTATTTAGTTATCTTGATACCACCTACTAAGGTCCACAGGCTAAATAAATCTATAGACTTCCCTTTACTTCTTTTTTACATGGAAGTTTTACTAGAGCACATTCCTCTATACTGGCAGTTTTGTGGTTACAGTAACACTATGGAACAGTTTCATCTACAACTGGCTTACAACCCAAAAATGTTCAGTATTTAGGTCTTTAATGAGATTTACTTAAACCTCTGGTTTGAAGCAATTTAAAACCCCTTTGACTTTACAGCTCGGGATAATTGTCACATAAACCTGTTTAGTCCCTGTGTATTGTATTAGTAATAGAAGCTGTCAAAGTTAGAAGCCCTGCATGTGCACTGCCGCTTCACTTGCTGCCTTCTGTAGTTACTCACTTGCTGTTCCTATGTGCATGTTGTTCTACCAGCCTAAATTCTGCACTAAATAGTACTAGCTGATAATATATACTTTTCATATATGTTTGAATTTCACTCAAATACTCATTTATACAGCTAGAAGTTACTTTAAATCATAATCATATGAACATTCAATGAATAACCTCATTAGGCTACAATTACAATTTCCTCATTCATTTACAAAGCTGCGTGACATTTCTTCTGCATCTCTGTGGATATTATTAATAGAGTCTACGGCCATACCACCCTGAACACGCCCGATCTCGTCCGATTACGGAAGCTAAGCAGGGTCAGGCCTGGTTAGTACTTGGATGGGATATTACTAATAGAAACAGAAGCATTCTGGCATGTCACTCAGATGGGACACTCCTGAGTCCTCACACCAGTGTTAGAACTGAAAAACCGTTAAGTTTAAACAGTTAGTGTTTCTGTCTTCATTGAATCCTGTCTTTAAATTTTGTAGTTCACCATTACCTGTTATCTTCCTGACTAGTAATTACTGAAATTAAGGACAAGAACTGAAGAAATAAACATTACACAGAAAAAATTCACAGAAAGGGAAAATCTTGTGAAATATAAAACCGATGTCAAATTTTAAAAATCTGTATTATGAAGCCAGCACTGTAGATAATATATAATGACTCATTTTAAAGTATCTATTTAGATCCATAAGATAATAAACTATAAAACTATAACCCAAAGAAAGAAAATAACTACTCTGATCTTGCTATGTGTGTGTGCAACGCTGGCACTAACTAGACTTCGCTTTGTTCACAGCAGGCAGACAATCTCCCACTAGGCTCTGATCTCAGCCCTAAAAGCTCCTTTCTTGTCCTAAATGTTCTATTTTTTTTCCCTTTTCCTTTTTCTTTTTTAAATTATGAGAGGCACCAAGAAAGACATGTGGCTAAGCAGTCATATGGGCGCTGGGAACAGAACTTAGGTCCTTTGCAAGAGTAATACGTGCTCTTAACCACTCAGCTATCTTTCTAGCCCTGTCCCAAATGTGCTAGTAGCTACAATAAAGGACTAAAACTTCCCAAGAAAAAGTGGTATGTTCAACTTACAACACTGTTCTTTAAAGGTGCTAAACCAGTCTAAGTTTAATCATCTGGAAAGATATATAAAGGATTATTATTCTATACCTCTAATAAAAAATAATTACCTAAAAAATAAATAAATAAATAAAAATAAAAAAAATTAAAAAAGAAAAGAAAGAATTACCTGCATTGCTGGACCTGAGGGTAAGTTAACATGGATGAAAGGAGAGTCATAATACTATTTGTTGAAGCTGTAAGATCATCTAATTCCAGTAGAGAATCCCATAAGGTATTTATAATAGAGGGAACCTGTAAGATCAGTTTTTAAGAAAAGTTACTGATTTCACATAACATATTTTATAAATCCTGCCAAATTAGATCCCAAGGGTCACTACGAGTCAACAGCATACATAATGAGTATGGACAATGTCAGCTTTAAGGAACATCAAGGAGACACCATTTGTCACTAACAATTCTCTCATCCTCTTTTTAGTGCCATTCGGCTCTACTTTTGTCACTTCCTCTCTAATCAAATTTTTACTGGACAGGATAATTTCAGGGAATTTTAAGTGATATCAACAATCATGCAAATGCAAATTTAGTTTTTGAGCTCATAAAATAATGCTGACTGCGCTTTTAACCTCATATTCTAGATTTGAAAAATGGGAAGTGTAGCTAAAATTTAATAGTCTCAAAATGAGATCAGGTTAAAATGCCAAGCTATAAAATCAAAACAAACTTCACATCTCTAAACATAAGGGATGAAATCAGAGAAAAATAGCTGTTTCCTTTTCAAAGAAATTCTGTGTACTAAGTACAGTAAGGGAATTAGACAATACACAATTCACTGTTCCCAAAGATAACATATAATCAAGCTTGCATGTATCAGAGGGATGTTAGAGACAAGAAAATTTCTACAAAAGGTGTAGATAAAATAAAAAGAATGCTACGTCTTTCCTTCTATTCCATTTGCAAATGTAAACATGCTCTATAGGAAGAAAATGCTGAAAGACTTTTAGTATTACCTTTTGCGTCTGAAGGTAGACAAGGCTTTCTACTACAGGAACTAAGGATGCTGCAGCAACGGCTCTAACATCGTCATCAAGGTCCTGGAGTCCCTCGATTATTCGAGTTAATACTTTAGGCAATAAAGTATTGATTACATCCTGTAAAACAGTACATCAAAACATGCTAATTTTCTATGGTATAATTGCTGTGCTCAAGTGTATCTATTAACTTTGAACTACATTCCTGTATTTATATATTTGAAAAAATTCATAAACAGTATAGATAAATTAGCATAAGACTGCATAAACAATCCCACTTGAGAAAGAATCCAAATATTTCTGGATGTAACTTAAAATACCAGAACAGTTCTCAGTAAGCCTATAAATTCTGTGTGTGAACACAAATACATATATATGTCCCTGTCAAAACCCTCAGCTTACATTTTTTTCTTCAATATCACTGGCAAGGAGATATGAGAGAGATAAGAAGGAAAATCTACATCCTTCTGCTTCTCTTTATTGCAATGTAATCTCCTCATTTTCCTCACTACGGCTAGCTTCTCTGGACTACTCCTCTGATCATATACTTGGACTCTCACTAAGAGCAACTGCTACCCAAGCATGAAGACCTGAATTTAAATCCCCAACACCCACACATATTGTTTTTTAAAGCCAGGCATAGCTGTGTGTGCCTATCATGCCGTTATTATTGGTGAGAGATAGAGGGCTTCCAAGAGCTTGCTGGCTAGACAGTCTAATCAAAGCAGTGAGCCTCCAGTTCAGTAAGAAACCCTGTCATGCATTCCATGAGGAGTGACGACGCTGTGTAAAGTCAGCATACCAGAGACACTTTCATATCCATGATCACTGATACAATATTCACAGTACATGTCATCAACACATAAAGGAGAGAAGAAACTAGGTTATATATACAAAATAGAAAAAGTTATTCAGCTGTGAAGAAGAAGGGAAGTGTGACTTCTGCAGGAAGATGGAGCACAAAGGTAGTAGAGAGAAGTGCCCTGAAACAACCCAAGAAACAAGCCAAGAATAGGAATGAGAGATATAATGTTTACTCAGAAATAATAATAATTATAGCAGAAGAATCTCATGGAGCTAAAATAAAAGCTGAATCCATGGGAACGGCCTCTTGGCCAGAGGTGGAATTACAAGAAAATCTGACAAAAAGTAAGCTGTTCCTTTACCTAAGATGATGATGGCCCACTTCAATTCTAAACATTTATCTAAACATCTGAATTCCCCACCAGAATGTCTTTTTGCCACCTATACCCACAATAAAATGTCCTCATGGAACCTGTTATATACTGTAATTAACTTTTTATACAGTAAAAATACATATGAAAATTTCAAAATTAACAAATTATATTATACTACAAAATTATATTAACATTAACAAAAAATTAATTTTAAAATTATAAAAACAAAAGAGAAATGCTTCTCAAAAGATGAGTCAGTTTATTGTCAGAAGACCAATAAAAAATAAAATTTTTAAAAATTAGTCTTACAAGAGAAATGTCTTTTTCAAGAAAAAACATGTCACTTGGTTATCCAATATACATATATAAAAGTAGCAACATATGAACTGAGCTGATTATATTTAGGAATATATATATATATATATA
>NW_022196904.1:167961715-167972403 GCF_008632895.1 Mastomys coucha | reverse complement strand
ATATATATATATATATATACATACAAATAGGCATGTGGTAACAATGGGAAAAAAGGCCATGAATTTGAAAGAGAGCAAGAAGGGGTATATGGGAGGTTTTGGAGGGAGGAGAAAAGGGAAGGGAGAAAGGTAATTATAATCTCAAAAATTAAGAGAAGTTTTAAAAAATTTAGTCTATGAAACAGGTACAGCTTTTCAAATACTAATAAGACATTTTCTGTTCCTTGTTTTATAGAAGCTACAAGTTAGGAAAAGGTTGCATTTGAAGAGTCACTATGTGGGTTGCAGTGACTAAAAGGGCGGGAAAAGCAAGAACAAAGAAAGCAGAGAGGGTAAACTCAGTCATAGAGAGAGTGGGTCTATGAACAGAAATCAAGGAATCTCAGTAGTAGAGAGAGTGGGTCTATGAACAGAAATCACAAGGAATGTTTTGCTGCTGGTAGTTTAAAACAACAAAAGAAAAAGACAACCTTGGAAGTAACTTCAAAAGGCTTTTCTGGGATAGGAATGGAAACTCTGTTCTTGGATTAGTGAGTAAGACAACAGAGAAGCTAATCCAAAGCAGTAAAAAGGACAATCTTTTAAGTTCCTACCAGACTCAGCCAGTTTACAAAGTATTCAGGAAGCTAATTACATACTAGTAAGAAAAGGTTCAGTCCTGGTTTCTCTCTAGCTTCTCATTTATCTCATAATTCCTTTTTTCTTTTCTTCTCTAGCACATAGTCTCATGTCTATCCCAAACAAAAATTTATCTAGCTAAGGATGACCTTGAACTTCTGATCCTTCTGCCTCTACCTGCGAAATACTGGGACAAGGACTTTGGAACACACAGGTTTGACTCTAAGAACTACAGACTGGGTACCATTCCTCACTTGCTTTTATCATTTTAGCACTCAATTTTGTGTAAAGAAAAAAAAATTATGAATCATAAATTAAAAAGCCTTTTGTGAGTCAACCTAGGAACCCAATTGCTAGACACGGCATGCTAGAGTATATCAAAATTTTCAGTAAGCTACAGAGAGAACATTAATGCTCATCAGTAGAATACACACACACACACACACACACACACACGTTTTTATCCAAGATGAAGCCTGACAATGGAATAAACACTGGATTATAAAACACTTCGTTAAAAAAAAAAAGATGTCATGTGGTTTTGACTTCTGGTACTAACCCTAGTTTTACAACCTTAAACAAACTTCTAACTTTTTAGAGCTTGTTTCCCTATGTGAAAATGATAAGACTATCTATATCCTGTTTTTCTCAGGCTTCTTATAAAAAAATAAACAAAGAAAAACATTGGTGAATAATATAAAAAAGTGCATGACTGTATAGACTGCTTGCTTTGAACCTTGCTATATGTTTCCTGTCTATATCATCTGAATATATATCTCCTATATAATTTGTCTTATTCAATATTTAAATGAGTTTAAACAACTAAAGAACTATGAAATACATTGTGAGTTGCAACAATGTAACTAACCATCTTTTGATTTCTCTGTAAAATCTATGAGCATCACATATTTTGTCACACTTTCTCAAGAAGGCAAGCTTGAGTTTGGCATGATGACACACACAATCTCAGAACCCACAAGGAAAAGAAAAGGCAGAGGCAGAAAAATCTCTGCAATTTTGAAGCCTGCCCAATCTGTATATCAAGTTCCAGACTAGCTGGAGATACAAAGAGAGATCATAAAACAAAGGAGCAAGCAAGCAATCAAGCATACCCATCCCAACATCACAACAAACAAAACATTCAAAAGGGAAAAATCCCTTTCAAAAACTAAGTTAGTTACCTGACGAACTGCCAAAGCATATTTTATTCCCAGAAGACCACCATGTCTAACTTCCCACTGTTCTTGTGTCAATAATTTCAGCAGCACATCCACTGTCTTATGAACTCCTGTTTCGTTCATGTGCTTTAAAACCACACCTAATGTTTGAGCACAAGTTTCACGAACTGGCGCTACAACCTTCAGAATAGAAAGGAGTTACATATGCAGAAAATTTACTGATGTAGAATTTACAATTTGGGCAAAGCTTCACTCAGATGATACTTACTTCATCAGAAACGAAGTCTCCAAATCTGTCCAATGCAAAAACACAAAGGAGTCTAATAACTAAGTCTTCCAACCACTCTTGATGCTGCTGAATCATCTATTAAAATACAATCATTTTTAACAATAGGTAAAAATCAACTCTGTATTAGGGAGAGAATTGCTTCTCGGCCTTTTGGCTAAGATCAAGTGTTGTATTAGGGAGAGAGTGAAGGTGTTAAGTCCAAAAATGGGGGGAAAAATACACACAACATGCATATATACATAGTTAGGACATATTATCTTAGTAGAATTAAGTTACCCAACCATGTAAGAGTTCTATATACCATCTTTAAATGTAATTATGTCCTCTTTAATAATTATATTCAGAAGCCCTACATCAAAATTCTTATGTTCATAGTTCCTATTATGTTCCTATACTCTTAAAAAACTCTAATTACAAGCTGGGCATTCAGAAGCAGAGGCAGGGAGATCTCTTGAGTTCCAGGCTAAAAAGGTACACACTGATTCCAAGCCAGCCTTAGCTAAACAGTAATACTATCTCAAAACATCCCACACCGCCAAGCAAACAAAAGAAAAAGAATTCCTTAAGGTTACTCTCTATGGGGTCTTCTGCTATCTATGCTATTTCCAGGGTTTCTTACTACACTAATGTTGTTAGGAACCAGTATTATTTTATTTATCTTACTCTCTACTGAATTATCCTGCTCAAATGCTCTTCTTTCTACAAATTTTTCACTCTAGTGTTTCTGAAGATCTCTGTTCTCTAAACTGATTCGATGACAATAAACTTGATTTTTTTTTTTACCTATTCATAGTTCTTCTTACTCACCTTGCATTCTGACTTTGTTACATAACTTTTGTTACTTCCTCCTAAGTTGGAAAAATAGACCAACTACTAAATCATAGTTTTAATATACTTACCTCTTCTAAAGTGCTATCTCCCATTTTACCACCACTTTTCCCATGAGCTTTAAGAATTTCTCTGAGTCCAGTACCTGCCCCATGTCGAACCTAAAAACACAGGAAACAAACATCAGGTGTCAAATGTTTAAGAAGCCAAGTTCAACTTTTCTTTAATATGAAAATGTTTTCCAGTCAGTGTTGATGCTACAGAAACATCTATTGAAGCATATTTTCCTCAGTCTTTCAAGCAAGGTTTTACTTTGTAACCATAACTGAGCTGAAAGCTAGGATGTATACAAGACTGGCCAAGAACTCACAAAGACTAGCCTGGCTCTACTTCCCTAGTGCTGAGATAAAGGTGTGTGTCAGCACACCTGGCCATTAATTATGTTTTTAAATAACATGCATTTTGTACTGTGATACAAGAAAAGTAAATCCACCTGGCTTTTACTCCTATCCTTAGTCTCTACTTAGACTCAGAACTAAACAAATAGAAAGGAAAAGAAGCCGGGCGGTGGTAGCCCACGCCTTTAATCCCAGCACTTGGGAGGCAGAGGCAGGTGGATTTCTGAGTTGAGGCCAGCCTGGTCTACAGAGTGAGTTCCAGGACAGCCAGGGCTACACAGAGAAACCCTGTCTTGAAATATTGAAAAAAAAAAAAAAAAGAGAGAAAGGAAAAGAAATTTTTCTGTATAGTCCAAATACAAGTATTTTGGAAGTACATGTATTAAAAATAAAAATAAGAAACAAAAAAGCAGTCACGTGCCAAAAGAGGAGAATTCAAATTGTCTAATGACTAGTGCTTTCTTATATCTGGTAGACCAATCAGCATTCTCCGAGATGAGGATATGTTCTGATATGTTATATGAAAGGAAAGAAAGCCTGTACTATATACTATAGTCACTTATTTAAAATGCTCTCTGAGCTAAGACTTAATCATAAAAGGTACTCATAGCAAGATCCATCACCTACCCTTTTCTTTTCCTCTCTCCTTTTTTTCCATTCTGAGGATCACACCCAGGTAAGATCTCATACATGCTAAGCAAAGTGCTACACAAATGAGCCAGAGCTCATGGACCCAAAGCAGGTTTGTGTAGGAGAGTGGTTCTGAAGCTTTGATGGGGAATCTGCATGTCTATAAGCTAAGGTCCTTATCCCCGATTGGTTCTTGATCAATCAATAAACATGCCAGTGGCCAACAGCTGGGTGGGAAGAAAAGAGGGGCGACTTCCAGGTTCCCACTGGCTAGGAGAGAGGAGAGGGCAGGAAAAGGAGAATCGATATACTTGGGGGAGAGATATGGAACAGACTCAGAACTGCTAGGGAGATCTTCCAAAATGTAGGCGGAAAGGGAAAGTGATCCACGGAAGGCAGCCCAAAAGCATCTTAGGCAGCAAAACCAACGGGCTTCACAGAAGGTAATCGAGCAACTAAGCTGAGGGCAGATTTAGAGGTGTTGAGTTAGGAGTAAAGGTAACTGGGCTACTAAGTTGAAGGAAGATTTAGAGGTACCAAGCTAGGAATAAAGAGAAGGGCATGTAAGCAGCAGGAGGCTTAGAAGAACCCAGCAACTGAGCCAGTAAGGCAGGTTAACAGTGAGCTAATGTGTGTGTCTTCATCCACAGATCCAAGAGAACCTGGGTGGGCAGCAGGTAAGAGCCTGCCCAGAAGCATTAAAGTGGAGTAGAAAAAACTATACATTACAGGTTTGTTTTGTTTGTTTAACTCAAGGGCCAACTAAAGGTTTGGGATAACCAACCAATAATTCAATCAGAAGCTTTAGGGCTGGTGAGATGGCTCAGCGGGGAAGAGCACTGACTGCTCTTCGGAAGGTCATGAGTTCAAATCCCAGCAATCACATGGTGGCTCACAACCACCCATAATGAGATCTGACGCCCTCATCTGGTGTGTCTAAAGACAGCTACAGTGTACTTACATATAATAAATAAATAAATCTTTTAAAAAAAAATAAAAAAATAAAAATAAAAAAAAAAATCAGAAGCTTTATTTTTACCTTTCTACATGCTGGGACATGTTTGAATTTTTCTTTTAAGAAATACTTTGGGCCAGGCGGTAGTGGCACATGCCTTTAATCCCAGCACTTGGGAGGCAGAGGCAGGTGAATTTCTGAGTTCGAGGCCAGCCTGGTCTACAGAGTGAGTTCCAGGACAGCCAGAGCTACACAGAGAAACCGTGTCTCAAGAAACCAAAAAAAAAAAAAAGAAAGAAAGAAATACTTTGGAGGATTAATTACCTCAGAAATTGGTCTGAAAACTACTGCTTTCTACAGCTATACCATCCTGATTTTGGGGGGTGGGCTAGTCTGGAGGTTTGAGCCCAGGTATATGCTTCTGCACACTTAGTCCCTGAAATTACTTCTTGGTAAACAAAAACTGCCCACTGCAGGTATAATATAGGAATGAACACTTGTAATCCCAGTATTTAGGAAAATGAGTCAGGAATAACACCAGTTCAAGGCCAGTGTGAACTATCATGAGATTGCCATCCTACTCCCCAAAAGTTGTTCATTTTCAATAAAAAGAATGATTTCTACTGTTTATGAGAAAAATACAAGTCTTTATAGTAGGCAGAATAATAATAAGAAATGAACAATTTGCTTCAGAATATAATTTAAGGAAAAAAGGTTTTAAAAAAAAATGTCTAAAAACTTCTAGAAGTCAAACCTGGTGTGTGGTGCCATACACTTTTAATCCCAGCACCCAGGAGGCAAAAACAAAATAATCTCTGTGAGTCCAAGGCCAGGTGTACATACTGAGTTCCAGGCCAGCCAGTTAGATGATGATATGATGAGACCCTGTCTCAAACGGCTCCATCAAGAGAGAGAGGGGGGGAACATGAATGAATGAATGAATAAAAATATACAACATACAAGTCCTAAGAGACCTGATGGAAAAACAGGTGTCCTAATAAGTTTAGTATCTTTGTCTGAGAGGAAGGTGCCTTACCTCCCATGAGGGGTTAAAAAGGTCATTGCAAAGTTCTTCACAAAAGCTTTCCAAAGGCCATTCATTTGTCTAAATAAGAAAGACACAAATTACTACTGGTCAAAGCTCTGGATTCAAGAGTTAACAATTTAAGAAATGTTAAACATATAAAAATGTATGTTTACTTGTAGAAATAATAACACGACTTTAAATTTTTTAAATGGTTTACTAAAGAAGTATAAGACATTTACTAATAAAATTTCATTTTGTTGACAATATCTTGATGAATACATTTATGAAACTTATAAACAGGGCTTGGAGAGATAGCTCAGTCATTATGAACACTAGCTGTTTTTCCAGAGAACCCAGGTTCAATCCCCAGCACCTACATGACAGCTCACAACTGTCTGTAACTTCAGTTCCAAGGGGTCCAATACTCTCTTCTGGCCTTCATGGACACTAGTCATACAAAAACATGCAGCAAAACATCCATACACATAAAAATAAATAAATAAATAAATAATAAGCAAACAAACAAACAAAGCTAAAATTAAAAAAATAAAGTTGTAAACAATTTCAATATACCTCTTCAATTAAGGAAGAACTTTCTGGAACATTATCTATCAAGACTTTGGAATCACTTGAAGTCTGATTAATAACAACGTTTGCTACTTTCCGTCTCTTTTCTTCTGGCTCTCCATCAGTGCTGTCATTGCTAAAACAGAAATTACCAATTTTAAAAGTATATGAAGAAATGCAAGGGTTCTACAAGGTGTGTCAGTCAGAGAATCCACTGTCCACATTGCATGGGTATGTTACCTTGCTGAAGTAGCTTACTCAGCAATCTTACATCAACTAAAATGAACTCATTAATACTTTGAATAAAATATACCCCACTATTCTCTAAATTGGTTAATTTTTTCTTTCAAATTGAATCTCAAATCTAACATTCTTTCATCTCTACAACCAGTTCCTTTTCTTTTATTTAAAAGTCTTTTAAAATTAAACAATGTAAATCCAGCCAAACATGACACTAACTGTTTTTAGGCTTGCAACCTGGAGAAAACTAATATGCCAAGTAATATAAGATAGTCTTATTTGTTTGAAAAAATATGAATAAAATATATTATATAAAAAAAATTAGCTGGGTAGTAGTGGTGGTGCATGTCTTTAATCCCAGCACTTGGGAGGCAGAGGCAGGTAGATTCTGAGTTTGAGGCCAGCCTGGTCTACAGAGTGAGTTCCTGCACAGCCAGGGCTACAAAGAGAAACCTCGTTTCAAAAAACCAAAAAAGAAAAAAAATTAACAAAAATTTAAAAAGTATACAGAAACTGACCACTGATAAAGCATACAGAAATTTTGAAAAAAGTACTGTTCTATAACTTGAAAAGAAAAACAATGGCTAGTCTTATAAGAAATATTATAAAGAAAACAGTTATCTGGGTATGGTAGCACAGACCTTTTTTTCCAGCACCAAGGTGAGGCAAGAACATTAAGAGCTCAAGGTCAGCCTAGCCAACAAATTGATTAAAACACAAACTACCTTTATACAGCATTCAAAGAATAGAAAAAAGTAATGCAGATTATAGTTTTACTTTCTCTGAATCACTCCCTTTTGTACATTTATTTGTTTTTCAAGAAAGAATTTCTCTCTGCACAGCCCTGATAGGCCTGAAACTAGCCCTGTAGACTAAGCTGGCCTCAAGCTCACAAAGATCTGCCTGTCTCTGCTTCCCAGTGCTCAGACTCTATATCCTAACAGTGTATAAACTATTTGGCCAACTGTTCTTGTTTTACACGAGCATGAAAGAGACTGAAGACTCCCTCACACCCTCATCTAATTCTCTCCTATTGGCTATACTAGTAGGTCACCTTATGTCTTTAAACTTGCATACTTGTACTTTCAGACATTTGTTTTTATGACTACATTTGGAATATCTTTTCCTAGACAGTAAGAGCCATCACCTTTCTTTCAGATCTTTATTCTAAGCTATGTGAAAGTTTCGTAGACCATCTCATCAAAAACTCAAAATCAAGCTCTGCCCATTATTTCATATCCTCTTCTGTGGTGGTCTGAATAAAAATGGTCCCCATAGGATCATATATTTGAATGCCTAGTCACCAGTAAATGGCACTGTTTGAGAAGGATCTGGAGGTATGGCCTTTCTGGAGGAAATGTATGTGACTGTTAAGTGGGGTTTAAGGTTGCAAAAGTCCATGCCAGGCCCAGAGTCTCTCCCTTACTCGCTCACCTATGGATCACAGGGTTAGCTATCCTGCTCTGATGCCTTGCATGTCACCATACTCCCCACCATAAAAATGGAAACTACCTCTGAAACTATAAGCAAGCCTCCAGTTAAATGTTTTCTCTTAGATAGTTGCCTTGGTCACGGTAAGTATTTGGAACACATAATTAACAAACTCTGAAAAGGTGTGACATTTCTCACATTCAAATACTGGAGTAAAAGTATGAATAAAAACTAATAAAAACTTTTTCTTTTTTGTTTTTCCATCCAGCTACAAACTTTTATTAAACTACTACAAGATGACTATCTCATCTAGTTTAGGATCAGTAACATTCTAATTGTAGACTTTATTTTTGAGGATATTTGCAAAGACCTTATTAGATGAGTCTCTTTATTGAAAAAAAAGAAAGAAAAAAAAAAACAAAAACAAACAAAAAAACATAAAATCCTCTGGAATCTGAAACTCAGTCTTAGGGTTTTAGATTTTAGAACATTTTAGCTTAGGGATATTCAATGTCTATGACCTTAACAATATTAACCTTAAAAATCCCATAGTTAACAATAAAACAAAAACAAAAAGGCAGGCATCCATGCCTTTAATCCCAGCACTCAGGAGGCAGAGACAGAAGGATCTCTGTAAGTTTCAGGTCAGCCTGGTCTACAGAGGGAGTTCCAAGACAGCCAAGGCTGCACAGAAAAATGCTGTCTATGGGGTTCAGGGGAAATCCCATAGTTAAAAAGTTTAGACTTTAAAAATAACCTCAAGCATAGATTTCTATTAAATTGGTTTTTTTTTTTATGTATTTGTGTGTGAATGTGTGTGTGTATGTGTATCTCTGTGTGTGTGTCTGTGTATCTATGTGTGTGTCTCTGTATGTGTGTATCTGTCTTCAGATGTACCAGAAGAGGGCATCAGATCTCATTATGGGTGGTTATGAGCCACCATGTGGTTGCTGGGATTTGAACTCATAACCTTCTGAAGAGCAGTCAGTGCTCTTCCCCACTGAGCCATCTCACCAGCCCTTAAATTGGTTTTTTATTTAGCTATCTGTGCTTAATTCTACACAGAGTTTCTCTGTATGGCCCTGGCTATCCTGGAATTCACACTATAGACCATGCTGGCCTCAAACTCAGAGATCTGCCTGTCTCTACCTCCAGAGTGGTATGCGTCACTGTCACCCTGGTTTGTGTTTAACTTTTTTTCCCCCTACCCCCTCAGTATTCCAAGACAGGGTTTCTCTGTATAGCCCTCACTATCCAGAAACATACTCTTTAATTCTTGAACACTACAAACACTTTCTAGCTTTATCTGAATTTAAAGAATCGAAGTACTATAATCTAGAACAAAGACATAATTTTATAGACTTTTTATTATTTATTAACTCATCACCTACTCAAAGATTTCTTGAATACCACTAAGAGTCTGATTTAATACATGAGAAGCCCAGAAATCTACAACTTAACACACACTTCAGAGATCAACCTGAAAGATGTTTTGAACTAGCTACCTTTAAAGACAGATGACACTTCTATTAATTCAGTCGGATTCTGAAGACAATGATTCTTCAGAACTCTTTTCTACGGAGAGGTTAACCTAAGAAAGTCCGGATTACCATTCACTATTTAGCACAAGGACAGGGGATAACACCCTGACATTACTCCTGACTTAGCAAGAGCATTGTCTTGACTGGTGACCCCTAGAACCCCTCTCTGAATTCATTCTCTAATATTCTCCATTCAATGTACTTCTGGCACCCTGAATATTCACAATGAAGGTGTTTCTATTCCATAATTAGAATGCTCTCCCTTTATAGGTCTTCAGTCTTCATGAGAGGTTGAATATCAGGAAAAATAATAAAAATGAAAACAAAAAAATTTGACTCCTATAGATTTTTCTGGAGAAACAATCTCATTCCCCAGTAACAGTAAATCCTCTGTCCTGAGTAAAAAAAATTCAAGCATTTCTACTCAGCCGAGCAAAGGTCATCAAACATTTAACTATAAACCAAGCACACACACTGTTCTAAGTGAACAAGCAGGAAGATCACTACCTCTTCTCATTCGTTTCCACTGCATCCCTGGATCTCTGTTTTGCAAATAACTTGGCCATTCTTTTAGCTTTGTTCTTCTGTCTATTACTCATTCCTGCTCGGAATTCTGAATCAATCAATTCAGCTGCTTGGAGAGTCTAAAAGAGTAAAACAATGAGTTTAAACTGCCAGAAATTAAAATAAATACTGATAGTTTCAATCTTAGGAGAGAAATACTTCAATAAACTTTAATAGAGACTAAGCATTCTTTTTGATAATATTACACTATTATCTATCATGATTTTACTCTCAAGCCATATGCGCTAGAACACATAAAATTCTAGCACATAAAAGGCAGGAAGATGATGAGAAAGCCAGGGCTACCTAAGAAGACTTTGTCTTTAAAAAATGGCATGCCTTTAACCTCATCAGAGACCGAGGTGTTCTGTGAGGTCCAGGACATCCAGGACTACATATAGAAAGACCCTGTCTCAAAAAAA
>NW_022196904.1:167958740-167961278 GCF_008632895.1 Mastomys coucha | reverse complement strand
CAAGACAAGGTTTCTCTGTGTAGCCCTGGCTGTCCTGGAACTCACTCTGTAGACTAGGCTGGCCTCAATCCACCTGCCTCTGCCTCTCAAATGCTAGGACTAAAGGCATGTGTCACCACTGCTTGAAAATCTTAATAAAAGAAATTGATGCTTAACATATGATGATGAAGAAAAGGACTAAGGAGGAGGAAGAGGAGGAGGAGAAGGAGGAAAAAGAGGAGAAGGAAGAAGAGGAAAAGGAGAAGGAGGAAGAAGAGGAGGAGGAAGATGAAGAAGAGGAGGAGGAGGAGGAGGAGGAAGAGGAGAAGGAGAAAGAGGAGGAGAAGGGGCTGGAGAGATGGCTCAGTGGTTAAGAGCACTGACTGCTCTTCTGAAGGTCCTGAGTTCAAATCCCAGCAACCACATGGTGGCTCACAACCATCTGTAATGAGATCTGATGTCCTCTCCTGGAGTGTCTGAGGACAGCTACAGTGTACTCACATACATTAAATAAATAAATCAGAAGAAAGAAGAAGAAGAAGCAGAAAAGGAAGCAAGAGAAAGAGAGGGGGAAAAAAAAGAATTATAGTCTGAAGTGACTGACTGGTTCAGTGTTCTATCATCAACTTAGCCACACAATCCTTTCCTCATAGCCACTTCCTTCTTGCTTCAGTCTTTTTCTATTCATTAAAGACACTATAGAAACTGTGTGATAAGCAAATACACCTGGAAACACTCACTCATGGACATAATCATACAAGCACATATATACACAACACACAAAAATGTGCTTAATCCACATATACTGTTAAACTATACTTAGTGGGGGAAAGAACAATAGTCTTGAATGGACACACACAATAATATTGTATATACAAATTTCAGTTAATAAAGTACTGGCTTGGCAAGCATGAGGAACTGAGTTTGAAACCCCAGTATTCACATAGAAATTTTAGGAAAGATACACAAATATCTCTAAACAGACTGCTTATAGGAATAGATAGTTTGTGTTTCTACATTATTGGTAAGGTAAGTCTGTAGAGGAAAAGTGTTTGCTATTCTTGCAGAAGATCTGATTTGGTTCTCAGAATGTACACTGTAGCTTATAGCCATCTATTGACTTGATTTGTTCATTCAATTATCATATTACATTTTTATTCTTATATCCTATTTTCCTGTTTTTTTAAATATCTATTTCCTCTTTATTTTTAGAACTATGAATGACAGTTCTGAACATTTATATTATCTTCAGATCTGTGACAGTCCTTTTCTCACTCTCAAAAGATTACTTGTATCCACTTAAGCAAGTAGGATCTTTTAGTACTAGTGGCACATGCATAGTCTAGCACAGCATTTATCTAACAGTCTGATGTGTAGGTTACTGGCCAGATTCTCAGCTTAAGACACTGAGTCAGAGTGGCACTAAACAGCAAGGAGTAGATGTAAGCACACGCTGTGTTGTTACTTGCAATCAAGCAACCCAATGTTTTACCTACAGATTGTTTGTTTACAAGGGCTGCTGAAGTTGGGGTATAATCCAAATCTTCATCATTGAAGAGTTCTTCAGTACTCATTCCAATTGCTTCTCCCATATTAAGACCAAGTTTCTTCTGTAATAATTTCCGCTGACGTGCTATCCTCTCTTTAGGATCCACTTCACCTACAAACAGAGAAGAAATACAATCCGCCCCCAAATCAGTTACCAAGGTTTTACCAGCCAGGCAGCAGTGGTGCACACCTTTAATCCCAGCATTGAGGAAGCAGAGGCCATCAGATCTCTCTGACTTCAAGGCCAGCCTGGTATACACAGAAAAGCTCTGTCTCAATTGACTTCCACTACAAGAAAAAAAAATTACTAAAACCCATATATCGTGAGACATTTGCTTGGTTAAGTTGTACTACATGCCTGTAATTTCAGTACTCAGAAAGCTGAGACAGCGGTAGAGGACCAGTCTAGGCTACACAGTTGAGGCCAACCAGGGTTACATAATTTAAATTCAAGGCCAGGCTGGATTAACAGTAGGATTGTCTCAAAATAACAAATTCAGAGCCAGGAATGGTGGTGTATCCCTTTAATCTCAGCACTTGAGGAGCAGAGGAAGGTGGATGATCTATGTGAGTAGGCCAACCTGGTCTACATAGTGAGTCCCAGGATAACCAAAGCTGCATAATGAGACCCTGTTTCAAAAACAGACAAAAAACAGAAACAACAAAACAAACAAACAAAAAAAAACCAGAGACAGGAAGAGTGGCACTCAGGACACAGAGGCGGGCCAACTAGGTCTACTAATGCTGACTAATGAGAAAAAAAAGACAGACAGAAAGATAAACAGGAAAACATGCAAGCAGGTAGGCAGACAAAAACCACAATAATAAAGAAGGTAAACCCCTTTTATCAGGTATGGAGTCTCAGTTGTAATGCTAGCTACCTAGAAGGCTAAGACAGGAGGATCATGGTATAAAGTGAGACCTTGTGATGATGATGGTGGCGGTGGTGATGATGTAGTAGTGGTAGTGGTAGTGGTGGTGGAGGTGGTGGTGGTGGTGGTGGTGGTGGTG
>NW_022196904.1:167943139-167957475 GCF_008632895.1 Mastomys coucha | reverse complement strand
TTTCTGAGTTCGAGGCCAGCCTGGTCTACAGAGTGAGTTCCAGGACAGCCAGGGATATACAGAGAAATTCTGTCTCAAAAAACAAAACAAAACAAGAAAACAACAACAAAAATGAAAACAAGGATTATAATTCAGTGATAGAACACTAGCAAAATATATGCAAGGCCTTGGGCTTAATCCCCAGCTCCACAATAAGAAAAGAAAAAGAATATTGCCAAGAAAATAAAGGGCAACCCACAAAATAAACAAAAATATACAAATCATATATCTGATAAGGCACTTATATCTAGAACATATAAATGCTTCTAAGTCAAAATAAAAGACGAAATGAGCAAAGTCTCTTGTAAAAGTATCTTTTATTCTTCTGTAGTAATTGTCATCTCTGAGGCTTGTAGCCTCTGTCTGCTAACCTAGGCCTACTCTTGGAAGTTTCTAGCTTCCATACAATCTTACTTAGGCCTAGAATGTTGTCAGCCTCTGAGACTTGCTGCTGCATAAGATAGCCCCTTTCTTGTTCTGATCTCTGGCTGGTTTATTCAATTCAGATGTTCTGGCTCTTAACTCCTCTCCAAGCTGACTGATTCAACCTAACGTTCCCCCCAGCCCCCGCCTCCTTTTCTTGGCCTCTCCTGAATGGCTCTGCTTGGCCTCATACTAATTTCAGCAGTCTGTTCTAATCCTCTGGCTCCTTCCATCTTCACCTGTGTCTAGCTTGTGTCTGCCCGCAGCCGTCTCTGTACAGTAGTCCTGGTAAAACTGCCTCCTTCCTCTCTTCTCTCTTAAGTAGCCCAGTTTTCCTCCCCTCATGTGAGTTGGGCAGATCCTATTTTGTCAAATCATTCTCCAACTCATCACTTTGTCTGCCACTCAATTAGATATCACGTTCAAACATGGGTGCTTCCTTCTACAAACTAACTTTACCTTCACTGTTTGGAATTAAAGGTATGTCCTAAGGGCATGTCTGTTTTCCAGCCAGAGGGATTAAAGGTATGTGTGAGGGGGCTGGTGAGATGGCTCAGCAGGTAAGGGCACTGACTGCTCTTCCAAAGGTTGTGAGTTCAAATCCCAGCACAACCACCCGTAATGAAATCTGATGCCCTCTTCTGGTGGTCTGAAGACAGGTACAGTGTACTCATTTATAATAATAAATAAATCTTTAAAAGAAAAAAAAAAGGTTGTGTGAAGGCTGAGCCTCACTACAAGCAGTAACATCTACAAGTAGAACTACAACTAGAAACAGTAAATAACACAATCTTGGGGTTCACAGTGTGATCAAATATCCTGCAACAGTCTCTGAACAAACATTTCTACAACAAGAGATAAAAATGGACAAGTACACCGGGTGGTGATGGCGCACGCCTTTAATCCCAGCACTTGGGAGGCAGACAGGAGGATTTCTGAGTTGGAGGCCAGCCTGGTCTACAGAGCGAGTTCCAGGACAGCCAGGGCTACACAGAGAAACCCTGTCTCGAAAAACCAAAAAAAAGAAAAAAGAAAGAAAAAAGAAAAAAGAAAAAACCTAAACCAAAATAAAACAAACAAAAAAAAACCCTGGTAGTTTCAACAGAAAACATGGTTACTATATGACTCAGTATTCTACACCTAAGAATGAAAACATGTTCATACAAAAACTTTTAAATGATTTGCAGTAACTTATTCCTTTTAATATTCATTTTTTATTTTTAATGTGTATGGCAGGGGAGATAGGTGCACAGAACAGAGGCACTGGATTCCCCTGAGCTGGAGTTACAGGTAGTTTCATCACTTGACATACAGGCTCAGAACCAAACATGGATCCTTGGCAGAGAAATACACTTTAAACAGTAAGCCATCTCAATAGCCCTAGACAGAAGCTTATTCTTTTTTTTTTTTTTTTTTTTTGGGTTTTTTCCAGACAGGGTTTCTCTGTGTATCCCCAGCTGTCCTGAAACTCACTCTGTAGACCAGGCTGGCCTCGAACTCAGAAATGGTGGTGCGCCACCACCGCCCAGCTAGAAGCTTATTCTTAATAGCCAGAAAATGGAAACACCCAAATGAGGAAAAGACAAGCAAAACATGGTATCCACACAGTAGGATATTATTCAGCCATAAAATATGAGTGTCTCATATCCTTAAGGTGACTACTATCAAAAAAAAAGAAAAAAGAAGGAAAGGAAGAAAGAAAGAGAAAGAAAAAGAAAGAAAGAAAGAAAGAAAAAGAAAGAAAGAAAGAAAAGAAAGAAAGAAAGAAAAGAAAGAAAAGAAAAGAAAAGAAAAGAAAAGAAAGAAAGAAAGAAAGAAAGAAAGAAAGAAAGAAAGAAAGAAAGAAAGAAAGCAAGCAAGCAACCTAGAAATTGGGGCAGGAAAGACAGCACCTGACTTCAAGGGTCTTCAGAACCCTGGCCTGATAGCACATAAAGGGGGGATTGAACAGAGGGAACTACAAACTGAGTTCCAGGGCAACCAGAACTCTGTTACAGAGAAACCCCATCTTGAAAAATCAAATCAGAGTTCTCTGGAGCTCACTGGCCACACAGCCCAGTAACTTCCAGGAAAAGCTGAGATCTTGTCTGAAAAGTCAACATGCACAGGAAGTTGACTTCTGGCCCTCACGAATACACATGTGCACATATACGCACACACAAACACCCAAACAAAAGTAAGAAAAGGCAAGAAGAGGCAGGTGTAACTCACTAGTACATCTTGCTGCATGAATGATGCTTAAATTCAGTTCCTAGCATACCAAAAAAGTTCTGGCTACAGCATGAAAGAAATGCAATCCCTTGCATCCCACCAAATGCAATTGGTGGCAACATGAAATGATGCAGACACTATAGAAAACTTAGAACTTCCACCTGATCAGCAACTTACGTCATTGTAAATACGCCAAAGAAATGAAAGCAGATAGCTGATGGGCTAGGCAAGTTGATAAAGGTGCTTGCCACCAAACCTTATGACTTGAGTTCAATCCCTAGAACCCACCCAGTGGAAAGCAAGAACTGAATAATTTCTCCTTACTCTAGATGTGCAGCATGATACGCAAGCTCCTTATCCTACATATACACATATACAACAATAAATGGCTAAAAAAAAAATCAAGTTTCACAGACCATAATCAAAATCATATTGATATCATCTATCCCTTAAAAATCTCACAGTGTAGCTTTGTCTGGCCTAGAACTCATTATGTAGACCAGACTGGACTGGAACTCAAAGAGATACACCTGTCTCTGTTGGGATTAAAGTATGTGATACCACACCCTGTCCCCCATTTTAAATTAAGAGACAAACTACTTATTTACAGAAATCCATTAAAAACAGAGTTTTCTCTACTTAACGTCACAATCTTGACTAGGAAAAACATTTATTTTCCTGTAACCACCCTTTTTGTTCTGGATTTTCTTGATGTAGGATCTCCCTATGTTACACAGACTAATTCCAAATTCCTGGACTCATATGATCCTATTTCAGCCTCCAAATTGAGCTAGCATTCTGAGGTATGAGCCACTGCACTCAAGGCATTTAACTACCTTTGTATGTAATATACTCTGAACGCTGAAAGATAATGAGCCATTTACCTACCCAAGTTTTAATTTTAATATCAACTTTTTACTTTGGACATAGGCACAAGTTCCAACACTACTCAAAACATAAGATAATAAAATAACATTCAACTTTTCACAACCGTGAAAACACTGCCCCATTTTGTACTGGTTCTGACTCCTGCAGCTTTAGGACAAGCACTGGTGGTCACTTTGTCTACCCATAACTTCCCCTACATAAAACCTTCAATCAATTTACATTTCATGATTCCTTATATATTACACAGGACAACAAATTATAAATTAATTTGAAAGGAAAATTTCAGACTTCTCTAAGACTACTAACCTGATTTTTCATCTTGGACTTCAAATTCTGCACCAGCAGACCCCAAAAGTGATGCCCCATGCTGTAACAATCTGCATATATCAAATCTGTCAAAATTTAATCGATCTGTAGTAGATGAATCTTCCATAGAACTCTCTGTGGGTTCTAGATGAAATTTAAAAATATTATTTGACCATATAGTCAAAAAATCAGAAAGAGCATGGTATATCATTACGTGCAGAATGGGCTAATATTTAAGAGAAACAAATAAATAGAAAAACTACTGTGATTTACCTATAGTCAGTTCTTAGTTATCTGAAAACCAACTATTAACTTGGTGACTATCCTTCTACAAACCATAAAAATGGTAAGGGATATATATATATATACATACATACACACACACACACACACACACACACACACGTTTCCAACCATGAAAGAATGCTATAGGAAGAAATGCATCCCCATGTTGACACATGTTAAATATTATACTTTAATTTACTGTTTAAGGGTTAAAGACCTCCAGGGTTACAACATAAGGTAATTATATTGCTAAATCTAAAGACAAACATGCACAAAATGTATTCACAAATAAGTTAAAAACAGTCTCTTCCTATGTTGGAGGAAGAGCCAGGATATAAACAAGCCATTCCATAGGACTTGTTTTCCATATTCTACTTGAACTCATGACAAGCTACTGAGATTATACACCCATTTGAAACCCAAGAGTATCTTTAAAACGTTCTACATTCTTCCCCAAAAGGGTCGACTGCTAATGTTGAACTGCTGCTTACTAATATAACGGTCAATCCAGCATTTGCAGTCACTGGCTGTAAAGAACAACTGCTTAACTTAACACAAAGGAACAAAAACTTCATAAATGTTTTCTTTTTCTTTATTTTGGTTTTTTGAGACAAGGTTTCTCTGTATGGCCCTGGCTGTCCTGGAACGCACTCCGTAGACCAAGCTGGCCTCGAACTCAGATATTTGCCTGCCTCTGCCTCCCAGGTGTTGGGATTAAAGTCATGTGCCACCACTGCCCGGCTGGAATGTTTTCTTATAAGCAGTTTCAGTATAAACTTTTAATGCTCATATAATTAGTTCAATAAAATGTGCTACATTGTGTCTGTTCACCAAGATAATTGGAGATAACGAGCTGGAAATGAGAAGGTTCTGGGTTTACATTTGATAAAGACAAATTAACACAAAAACTCAAAATAACACATCAAAAATAAAAACAAAAACTCTTAAGAAATATTAAGCAACTAAAAATTAATCTAGTTGGGGGCTGGAGAGATGGCTCAGCGGGTTAAGAGCACTAACTACTCTTGCAGAGGTTCTGAGTTCAATTCCCAGCAACCACATGGTGGCTCACAACCATCTGTAATGATGGGATCTGATGCCTTCTTCTGGTGTGTCTAAAGACAGATGCAGTGTACTCACATACATAAAATAAATAAATAAACCTTTAAAAAAATTAACCTAGTTGCTCCTTATTGATTTCTCAATTAGGGAACATTTATTATAAAACAACAAGCAAACCAAAACCCTCAATTAATGCCTGAAAACTAAACTTGTAATTCTGTCCTTTGATAAGACTTCATACTACAACATAAATGACACTGTGTTGCCGGATTCTAAAACATGAAATTTAGATAAAATAATACACAATAAAAGTTTGTTTAATTAAAATATATGCCTTATAGCTTTTTCAAAGGCATATGGTTTGCTTTAAAACATGAGCATAGACAATCATAAATTAAGTGCAATCTTCTACCGCTATACAACATCCAAAGAAATCAACAACGAAAAACCCACTAATTTGGGATGGCAGAACCTTTCATCCACAAGGCCCTAGGTTCAATCCTCAACACCACAAAATCAAAACAACAAACAAGAAGACAAAGCCCCTATAACAAGGGAAAACATGACTAAAGAATTAGCTTGCCGGGCTGGAGAGATGGCTCAGTGGTTAAGAGCATTAACTGCTCTTCTGGAGGTCCTGAGTTCATATCCCAGCAACCACATGATGGCTCACAACCATCTGTAATGAGATGACAGCGTCTTCTGGTGTACTTATATATAATAATAAATAATTTAAAAAAATTAGCTTGCCATGTACCCATACATAAACTAAGGTAAAGTTTAAAAAATACACTATACAATCTTCTAAACAACAGTGAAAAAGACATTGTTTCAGAAATATTCATTCCTTAAATGGAAGTAATACATTTAGTACACTATAGGATTAAATAATTTTAGAAACACATATAAAAACATTGTTGACCCAGCAGTTTCTCTTTTTTAAGTTTAGTGACAAAAACCAACTTAATATTCTTTCCTAGCAAAGCTGAGCCTGAAAACATGAAAATTAACCCTTTAAATCAAAACTGAGATTATTAAACCACATACTTCATCTACAGTCATATTTTATTTCAAACTACTTTTCCACTTGAAAGGCACCTTGTTTAGTTCTTGGTATTGGATTCCACTCAGGCACGTTTTTCACTATAGCTTCAACAGCTTGTCCTGCTGCAATCCGGGTATCCCAATTTGCACTCCTTAAGTATATTAATACCTTAAAATTAAAAAATAAAATAATTACATATCAAAACAAAAGTTTGCTCCAGGTAACCAGAAAAAATATTAATTTGTTACTAATTTATAACCTGGGATCCTTCAAATACATATAAAACATTTTTAAATTATTAAACTAAAAAATTTGATTATTCACATAAAATATTATCAATTCTTGTTTTTTTCTGTTTTTTTGTTTGTTTGTTTTTTTTTAATATTTATTATGCTTGTACATGTGTGGAAGTTAGAGAACAAGTTGCAAAAATTAGTTCTCTCCTTCGCTATGTGGTTCCAGGAATTAAACTCAGGTTACCAGGCTTGGCAGAGTGCTCCTTTACCCAGAGCCATTTCTCTTGTCCTCACTACCATCTTTAAAAGGGAAAGGAGAAAAAACAATAAAATATTCAAAGACATTTTTAAAATAGCATCACTATTTAATAACTGAAAAGCAAATTTGGGCTGGCAAAATAGCTCACTTAGTAAATAAACTACAGCCAGGCAAGCATGAAGACCTAAATTCAATAATCTCTAGATCCCAAGTAATAAACCAGGAATGGTGGTATTTCTTTTCTTACCAAAGGCTTGGTATTGTTTCCAATTATACTACCTACACGTAGTTTTGATTTCGTTATTAGGATTTGTGTTTTGAAGACAGTGTTTCACTGTGAAGCCCTGACTGGGCTGGATAGAACTCACTATATAGACCTGGCTGCCCACAAATTCATAGAAATCCACCTGCCTCTGCCTTCTAAGTACTGGGATTAAAGGTGTGCACCACCCTGACTAGTATTCTTCTTAATAGCTACTTGTTCATACCTGTTGTTCACTATTAGATTACTTCTTTTTGTATGTCACTGAACACTTTGTATAATATGGAATTAATCTTCTGTCAAGTTGATATTTTTACCACATTTATGTTTGTCTTTTGACTATGATATACTTCTTACTATTAGAAAACTAAAAGTATTTGATCATTTTAAAAGGGGAAAGGTGGGCTGGAGACACGGTTTAATGGTCAGAAGCACATGCTGCATCTGCAGCAGACTTCACAGTGGTTCCTATCACATCAGGTGGCCCACAATGCCTTAACTCCAGTTCCAAGGGATTCCCAACCCTTTTCTGGGCTCCACAAATAACTGCAGACACAAATATATATGCCGGCAAAACATCCATACACATAAAAGTAAACTTAAAGAAAAGAAACAGAATAGACCAAAAATATATCTCCATACAATAAAGAAATGTACATAAATTTTTATGGCAGTATTTTTTTCACACCATAAATTCTATCAGCTGATTAACATATAAGAGGTATACACTGTATAAATTCTGTCCATTCATATCTACAGAATTAAATATCATCTTGCAATATAGAGGAATAAAGTAATAAAACACACCACAATATGAACACATTATTTTACATGAAACGTCATAAAAGATCACACACTGCACAATTTGTTTTGCACAAAATAGACATATCTACAAAGTTAGTTAAATGGCTGCTAGAGCTGAATATGTGATTAAATACAGAGTAAGTGCTAAAGCAACTGCTAAAAGAAATATGGCACCTTTCTACTGTGATAAAAACATTTTAAAATTACATTGTTGTGCCTAATGATGGCGGTACAAGGCTTTAATCCCAACACTTGGGAGGCAGAGGCAGGTGGATCACTGAGTTCTGAGTTCAAAGCCAGCATGGCCTACAGAGTGTGTTCCAGGACAGCCAGAGCTTCACAAAGAAACAATGTCTCAAAAAAACAAAATAAATAATAAAAAATTAGATTTCTATGATGCTTGTTGTACATAAAGTGATATACTAAATATACAGAAACATATAGCTAATGGTTGTAAATTGGATGGGAGTGTTTACTTACTTTTATTTTATACATTAAGTATTTTCCTATATGTACACATGCATGAATGCATACATGCATGCATTCATGTATGGACTCCTATCTGTGTGCCTGCGTGCCTGGTGCTTCTGGAGACCAGAAGATGGGCTAGAATCTCCTATAAGTGGAATTATAGAGTTTATGTGCTACCATGTGCATGTATGGAAATCAAAACCCAGTTCTGCAACAGCAGCAAGAATCAAACTCTAAGTCATCCATCTGTACAGCCACAGCAGAGAGACCAGGAAAATATTAAGAGTAAGAGTTGAAAAGAAAGAAGATAAGAAGATGCTAAAGACAAATATTTTAGAACAATTTGATAGCAGTCAATGTGTTGAAGTCAGAATTAAGAATAGAACTCCTGGGCTGGAGAGATGGCTCAGTGGTTAAGAGCACTGGCTATTCTTCCAGAGGTCCTGAGTTTAATTCCCAGCAACCACATGGTGGCTCACAAGCATCTATAATGGGATCTGATGTCCTCTTCTGGCATGCACATTTACATGCAAATAGAATACTCATAAACATAAAATAAATAAATCTTAAATTAAAAAAAAGAAAAAACAAACAACTCCTAAGCCAGGCAGTGGAGACACAAGCCTTAATCCCAACACTTAGAAGGCAGGAGTAGGCAGATCTCTGAGTTCAAGGCCAGCCTGATCTACAAATCAAGTTCCAGGACAGCCAAAGCTACACAATAAAAAAAATAAATAAATAAAAATTTAAAAAAAAAAAAATCCCGTCTTGAAAAACCCAAAATGAAGGAGGGGAGAGAATACTCCACCCTTGGAAGGCTAAAAACCTTCTTTCAGTTCTCAGTTCTCCACTCCACTCACCTTACAGGTGAGTATAATAATGCCTAATATGCATCCTTTTCCATTCTGAGAATGTGGGGCCTACAGGTACCAAGTCAGTCTCTCCATCATCTCCATCTTGGTTAGAAAGTCCAGATAATGTCTAATACTATAACAATCACAAGTACACATTTGTATGTGTTAAAGGGGATTTATAAGTCTGGCTTCTATGCACCAGGGAGACAAGTAAGAATGAAAGGAGAGGATTAGACTAGACTCCCTTAGGACTTCCAATGTCTGGGCAGTCATATGTTCCCATCATCCCAAAGTATCACTACTTTATTCTGCATGCCAAGGAATTTAACATTTGTTAAATGTTAATGTATAGGTATACTTTAACATAACCACAGAGTTAAGCAAAAATTCAGCCACTGCATAGGCAAAAATCATATACTAGGATTATAGAAACGGTGACCCACCAAAGCAGAAATTCTCCCATTCTGAGCAGCTCAGTTACTATCTTATAATATTCAAGTATTACCCATGAGCACTCATCCATTTGAAAGCTACCAACTGTCATATAATTACTAGCCATTAAGAACAAGTTAGACCACTGATAAACCAGATTAACAACTTAGTTTATTAACAATTTGAGTCAGATTCAAATTTGTCACACAAGCAAAAGTTTCAATAGTGACAGAACCCTTAAACAACTAAAACTGATTTAAATACTTTATATCTTTTAAACAAATAGCAACTTTGAAAACTACTTTGAGAATTAAGATATTTAATGGAATTTAGAGACCACAAGGTCACTTAGGATGACATTACCTTTCCTATTGTTTCTCTGCCCACAGACAAGTCTTGTATTACATTAAGAAAACACTGAGTTCTTACCTTTGATAACAAATTATTTAATTCATGAGGATGAAGCTTCACCACTTCTCCAAGTTGCTGTGCAGCAGCTTTTCTTGTAACTGGAGTAGTACCAGTATCCAGTAAGATAAAAAGACGGTCAAGCCTGTAACAGCAGAAATACAACAGTTAATCTGAACATGCTTCTTCATAAGCTAGAAACAGAAAATGTATTCAACCTGTATACAAAGTCCTAAGCAGGGAGCCAGGTGTGGCAGCATGTGCCCGTTATCCCAAACCTGAGAAGCAGAAAGATAAAGAGTTAAAGGCCAACCAAATCTACAGAGAAAATTCAAGGCTAACTTGGGCTATGTAAAACCTTAACTCTAAAAGATTAAAAACAAAAAACAGAAAAACCTTAAAAGCTGTGGCTATAAGAGATGCCTATCTTTCCTCTCAAGGCAGAGGGAATGGGAACCTACAATGAACTTGGGGTGGTGGTTCATGCCTGTAACCCCAGCAACAGGGAGGGAGTCAGAACTGTCACAAACTCAAGGCTGCTAAGCTATATAGTGAGTTCTAGTCCAGCCTGGGCTTCATTTTACTTTGAGATCTTGTCTCAAAAATAAATAAATTAAATTTTAAAAGAGCTAGCAATCTCCAGGCAGTGGTGGCACATGCCTTTAATCCCAGCACTTGGGAAGCAGAGGCAGGCAGATTTCTGAGTTCGAGGCCAGCCTGGTCTACAGAGTGAGTTCCAGGACAGCCAGGGCTACACAGAGAAACCCTGTCTCGAGAAAAAAAAAAAAAAGAGCTAGCAATAATTAAAGATTTTAACTTGCAAAATGAATAACATGGCTTGGTTATTACTCAGGGTTAACTTAGAAAACAGTGGGAGGGCCAAACACAATGCAAGCACTTGGGAGAGGCAGAAGCAGGCTATGAGGGGAATCATAAATTCCCTTCAACACATACAGATATATATTGTGTGATTGGTACTACAAGGGCTTACAGTATTAGACATTATCTGGACTTTCTAGCGATGATGGAGATGAGAGACTGACTTAGGCTCCACATTCTCAAATTAGAAAAGGACGCATATTAGGTATTATTATACTCATCCGAAAGGTAAGTGGAGTGGAGAACTGAAAACTGAAAGGTTTCATGTTCTAGCCAGCTACAAACCTTCCCAACTAGCCAGCACTGCATAGAAAGGCCTTGTCTAAATAAATAAACAATAAACTAATGAAAGAAAGGGACAAGAAATACAACTATAGAAATACAACTATAGAAATAATGTGGAATCCTTGACTGTATATAGTGTGCAACAAAAGTCTTGGGTCAAAGAAATGATAGGACTAGCAAATCAAAGCTAAAAATATTTCTGAAAAAAAATTTTAAGCATGCAAGAACAAATATATAACAAGTACTTTAAAGTCTCACTGTTAAATCCAACCAAATAACTTCCTGCTTAAGAGTCTTTATTTAATGAACTGCATCCTTTCTTGGCCCAGACATGTATTTTAAATCTTAAATTTCATGGAAAGCAAAATTGACAAATAGTAAATATCTCTTATCATAAAGAAACAGTTGGGGACTGGAGAGATGGCTCAGAGGTTAACAGCACTGACTACTCTTCCAGAGTTCCTGAATACAATTCTCAGCAACCACATAGTGGTTTACAACCATCTGTAATGGAATCCAATGCCGTCTTCTGGTATCTATAAAGATAGCAATGGTGTACTCACATATATAAAATAAATCTTAAAAAAAATAGTTGAACGGGCTGGAGAGATAGCACATTGAGAAAGAGCAATGTAAAACTAGCATGGGGACCTCAGTTGGAATCCCTAGCATTCATATTTTTTAAAAGCTGGGCATGGCCATGTATGCCCCCTGGCACCCCAGTACTATGGGAGTCATCCAGACAGATGTTACTGAGTTTACTCAGTGTTACTCAGTGTTACTGAGGTTTGCAAACTGCTGTCCTAGCTCATGGTTTAGCGAGAGACCCTGTCTCAAGGGAACAGATGGTGAGTTATAGAACAGGATACAAGACATTCTCTTATGGTCTCTGCAAGCATGCATACTAAAAATATACATATGTAAACCACACTCACATAAAAAACTGAAAATCAAATCTATGCCACAAAGGCACAGAGTTTTGTATTTGTATTCTTTTATTATGGATGCTCTCTTACAATACATACAATTCACATTAACTGAGGACTCAACTACTGAACACACACACACACACACACACACACACACACACCAGTAGACTGAAGAGACCTTTCAAATCCTACTTTATCATTTGTGGGGAGACTCTGGGGGGTTCACTTCAAACTTCACTTAGGCATCTCTTATTTGGAGTATAGAACTAGATAGTGTATATATTTGACAGTTTAAAATTCTTATAAGTTTTTTTATAGTTTTTTTGTTTGGTTGGTTTGACGACTAATATGTTTGCCAAATCTTTGATTTATCTGATTCCAGTTTCTGTTTTTAAAGATTTTTTGGTTTTTCGAGACAGGGTTTCTCTGTGTAGGTCTGGCTGTCCTGGAACTCACTCTGTAGACCAGGCTGGCCTCGAACTCAGAAATCTGCCTGCCTCTGCCTCCCAAGTGCTGGGATTAAAGACTGATTCCAGTTTCTTAAACTGTATCTCTGGAAAGATTTCAACTACTCTCTACTATAAAATTCATTTTCTGAGATTTTTTTCCTTAAACCAAAAGCAAGGCTAGCCAGGCAGTGGTGGCACACACCTTTAATCCCAGCACTTGGGAGGCAGAGGCAGGTGGATCTCTGAGTTCAAGCCCAGCCTGGTCTACAAAGTGAGTTCCAGGATAGCCAGAGCTATACAGAGAAATCCTGTCTCGAAAAACAAAACAAACAAACAAAAGCAAGGCTAGTTGCAAAATAAGCACTCTAAAGAAGGCCCAGTACCAACCTATCTGTAAACCCATATACAGCAAAATACACTTACACTCTAAGGGAAGTCTAATATTAACTTATTTATAAGTTCATGTCTTGATACCATTACTCTTCTAACCTCAGTTACCCTTCCCTAATATCTGTTCATAACGCCTGTGTACTTACTCCATTCCCTCTACTTTCCTCTATGCAGAGACCTCTTTTTTTGTTGTTTTGTTTTGTTTTCAAGACAGGGTTTCTCTGTGTAGCCCTGGCTGTCCTGGAACTCACTCTGGAGACCAGACTGGCCTCAAACTCAAAAATCCACCTCCCAAGTGCACTACCACCGCCCAACAGGACCTCTTGATTTCTATTTTCTACAATATGCTCCCTTAGTGCCAAACATCTTGAACAACATGCTTAAATATTAAATACATTTACTCCTGGGGCTGGTACACAGCTCAGTCGGCGAAGTGCTTGCTCAAGCAGGAGGACCTGAGCTCACACCCTAGAACCCACATTTTAAAAGGCAAAGCATTGTGGCACGTGCTTGTAAAACTAGTGCTGAGAAGGCAGAAACAGGTAGATCCCTGAAGCTCAATAACGAGCCAACCTAGTCTAATCAGTGAATTTCAGGCCAGTGAGAGACTCAGTGTCCAAAAACAAGATGGATATTATCTTAGGAATGTCATCCAAGATTGTCATTAGGCCCACACACAAATGTACACACCATTTTTTTCTGATCACATGCAATTTAATCCTGAAAAATCCAATTTACTTATATATGACTGAACTATATATTTACTTAAGGTTACCAATAAATTCTCTTTTTTTGTTTTTTGTTTTTTTGAGACAGGATTTCTCTGTATAGCCCTGGCTGTCCTGGAACTCACTCTGGAGACCAGGCTGGCCTCGAACTCAGAAATCCGCCTGCCTCTGCCTCCCAAGTGCTGGGATTAAAGGCGTGTGCCACTACCACCTGGCAAGTATTCATTCTTAAATCCTTTCCTTCTCAAGTTTTGATTACCTTGCGAGTCTCCAAACACTTCTTTACTTCACCTCCTATTTACAGCACTCTATGAACAATCAGAGCCCACTTAGTGTTTGCCTGCTCATCTCACAGTTCCTCTTTTAGGAAACTGTACACTACTGTTTGTTTATACTCAGTAGAAATAATTCCAAATCTATCTCATCTGACACAGTTCCATCTGCCTTTAAGTATATATAATACATACTCAATGCCATCCAGTTGCCAGATTAATTTCCTACCATGATCAAATTTCCCACTATGATCAAATCACTACTTTATTCTAAACTTTCAGTGGCTCACCCTTATCTACCACATGGTAACATAAACAAAGAAGTATAACCCAAATATGAGTCTTTTGGTTTTCAAAAGAACTATTATACTATTTTCTCTTTAAAATGCATTTTTTTAATTAACTTACTTTTACTTTTT
>NW_022196904.1:167940093-167943129 GCF_008632895.1 Mastomys coucha | reverse complement strand
TTTTCAAAACAGGGTTTCTCTGTATATTAACCTACTTTTCAACTTAATTTTTAATTTATTTTATTTTATACATAGGCTCCTCATGTAACTTGGACTTGCCTTGAACTCTTGATGCAGCTAAGGCTAGCAATGAAATTCTGATATTTCCATCTTCACTTCCAAGGGCTAGGATTACACGTATCTGCCACCTGCCACCTGCCACCATGCCTAGTTTAAGTAGTGGAGAGATAAGGAATTGAATGCAGGATTATGCATTCAAGGACTCTCCCAACTGAGCTACATCCACAGTCTCAAACAATGTCTTATAAACTGGACTTGGAGATACATGACTATAATCTTGAGTTCAAAACCAACCTGTGTTACATAACCAAGATACTGCCTTGGTTCACCAATAAGCTCTTGTATCAGTTTCTACTGCTGTCATAAAACCATGACTAGATGCAGCAGAACATACCTTGGGGAGCTCAAAGGCCATGGAGCCTGGATTATAGGGCTGGAAATGACAGAAGACTCTGCCTCAAAAAAGGTAGAGGCAAATACTGAGCTGATCAACAAACTCCTGCCCACACAGCTGACACCTCTCTAACCCAATGCTGATCCTATCTACCCCACAAAGTTCCCCTTGCCCCTCTTCTCTGCAGAGCCTTTATCTCAATAGCATGTCATACCTAGGCTCGCCTATCAGGAAAAAAACCAACTCACTTTCTCCTCCAATTCTGTCTTGTGTCTTCTTACTTCTTCCACTGTAGAAGCAACCAAACCTCCTTGAGTAGAGGAATAAGCACACAAGTATGATTCTCTAGTCTTCTTGATCAAAACACTCTTTAGAGCTCTCCATTCCTCATTTGAGACAAGTTAGAGACCACAGAAAGGGAAAAACAAAGGAATAAGCAGACAAGGATCTGACAAGAGAGCAGTCTGACCTGTTAATCTAGAGTTAGCCACCTGTGAGACAAAGTAGGGTGCTCATCACGACCAGGCCACAGTGAGTGAGAACTGGTCGGGGGGAGGGGGAATTGAGGGGATGGGCATGAGATAAAGTCAATATTGTTTGATATAGGCACAACCCTTGAAGAGGAAGGTTAGATGTCAAAAGAAAAAAATTAAAGAACAGCAAGAGGGTCTGAAACAGTACTTTTCTTCTCTTCCTCTCTAAACATACTCCCCAAATCAGGGGAGATATTTATTATATTGTGTGATGGTTTGCATATGCTTGGCCCAGCGAGTGGCACTATTTGGAGGTGTGGCCTTGGTGGAGTACTTGTGTCACTGTGGGTGTGGTCTAAGACCCTCACCCTAGCTTCCCGGAAATTAGTCTTCCACTAGCAACGTTCTGATGAAGATGTAGAACTCTCAGCTCTACCTGCATCATGGCTGCCTGGATGCTGCCCTGCTCCCACCTTGATGATGATGGACTGAACCTCTGAACCTATAAGCCAGGCCAATTAAATGTTGTCCTTTATAAGACTTGCCTTGGTCATGGTGTCTTTTCACAGCAGTAAACCCTAAGACATATTGATATTTTCTATGTATGGGTGTTTTGCCTGCATGTCTGTGCATCATGTGTATCTGCTGCCTATGGAAACAATAAAAGTGTATTGATTCACCTGGAACTGGAGTTCACAGATGGTTGACACCCTCTGTATGTGTATTAGGAATCCAACCCAGGTCTTCTGTAAGAGTCACCAATGCTCTTAACTCCTAGGCATCTCTCCAACCCCCTTGTTTGTTTTTGAGGCTTAATACTTGAGATCATCCTGTCTCAGCCTGGAGAGTACTAGAATCACAGGTATATGCCATGCTTGATTACCACAAAACTTTAGCCAGGTATGGTAGCACATGCCTTTAATCTCAGCACTCAAGAGGGAAGGAGAAGCAGAATTCATCGAGTTTGAGATCTGCCTCATCTACAAAACGAGTTCTAGACCAGCCAGAGCTACATTCTGAGACCCCGTCTTAAACAAACAAACAAACAAACAAAACAAACCTATTTCATTATTGGGAGGATATACAGATGGAAGAAACAAAGGTAGCAAATGCCAAGTTGAATGGAAGACATCAGACACTATAGAGTAATTAAAATAAAATTTAAGGTATTTCAGGCTAGAAAAAAAATGGCTCCATGCTTAAAAGCACTTGTGGTTTTTGCAGATGTTTGGTTCAGTTTTCAACACCCACAGTAAGTGGCTCTCACAACTACCTGTACGAAACTCCAGTCGCAGGGGATCCAAAACCCTCTTCTGGCCTCTATGAATACATGGAATAATACATATACTCACATACACTTATACACAGAAAATCTTTTTTAACATATATCCCTTTTTGCCAGGCAATGATGGTGAATGCCCTTAATCCCAGTTCTTGGGAGGTAGAGGCAGGTGAGTTTGAGACTAGCCTGGTCTACAGAGTGAGTTCCAGGACAGCCAAGACTATATAGAAACCCTGTCTCAAAAAAATCAAAAAACAAAACAAAACAAACTTTTTAAAGATAAGGTAGTTGTATTTGACAATATTCGCTGGTTTTGAATTTACTGATGCTAAGAAATAGTCTGTTTCCAATTCAGAGAAATAATACAGAAAACATGATTCAGGCTGTTTCAAACTCATTTCAAACAAATGCCCTGAAAATTGCCTTAAAAGGGGATATAGAAGGCTGGAGAGATGGCTCAGTGGTTAAGAGCACTGACTGCTCTTCTAGAGGTCCTGAGTTCAAGTCCTAGCAACCAAATGGTGGCTCACAACCATCTATAGGAGTCTGATGCCCTCTTCTGGTGTGTCTGAAGACAGTGACTGTATATTCACATACATTAAATAAATAAATAAATCTTTAAAAAAGATGCTTGTGGAGGTTTTGCAGATAACTGCAATGTAACCCCTCTCCTCTCCAAATGTTTGCAATAGAATTTGTAACAGGTAGACTATTGAAAAGACACAGAAAAAAAAGAAAAAAATAAAAATAAAAAGATACAGAAATCTTATACATTTTGAACTATGTGACATGACCCAGATTACAACTTCAGTTAATTTGTTTTTTTT
>NW_022196904.1:167912326-167940083 GCF_008632895.1 Mastomys coucha | reverse complement strand
CATTGGAATTCTCAGAATTTAATCTCTGAAAAAGTAAAAATGGACACCTGACAAAACATTTCACAAAAGTGGTGGTGTAGTCTCAGCTAAGACTGACTAGCACTAACAGCACTACAGACAAGCCCAAGACACAAGGGGCGATGAAATAAGTAAGCAGCTGTAAAATGTAATGACCCAGCTATCTACTGAAGAGAAGGCTCAACAGTTAAGAGCACTGGCTTCTCTTGCAGAGTACCTGGGTTTGGTTCCAGCACCTACATGACATCACCTACACATGGGCAGCTCACGACCACCCGTAACTCCATCTAGACAGCCATTGCACCAATAGACAAACGGAAAAGACACAAGCACACACATGCACACTAAATAGTAAAATAAATATTATTTTAAAGTCAAGTTTGTCAATTTCATTTTTTTTCACAAGTAGATAAAATACAGTAAAATTTAATGTAGAGATTGCTTGTGTTTTTTAAGAAATAAGGAGTTGGGCAGTGGTGGCGTATGCCTTTAATCCCAGCACTTGGGAGGCAGAGGCAGACGGATTTCTGAGTTCGAGGCCAGCCTGGTCTACAGAGTGAGTTCCAGGACAGCCAGACCTACACAGAGAAACCCTGTCTCGAAAAACCAAAAAAAGAAAAAGAAAAAAGAAAGAAAGAAAGAAAGAAAGAAAGAAAGAAAGAAAGAAAGAAAGAGAATAAATGCTGATATGAATACTTCACCAAGAAGTTCTCTACTGTTTAAAAAATGTACATCTTCTAGTACATATTACTGAGAGTAATATGAAACCGCATTGATGCTTCTAAACAAGAAAGTAAACTAATTTAAGACACCACATAGAACGCTCACAAGCAACAGGAAGATATAAAACCACAAAGTCAGGTGCAAGCTCAGGTGGAAAATTGTTTATTATAATTCTAGTATACAGAACATAGAAGCATTCAATAAATACTAATAAGTGATAGTGAAAAGGTATAATCAAACTATGCTATTTTCTCAGTCCATTTTTCTATATTCTACCTACATCCAACAACTTATAGTTCTTTCATGACTATCTTAAAGATAAAAAAACATAAGCTATATTCTTTGACATAAATACATATTTTCAAATTATGAAATTATACCTTTTTAAATGGTTAAAGTGGTGCATTTTGTTTTGGCACAATTAAAATAAAAAACATGGCTGAGAATATAGATCAGTGGTCAGGTGGTTGCCTACCATGCATACTTAAGGCCCTGGATTTAATATCCGGCACAATAAAGTAAACTTACAGATGCACTTTGAGAAAGAAACCAAATCAACATGTTGAAATTTACCACAATGAAATGGAAAATCTTCTATAATACCCCTCTACTTTTTCCTGAATGTCTCTGAATACCTCCTGTCAGCCCTGTAACGGCTAAAGTTAATAGTGTGGGAGGAGCAGGCAGAGTATACTTGTTTGACCCATATAAGTAATTATTTCCCGTCCTTAGCACTTTCCCACATCAAGGAACTTCCTTCTGTCAGCATGTAAGCTCAGCACTGAGAAAGCAGACTCAAGAGACTACAAGTCATCAGGACATGGGGGTGGAGGTGGGGTTACTACTTCCTCTTATTTTGTAGACTAGGATTGTAAAAACAATGTTTCTCTAAAGTATCAGCAAGTGTAGTGAGAATTAACAAGATCCAGCTAAAGTCCTGTTCCTCTGTAGTAACTTGTTTTTGTTTTTTTTTAAAACTTACTTATTTATTATGTGAAAGTACACTGTAGCTATCTTCAGACATACCAGAGGGCATCAGATCTCATTAGGGATGGTTGTGAGCCACCATATGGTGTTGGGATTTGAACTCAGGACCTTCTGAAGAGCAGTCAGTACTCTTAACCACTGAGCTATCTCTCTAGCCCATCTGTAACAATTTGTTAAGAGACAAGTTTCCATTTTCTTCCCAGAATCTTTTGTAGTTGTATCACTTTCAACATATATGGGGAAGTGAGGTGGATACAGCTTCTAAAATAAATCCTCAATGTTAAAATACATATTACTTTTTATGCATAATTCAGAGAAAAATAATACATTCTTTGAACCCACATAATCAAGAAAAAACTTACCTGGCAAATAGGAAAATATTACTGTACAACAGTCAACTCAATCACTTAGGGCATAAACAGGCAACCACACCAAAACAATCCTTTTTAAAAAAATCTGTATCTAGTAAAGGCAGGTACTGGTAGGCCTAATAACCTGAGTTTAGGGCTGGAGAGATGGCTCAGTGAATAAGAGCACTGACTGCTCTTCTGAAGGTTCTGAGTTCAAATCCCAGCAACCACATGGTGGCTCACAACCATCTGTTACGAGACCTGACGCCCTCTTCTGGTGTGTCTGAAGAAAGCTACAGTGTACTTACATATAATAAATAAATAAATCTTTAAAAAAAATAAAAAATAAAAAAAATAACCTGAGTTTAATCCCCAGATTCAAAATGGTGAAAGAGAACCAACTCCCTCAAACTGCCCTTTAAGCAAGTGTGTCTCTGTCCATCCGTCCGTCCCTCCCTTTCTCCCTTCCTCTCTCCCTCCCTCTCTCTCCCTCTCTCTCTCTCTCTCTCTCTCTCTCTCTCTCTCTCTCTCTCTCTCTCTCTCTCTCTCTCTCTCTCACACACACACACACACACACACACACACACACTTTTTCTAATCTACATTAATCTACATTTCTAATCTGCAAGCCCGAAAGCCCAGCAGTCAAGAGTTTGAGAGAAGACTACTCAACTGGAATTTGACCTAGACTACAAAAACAAGACCCAGTCTCAAAGAAAGGCAAATCTACATTAAGCTTAGAACCTAACAGTTATAGATTCACTGCCCATGAATAAGCCTTAAGAAAGGATCTAAAGTTGCCTTTTCTGCTTCTAATTTCCACTAAGTAAAAAAGATAAAACAGGTGTGTCACAAAGCCAAGAAGATAGAATTCAACGATTTAGCAAGTAATACCTAAACTGTTTGAAAGCAATAGTACAAGCTCTTAACAAGTACTAATTTGGTGGGGGGTAGGGAGGTGCAAAAATTTATGGGACAAACATAGTAAGTTTAGCTGACTTCCCAGCATCCATATTTTAACAGCAGTTAAACAGTAAGCACCTAAGGAAGACACATATTTTCCAATGATATTCTATTGAATTTTACAGTGAATTTTAAATGCTGCCTTCATTCACAATTGTAAAGACTGTTACTTATACAAGATTTATATCCTCATCCACAGATCTAAAGTTTACTGTGCACTTCATAATTTGCCACACTCTAAGTACAATAAAACCAATCCTTATAAGAATGTTAGCAGAGTCGGGCAGTGGTGTCGCACGCCTTTAATCCCAGCACTTGGAAGGCAGAGGTAGGCGGATTTCCGAGTTCGAGGCCAGCCTGGTCTACGGAGTGAGTTCCAGGACAGCCAGGGCTACACAGAGAAACCCTGTCTCGAAAAACCAAAAAAAAAAAAAAAAAAAAAAAAAGATAGCAGAATCAGTATTTTTTTTAATCATACAAAATGCTTGATTACATTCTACACACTTTACATCACAAAAGCCATGTTATAACAGGACGTATTTTAAAACATTTAAAACTATTCTGATCATTTATTTTTTAAAAGTATGATCCTGGGCTGGAGAGATGGCTCAGCAGTTAAGAGCACTGGTTGGTCTTCCAGAGGTCCAGCAACCACATGGTAGCTCACAACCATCTATAATGAGATCCAATGCCCTCGTCTGGTGTGTCACCAAAAGCACACTCATTTATACATACATAAATACATACATACATACTCACACTTGTATGATCCTGAGCTGGAGCAATTGCCCTGCAGTCTAGAACTCTTTCCTTTTCTTCCAGAGGACTTGAGTTCGATTCCCAGCACTCATGTCAAGCCACTCACAATAAACCGTAACCCCAGCTCCAGGGAATTTGATGTGTTTGGCCTCCAAGGTAAACTGCACTCACATGCACATACCTCACATAGAGGCATACACATATACATAATTAAAACTAATAAAAATAAATATTTTGAAACAGACAATTTATAAGTACATATACTTATAAATATGTGCTCCTATATGCCTATATATACTCATAAATATAGAATATACTTATAAACATGCAAAGCTAAAGTAAATGTTCTTCCCAACAACAACAAAAGCATAGTTAGGTGTCGGTCCTGTTAGTGTACCTATAAACCTAGCAGAGGCAGGACAGGCTGGTAAGACAGTTGCAGGCCAGCCTAGAATGCATGTCCAGAGTCTACCTCACAAAACCAAAACTAGAGTTATAGTTCAGTAGTAAAATATTTGCCTGGCATTCGTTAAGTTCCTGAGTTCAATCCCCAGTATGGCCAAACAACAAAAACCTATAGCTGAACTAGGAAACACTCACTGTGGTCTCAGCTATGGGAAAATGAAAAAAAAAAAAAAAAGAATAGCTTGGGCACTACATTGAGACCCCTGTCTCCAATAAGAAAAAGACAATAAAAAATAAACTGCATTGAATGACTCCTAAAAACCAGGCACACTGCTCAAGATGGAAAGACAAGACCCAAATCTGTCCCAAACAGAATTTATTAATTCAGCAAAAGAGAGAACAATTAGGCAGCTAGCTACTAAGTGTAACAAATAGTTTGAGAAACAAAAAACACACCACTGTAAATAGCACAGGTAAAATAAAACTAAGGAAGAAGGCTTCCAAGCAAAGTGATGTACAGACACTTAGGCATACTTCAGACTGTAACGAAAAAGACATGATGGGAAGATTAATCGTGCCAGATAAAAAGAATGGGAGGTAAAAACACTCTAGGAAAGGAAGACAGAAGGGAAGGAGGATGGCAAGTATAGAGAAATTGATGCAAGATGTAGTAAGAACCAAGACATCTCCTACAAGAAGTTTGGGAATTTGGACCTCATCTAGGCAACAGAAACCTAGCCAGTCAAAGGCAGAAAAATAATCTAATTAAAATTTGCATACTAGCAAATAACACGACTGAAGTGATAAATAATTTGGAGATGCCAACAAGAACAAGCATAAAGAAAAAGGCTGCTATGAGCTGGCCAGATCTGCTCCTGCTGCTGCTGCTGCTGCTGCTGCTGCAGATGAAGGTATTAGACTTGTGCCCTAACAACCTGAGTTCTATCCCTGGAACGCAAGTTAGAAAGGAAAAAACTCCCACAAGTTGTCCTCTGCATACTCACACAAAAATTTTTAAAGAGAGCATTTCTTTCTGCTTCCTAACTGTGGATGCAGTATGGCCAGCTGTCTCATGTTCCCACATGCCTTCCTGACCATGATCAACTGTACCCTGAAACTGAGCCAAACTAAAACCCCTTTCCTCTAAAAAAGGGAAATAAAGAAAAAAAAAAGTGTGCCCTTGGACTAAACAATGGAGTTTAGGGCTGGAGAGATGGCCCAGTGGTTAAGAGCACCGACTGCTCTTCCAAAGGTCCTGAATTCAATACCCAGCAACCACATGGCGGCTCACAACCATCCATAACAAGATCTGACACCCTCTTCTGGAGTGTCTGAAGACAGCTACAGTGTACTTACATATAATAAATAAATAAATCTTTAAAAAAAAAACAATGGAGTTTAGATGACTGCAGCAATTACAGAAAATCAGAAAGAGGGGCTGCAGGAAGCTTAGAAAGGTGGGGCAAGATTAGACTTAGTGACTGGCTAGATAGAGGGAATGAAAAAGACAGGAAAGGCTGTGCGGCGGTGGTGCATGCCTTTAACCCCAGCACTTGTGAGGCAGGGGCAGAAGGATTTCTGAGTTTCAGGCCAGCCTGGTCTACAGAGTGAGTTCCAGGACAGCCAGAGCTATACAGAGAAACCCTGTCTCGAAAAAACAAAAAAAAACAAAAACAAACAAAAAAAGAAACAAAGAAAGGAAGGAAGGAAGGAGGAAAGAAGGAAGGAAGAAAGGAAGAAAAAGACAGGAAAGTCAAAGACGATTCCAGATTTCCCCACAGAAGAAGGAACAACGGTACCAATGTTTCTAAGATCTTAAAATGTTGGGCAGTAATGCCACACACCTTTAATCCCAGCACTCAGGTGGCAGAGGCAGGTGGATCTCTAAATTAAAAGCCAGTGTACTCTACAGAACAAGTTCCAGGACAGCCAAGGTTACAGAGAAACCCTTGTGGGGTCTTAAAAATATATGGTTTCTCTACAGTTATGGGCATTGACATAAACAGTGCAAAAGTATTTTTTATTTGATTCTGGTATACGATTTCTATTTCTCAAACTATATTCTGCCTATTTTACATAAAAGTACTAAAATGAATCCCCACTTCTACAATACCAACAATAGAAAAATTAAGCTTATTTAGCACAGACTTACGCTTACTGCATGACATCATACCTGAAACTACAAAGTTTGTTTTTCAAACTGAATCCACAAGCATTTTTAAAAGTCCAATACCTCCTCCCAAACAAGGCATTCAAAGCCTTTGCTTAAATTTAGATTACTAATCCAAGCAGAGAAGAAGCTTCTATAAAATGTGGCTGGCTTTAATTATGGCAGTGAATTAAAAAAAAAAAAACAACAACACTGGAACAAACAGCACTAGTCTTTGAAAGCAGATAATGAGGGCCAAAGCCTTTAAAACCCACTCTTTCCTTCAAAATTTGGGTCTATAGATTAGTGCTAAGCAAAGAAGATGAATCTTTTAAAGCAAGCTTTCCAACATTGTACAAATATACACCTACTTTATGAAGGGAAGTACTAATTCCCTTAAACTAAAGAAGCCTGATAAGGCCAGGTAATACTGCATCTCTAATCTCAAAACCAGAGTTCCTTCTGATTTTCAAGGCTAGCCTGGGCTACATGAGCCCCTTGTCTCAAAGAAGAAGAAAGAGTTAAAAAAGAGACTAATAAATCCCATGTTGGGGCTGGAGAGATGGTTCAGCGGTTAAGAGCCCTGAGTGCTCTTCTGAAGGTCCTGAGTTCAAATCCCAGCAACCACATGGTGGCTTACAACCATCCATAATAAGATCTGACGCCCTCTTCTGGGCTGTCTGAAGACAACTACTGTGTACTCACATATAATAAATAGATAAATCTTTAAAAAAAAAAAATCTCTGGACTGGCGGTGGTGGCGCACGCCTTTAATCCCAGCACTTGGGAGGCAGAGGCAGGTGGATTTCCGAGTTCCGACGCCAGCCTGGTCTACAGAGTGAGTTCCAGGACAGCTAAGGCTACACAGAAAAACCCTGTCTCGAAAAACCAAAAAAAAAAAAAAAAAATCTCATGTTGTTCATGTACCAATATATTTCTGGTGTATATATATTTATGCATTTACATGGGAGTAAATTATAAATCTATCTGTATTTGCAGAAATAAGAAATGCCACCTGAATTTCCTTAAAGCAGTTTCATAGATGCTGAAATAAAAGTCTTTCTCCCACTGAATGGATAAGCCTGCTTATGAAATAAAAATTAGGTGTTCCTACTACCAGTACCTAGCAACCCTCTTCACTCAACTCCCATGGGATTCTCCCACACACTATTATATCAGATACCTAGGGAGTCTGTGACAAGAGTTAGTCTCTCCTTACAAGAGAAAACTTCTGCATACACTGTGCATAAGGAATGTGTTCAACTAATTTCGAAAAATTGGTGAAAGCTGTTTATTTTCATCATTTACCTCCCTCAGTCCATTTGGTGAAAGGACTCAATTCTCATTAAGCAAACTTATCATCCCTAAAGGACTTGGTAACTCTTAGTGACTAAACACCGAGAGACCATCTCGACTACTTAGACGTCATCGGGACACCAAAATCATTTCCAAGTTTCCAACCCATTCTATCATCAGAAGCTATACAAGTTAAATGCTTGTACGTTTTCCTATAATTTTCTCAGACTTTCCCACAGTGGCAAAGTTTTACAATAATTTAACATCTATGATATCGCTGGGGAAGAGATGCTAAAATAGTCATCTGCTTAAGACCACACGCTGACTGACAGAATACTTAACTGCTGAACCAAAAAGAGGAATGAGACCTCAAGAAAAAAAAGTGAGAAAAACTATACCCCTTACACTGTAAATTCTGCACAACCAGATGGTCTCTTAGATAACAGTATTTCAACCCGCGCCTCCATCGACAGTTACTACCAAGTTTTGCCATGAAAATGGTGGTTAGCGAACAGACTTTGATACTACGGAAGAAAAAGAAAAGAAACTCGCCTAGAACTCACAGGGGGAAGAGAAACCAAAGAAGAGCAACGTGGTGAAGAAAAGAGAAAAATAAAATAAAATAAAAGCCAGATCGAACGCGCCGAGTCACATTTAAGGAGAGAGGGGAAAAAAAAAAAAAAAAAAGCCCTGCTTGAGCCGATTTCTCCGGGTAACCCGAGCCCAAAGCGCCTGCCAGCCAAGGGAAGCCTCGGAAGTCTGGGCGAGCAGCGGCGCTCACGACCCGCACGGTCGCGCCGGGAGCGGACAGCCTGACCCGCGCGCTCCCCGTTAGCTGACGGGCGGCGACACCCACCTGGAGACCGCCATGGCCGGCGCCGGCGGTTCGGAACTCCCGGGGAGCTACACGCCGCGCCGCCCCGGCGCTCGTTTCCCGAGCAGAGCGGCGCAGGCCCAGGCCGCCGGGCGCAGGGCAGCAGGCTGCGCGGCGGGTAGCGGCCGGCACGGGCCTTCCGGCATGGGCCGGCCCCCTGAGCTCGTCTCTGCCGCGACCGGGGTCCCACACGCGGGCGGAGGCGGCACCGCTCTGACCCGCACCACTTCAAACCGGGTGCCCCCAACCCCGCTCTCTGCTGACGCACACGCCGGCACGCCGGACTTAGCGTCGCCACGCCGGAAGTGATGTCACCAGCACGTGGCCCCGCGCGCTGCGGGCCGGGCGAGCCGGGTGTCGGAGCGCTGGGCGGCTGCGGGAGGGGAGCTGGTGCTGGTTGGCGGTGTGGATCAGGAGAGGGCTCCCAGTCTTTAAGATTAAGGGGAGAAATGGAAAGAGGTCTTCACCTTTCAGAGAACGATGAGGGTCACCCAGCTAACGTTCCGAAAGTTCCAATCCTCGGTTTCTAAGTGTTTCCCATCCTGACCCTACTAACCCAGCTAGGCGGCTTCCAAACAAGAACAAACTGGAGAAAGGAGACTCCAGCCCAGGTCGCGATGCTGTAGGCGGGATGAAGTCTAGAAGGAAACGAACGCTACAGAAGGCTGGCTAGGGTGGTGCAGGCCTATAATCCTAGCACCTGTGAGGCTGAGGCAGCAGATTGTGAAATTGAGGGTCAGTCTGGGCCAGACGGGGGTGGGGGTTAGGCTCAAGTGTATATTTTCTATTATTTACTAGAAGTTCTGCATAAATGCTGAAGGAACTGCCCATGATTTTGCCTAGGCCTGTCACCCTTCTTCCCGTCGTCTTTTCCTCCTTCCGTCCCCCCACTGCTAAACACTCCTCTGGAAACTACTGTGTCCTCTTCGCACTTTAAAATTTGTTTTTATGCCAGTAGTCAAAGTAGTATTTCTCTGGTTTCGGCAAGCCCAGTTTATAGGCCAATGACAAATTAATCATCAAAAGGCACATGCGCTGTCGCCCTTCCTTATAAAACATGCCCACTAGCTTCTATTTGGAAGTATGTCTCAATCCTTGACTCTAGTCTGCTTGTCATCTGTAAGATGAGAAGCGCTGTAAAGGGCTGTGGGAGGTGGGAGGGATGTCATGAATCCAGGAGAGTTCCCAAGAACTTGGTGAACTATAAGACAGGTCTGTATAGGAGGAGATGAAGAAAGGGCCTAAGAGCCTACAAAAGTATTGCATAGGTGGCTTACATTACCTCTTATCATTATAAGGCAAAGCTAATAAAGTAGCATGATGTTTTTCCACGGTTTGTTATTTGACAGTGCTGGGGCTAGAACTCACGACCTCACACATTTGGCCAGTGCTTTATCATTGATTTACACCCCCCGGCCTGTAAAGTACCTTTTCATCTTCAATTTATAAGTGAGGAAAAGTAAGCTCCAAAACTTTAAGTAATTGTCTAACTCCAAGACAGTAATACTGTTTATTTTCCATCCACTCAGAGGACCTAGGTTCACTTCCCAGCACCCATATGGTGGCTCACAACCCTCTGTAATTACAGGTCCAAGAGATCTGATGCCTTCTGACTTAACATGGGCACCAAGCCGACATGTGATACACATGCATTCATACAGGCAAAATCTCATGTAGAGCCGGGCAGTGGTGGCACACACCTTTAATCCCAGCACTTGGGAGGCAGAGGCAGGTGGATTTCTGAGTTTGAGGCCAGCCTGGTCTACAGAGTGAGTTCCAGGACAGCCAGGGCTATAAAGAGAAACCCTGTCTCAAAAAAAAAAAAAAAATCTCATGTAAATGTAAAAAGGTTTTGAAAGGAAAGTAAACATAAGTGTAGAAATGTTTTCCTGGTACATAAACCAGAATACTGGAAAAGAAAGTGGCAAAGGCCTGTCTGAACCAGGTAGTTAGGGAAAAAACAAGATGTTTAAGCTGATAACTATATGACAAGAGGTGTCTGGCTATGCAGACATCCTGGAAGCACTCGAGGTAATGGGTACACCTAAGATTTAGTCCATTCTGATTCGAAGAGTAAATGGGGGCTTGAAAGTAAAGGATTTGGATTTTTTTTTTTTTTCAAGACAGGGTTTCTCTGTGTAGCCCTGGCTGTCCTGGCACTCCCTCTGTAGACCAAACTGGCCTTGAACTCAGAGACCGACCTCCTGCCTCTGCCTCGTATGTGCTGGGTTTAAAAGTATGGTGTGCCACCACTAACATCTGGCTGATCTGGCTCATTTTAAAGTCCTTTCTCATAACACGTAACAACTGTGTCCAAAAAAATTTTGTAATCTCACTAAGCTTCATTTCTACAACTGGGAAGTGAAGAAAATAGTGGTGGTCATGGAGTTAGTAGGGACTAGATGGGAATGCACACCACTGAACCAAATGACTGCTGCATAAGCATTCAAGCCTACTCATTAAGGTGATGAATCCAGGGACTAGGTTATGCTAGGCACAGTGTGACTCTGAGCTAAGCCTCCATTTCTGATTATTCCTTTTGTTATCAAAATCACCTTGAGCTGATTACTTAATTTCTGTATCTTAATTCTTCAAATGAGAAATGGGAAAAGTAACACTAGTTCACAATTTTTGACAGTATGGTTGTCTAAGTTACACATGTGGGGATTGAAAAATCTAGTACATATAGCACTTATGATGCCACATCCCACCAGCTTCTAGGTCAATGTTTTTTAATGAAATATGTGTATAATTCTATGGTATGCTGACTTTTATAAGCATGGTACTACTAGACCTATACATTTCTTGAGGATCCATGCATATCCCCAGTTCACAGTGGCTGTAGAAACACATTCTTCCTTTCACCCCTGATTTGATACCAGCTCCACTGAGGCCCAGAGCCACTGCTTTTTGGTTTTGTTTGTTTGTTTGTTTTTGTTTTTTGAGACAGGGTTTCTCTGTGTAGCCCTGGCTGTCCTGGAACTCACTCTGTAGACCAGGCTGGTCTCGAACTCAGAAATCCACCTGCCTCTGCCTCCCAAGTGCTGGGATTAAAGGTGTGCGTGTGCCACTACTGCCCAGCCCAGAGCCACTTCTTAAGGTTCTTGGAACCAATGGGCTCTGTGCTGTAAGACCTCTCAGTACCAGGAAGCTGCTCCCATACAAAGGCAGAGCCTTGGCCAGGCTCGAGTGCCTGCCAAGTTACCAGAGATTGTGCTTTGGGATCTGTGATGGCGGTTGGAGAGGTTAAGACTAAGGCACCTATGCTTGGTAAGGGGTGTGGATGCCCCTTCACTTGGCCACCCAGTGCTAAGGTACATGAGCCTGGCCAGACCCAATACTGCCACCCTTCACATCAGATATTAGAAGGGACAGCAGCAAGTTAGGGGTCTGCTGGACTGGGGACAGTTCTCCAGAGGGACTCAAAGGCTCTGCCCTCCTTCTCCAAGCCTACAATCTTTTTTTCTTCCTAAGAGGCACTTGGGAGGAGAGGGGGGAAGGTCAGTCAGGGCTAGGAAGGAAACAGAGGGTGGGAGGACATTAATGGAGGGGAGTAATACAACCTCTGTGTTCACATGTGAAACTCAAACACTCAAGAATACACTCTGGGAGAGCTACAGAATAAAAAAGGATGGCAAGAGAAAATTCCACCAGCCACACCCCTAGCAGCAGGCTCAGCCACGTGAGGCCCAGAACACTTGAACTGTAGTCCCAGAGGAGGGAGAGTTGGTTATTCACAGCCCAGGGCTCCTGGGGTTGGACCTCCCTCGGAAAAATTTTATTTCTAGTCATGTCTATGTGTGGCAGTATGTACATGTGAGTACAGGTTCCACGAAGGAGAGAAGAGGGTGACAGGTCCCTAGAACTGGAATACAGCTGGCTTTGAGCTACCTGAGATGGCTGCTAGGAACCAAATTCTGCTTTTCTGCTAGAGCAGTAAGCACGTTTCACTCCAGCCGCTAAAATGCTGCTATGTTGTGGTTTGTTTCTTGTTTTTGACATAGTCTTGCCGTTTCTCAGGCTGGCCTGGACCTCGCTATGCTGCCCAGGCTTGAATGTGTGCTTCTCCTCCCTCAGCATTTAAAGTGTTGGAATTACAGGCATGAGCCACCAGGCGACTGCAGTTCTGCTTCATTTGCCATGTTTTTGAACTTATCTTGATGTTTCTGTGTGCCCTTCCCTTTTCTTCTTGAAGAAAGAATGTCTCTGACATCAAACCTCAGTCTGTGGATCTAGCTCATAAGTTTAATGTAATTAGAGCATAAGACCACAAGATGTCAGACTTTAGCTGAAAAATCTATCAAGGGTCGTTCCACCCTTGATAGTTATCAGAGCACTGGGTGGTGGAGAGGTGTTCCTGGAACTACTTTTAGTGCTTTACATGAGAGAATGTTTTTCTGAGAAATTTAAAAAGGGCTTCCATCTGTGAAATGTTTTCATTATCTACTGATAATTAGGAAACTTTTGTTAGAGTTCCTGTTTTCATGTCCTTAGGGTTTCTTAATGCCATAGGTACCAATATGTTTTCATTAAAAAATTTTAGCCAGGGGGCTGGCGAGATGGCTCAGCAGTTAGGAGCACTGTCTGCTGTTCCAGAGATCCTGAGTTCAATTCCCAGCAACCACATGGTGGCTCACAACCATCTGTAATAAGATCTGATGCCCTCTTCTGGCCTTCAGGGCTACATGCAAGCACAATGTTATATACATAATAAATAAATAAATCTTTAAAAAAAAAAATTTAGCCGGGCAGTGGTGGTGCAGGTGGATTTCTGGGTTGGAGGCCAACCTGGTCTACAGAGTGAGTTCCAGGACAGCCAGGGCTACACAGAGAAACTCAGGAAACCCTGTCTCAAAAAAAAAAAAAAAAAAAAAATTTTTTTTTTTAACTGGTATAGCCAGGCAAGGTGGTGCACATCTTTAATCTCAGCACTCTGGAGGCAGAGGCAGGCATATCTCTGTGAGTTCAAGGCCATCCTGGTCTACAAATCCAGTTTCAGGACAGCAAGGGGTATGACCCAGAGAACCCTGTCTCAAGAAAGCAAAAACAAAACAAAATGGTATAATTAATACCAAAATTAGAAAAGGAACTTCAGTGCTGAGAGGTGAAAGGCCTTGAGCACACTAAGCAAGTCTCTACCAGTGAGCAACATCCCTATTCCCTAGAGAAATACAAGCTTTAACAAATCAAAACCACTTTACCATTACTTGTGTGTATCAGAGCGGCTTGTATGCTGAATGGCGATCACAGAACAACTTTGTGAAGCCATTCCTCTCTGTCTCTCCTCACATGGGTCTCCCCAGCCTCTTGGCAATAAACTTTTTTTTAATTAGATATTTCCTTTATTTACATGTCATATGATATCTCCTTTCCCAGTTTCCCCTCTGATAAAAATTAAATTAAATTAAAATGAAAACAAAACAAAACAAAAAAGGCAATAGACTCTTAAAGTAAAAAAAGACTGCATACACTATGGAGCTAGAGGTAAGATGAATATAAAACCCTTAAAAATAACTTAAAAATAACTTTGCTTAAAATACAAGGTCACAGATACACAATGAACTCAAGATCCAAGAGACCCTATTTTTAAAATAGGAGTTTTATCCCAGCACTTGGGAGGCAGAGGCAGGCAGATTTCTGAGTTCGAGGCCAGCCTGGTCTACAGAGTGAGTTCCAGGACAGCCAGGGCTACACAGAAAAACCCTGTCTTGAAAGACCAAAAAAAAAAAAAAAAAAAAGGAGTCTTATATGATGGCTGGGCAAATTAAAGAGACTTGCTGCTAAGCCTACCCATCTGAGTTGAATCCGTCAATTCTTGAGACTCAAAAGGCGGGAGGAGATAGTAGACTCCTGAAACTTGTCTTCTGACTTCTTCAAGTGTACTGTAGCATTTGAGCACACACAACAAATAAACAATAAGCAGAGGCATACAAAGAACAGGTTAATACTTAAATTTTACTCCATTTGAATTTGTATTACTTTTCAATCACAAAGCAAACTGTTCCTTATAGGACTTTTGAGTTTTGAAAAATACTTGGAACTAATTTATCATATCTCAAATAATTAAAACCCAAAATGCCCCTGCTTGGGTGTTCTGATGAAAAATACAGAACTGAGTGGTATGATAAATAGAAAGACTGAAAATAGGAGGGTCTTTGAGATGACTCAATAGGCAAAAGCACTTGCTATCCTACCGGGCCCTACAAACTAAGTTGGGCCTCTGGGGTACACTCATGCAGAAGAAATACATGCAATGCAAAAAGAAATAAGGAAATTACAAATAGCATCTGGTTCTGAATATTATTATTTCATTTTATCTTTTTAAACTATATATAGGCTTCAGATAAATATGTACAAGTTTCAAAAGAACAGAAAGTTTTGTTAACATTTGTCTTATTTTCAGCGGTGAAAGCAAAACACAGCATTTTATATTTCATGTCACACGGCTGCTTCTATCATACTTCTGCGGCAGGATGGTTCTGCACGCGGGTGTATTTTCTGTGTGTATTAGCAGTGGGCAAAACCTAGTGAGAGAAGTCTGGGAGGGACATGAAGGGGGAGGCTCCTTCTGCCCCATTGATAACGGATTCATTCACTGAGAGCAGTTTAAAACAGACTAATCCCTTATGCAGTCATTCGCTCTACTCTAATAGGGCCCCTCCACCTCATCTAGAATTCGGTAAGCTAAAGTACATGTATCCGATTAATCTGAAATGATTTTGTAGATAGCTTGGTGAAGGGTAGAGGGTGTGGGGTTGGGAGGGTGATTATTAAACTTCATTTTTCTATCTTAGTGGATGTTAAAAAAACGATTCCTTAAACATTAAGTTGTTCCCTTAGGACAGACAGCTCTTTAGAGGGGCTTCTCCCTGCTAAACTGAGAACTTTGGTTTCGGGAAAGTCGGGTCAGGGGAGTTGGCAGATTCCCGTGTCCAGGGAGAGGTCTGAGGGGGACTCATCCGTAGCCTTCATTCGCAGATCCAGGATGCTCCTCGCCGCCTGCTGCCTGCGCTGAGGTCCCAGGAATCCCGGATGAGTGACATGGCCAAGGCGGGAGTGAGTCCTCCGAGGCCGCGGGCGTCGCTCTCGCCGCTGCCGCTGCTGTTGCTGCTGGGAGGCTGCCTCCTCTCGGTCGCCGGGAGGGACAGGGGAGCAACTGGCAGGGAAGTGGCCCGGGCCTCCGGCCCCACGGACGGCTCCTCGGGTCGCTTCGTGAGTCCGGAGCAGCACGCGTGCAGCTGGCAGCTCCTGGTGCCCGCCCCGGAGACGCGGACGGGCGGAGAGCTGGCCCTGCGCTGCCAGACCCCGGGCGGGGAGAGCTTGCTCTGCGCCTACCGCGGGCATCCGGAGCGCTGCGCGGCCACCGGCGCCCGGCGCGCGCACTACTGGAGACGGCTGCTGGGCGCGCTGCGCAGGAGACCGCGGCCCTGCCTGGACCCCGCGCCGCTGCCGCCACGCCTGTGCGCCCGCAAGACGACCGGCGCCGAGCTGCACCCCAGCTTCCCCGCGCGCCCCAGCGAGCAGCCCCGGCCCAAGGCGAGGAGCCGGGCTCGGCCGCGACAGTCAGTGCGGTCCCCGAGCTCCCTACCGGATAAGAAGCCCTTGCTGGTGAAGTCCAACTCCGGCGGGAGGAAGGCGGGCTCAGACCGGGTCCCGGAGCCTCCTGCGACAGCAGGACTCCAACCCAACGGGCTGGACCAGAATGCCGAGCTCACTGAGACCTACTGCGCCGAGAAGTGGCACTCCCTTTGCAACTTCTTTGTCAATTTCTGGAATGGCTGAGGCTGCGGGCTGGCAGGGGCACTAGGGGCAGGTGCTGCGGAGCAGAGGGCAGCGCAACCGGGGCGGGAGGCTCAGGGCGTCTTAGACGGGGAACCGGGATGGAGAGTAGGCTAGTCTGCTAGTAGGGATTTCCAAAATGGGGCAGGGGTCAGGGTGAGAAGAATCTGAAGCAGTAGGAGAGCTTTTTTGAAGCATCTCAATTCTGATTTAAGAGCAGAAGAAATAGTGGAAGCGGAGAGATTTTATATTAAGTATGCGAAATTTGTAGAATAGGGAGAGAAGCTGAGAATAGCGAGAATGAAGTGACTAAAGAGGTGCGACTCTTTCCTAGGAAGTGGGATGCAATGTATATCAACACATTGTCATTAAATGTAACTGTAAGAACCTGAGCCATGTTGAATTGTTCAAAATTTTCTTGAATTTTCAGCTTGAGAAATGATTACCCCTCCTTTCTGGTTTGTTATGAACTCTGGGTGTGACATAGAAAGTGTGATCTTTCTATGTAGATTAAAGCCTTATAGGTAAAAAATAAATCTGAGATTGGATTATCAGGACAATTGCTTTTCAGTCCCCTTACTACTTTTTAACTGAATTTTAAGCCTACTGTCCTGAAAAGTTCATTAACTACCTAAAATCAGAAGTGAATTTTAGATGTTCAGTGCTCTCTAGATCTTCAAATACAAACAAAAATCTCCAAGCCTTTAAAGTTTGATCACTCTTTTTAAAATCAACTAAAATGTAAACATGTATCTGGATCATTTGGCCCTTCATCTCTTTTGTAATTAAATTTAAAATGTGGGTTTTTAAAATATGTTGTAACGATCGTCTTTAATTAAAAAAAAACGGATTGGATTTAAAGAGTTGGAAAACGATGGAAATTCTGCTATTTATTTGTTTATTTACTTATTTATTTATACTTTGTGTGTGGGGGGGATGAGGTTATGTGCCCCATGCATGGAAGCTCCTGTGGAACAGATGAGAGCATCCGATCCTTTAGAAATGGGTCTGTGATCTGCCATGTGGGTGCTGGGAATTGAACTCTTTAGCCCCCGTTTATCTATTTCTAAGTACACCTTTATTTAAGCACCCCATCATCTGTGTGTGGTGTGTGTGTGAGTGTCTGTCTGTTTTGTGTGTTTGAGATTGTCATTTTCTCAAACCCACCATTCCTCAGACTTCCAAGTTCTGGGTTTATAGGTACTCCACCATGACCAACTTAAATTAAGTTTTCCCCCCATTTATTTATGTATTTATTTATTTATTCACTTTACATACTTATCACAGTCAACCCCGAATTAAGTTCATAATTTGAATGGTTGAAAGGAGAAACTGAAATTTTTTTTATAAAGCAAGAGTCAATAACAGGAAGCTTTTGGGCGGTGTTTTTGTTCTGCTTGAACTTCCAAGAGCATTCTCTCCCCTCTCTTCCTTGACCCCTTCTCACTTGTCCTCTGTTTCCTTTTCTTCCTCCTTCTCTCTTTCCTCCAATTTGAATTAGCTGTCAGCATTTTAAGATGGGATAATTTCATATAAAATCCCAAAGTTCTCGCTTTTCTTGAAGAAAATCAGCTCTACCAACCGGCTGGTTTGGCTGCCTGTCTTTGGATGTCTAGAGTTCTTACTCATTCCAGTGCACCCGTCAACTTTATTAATTTGTGTTGGCGGGGGGAAGGTATGCACATGTAGAGGTCAGAGCAGACCTTGCCTCCAGAGTTAGTTATCTCCCTCCACCCTGTGTGTCCTGGGAACTGACCTTCTGCCTTGACTGGAGGCTCCTATACCAACTGTGGTGTCCTGTGGAGCCCCTAAGCTTGTTTTAAGTTTTAGATGAGATGCTTGTGCTCTGCAGCCCAGGCAGGCTATGACATGAACCCTGCAGTCATCCTGCAGCTCCCATGTGGCTGGGGTTAAAGGCACGCCCCACCTTGCCCAGTGATCTTTTATCACCTTACATTACCTAAGCCTGAGCCCAATGCCAATAGGAGCTCCACTCCCACCCTCCCAGGTAGAATACCTTGCTGTTGACCTCTATTTTTACTCTCTCCCTTTAAGTTAAGTAATTAGCAAGTGCAACAAATGCCTGACTTTTTCTATTTGATCTGCCTCGATGGCATAAAAACATATTGACACCCATTTTGTGTATCTCTGGAGTCAAGCAATTGTTAAAACATCCAGATTGAGCACACTTTGAGGGTAGACTTATGTGGTCACGTGTTGAGTAGCACGGATCCTTAGATAAAATTAATCATGGCCAAGGAAAGGAAACTCAAGGTATCTGGAGCCCGTTCTCCAAAAGTATGGAGTCTTTAAAAAGACAAGCAAAAAGTATGCATCACCAAAAAGAAACAATGGAAATGAATCTCTACTGTTCAGAACCACGGCTAGAATCACACTTTCATCTCTCTGGGAAAGATGACTGCCAGTCCCTCCCAGTAAGCCCTTTGATGGCCTGACAAATTTCTTTCTAAGAAAGAAGAAAGGGGTCCAAGAGCTGTGGCAGGGCCCTGGCTCAGGAACAAGCAACAGCTGCTTGCTGTGAAGGGGAGGGATCAGATCCCCCCATCTGTCTTTGGAATGACATTGGCTAAGTCCCAGTATCTCCAGGTCTTTTTGGAGATTGGGTTGGGCTAAGTCTAGAGTTTTTAAAGCATACCTATTGCCTTCTAGAATCATACATGCAACTCTCCACAGACATTGTAACACTAGCAGCAACAATTATAACGTGTGGAGTGCATGATGTAACCCAGGAAAGATGGCAGACTTCAAGGAGCCAGAGAAAAGGCAACTGAAATGGTCAGGGAAAGGGAGAAAGTGTCTGTGTGTAGGACATCTAGAAAAGCCTGGAAGAACATGCTAGACAGACAAGCCTCCGCTACAAGAGGACTGAATGAGGATCTCTAGAATAGGAGAAGGAGACTGGTTCTTGGAAAGGTGAATGTTTTCCCCTAGAGGAACCTTGTGGAGTTGAGGGAAAGTTCCCAGGGTGCATTAGCATTTACTGTCAGTGCTGAGATCAGAAGGTATCAAAGAGGAAGGTAGTCCTTAGCTCTGCCTGTGGGAGAAGGAGGAATTATCCTAGACACACAACCATCTTGGTCTAGTTCTGTTTTCAAAGTTATTTGGCACTCAGGAGGCAGAGGTAGGCAGAGGGAGCTCTATGAATTCAAGGCTAGCATGGTTCATACAGTGAGTTCTAGCCCAACCAAGGCACATGGTGAAACTCTGTCTCAAAAAAAAAAAAAAAAAAATCTGCCTTAAGGTACTGGTCCTTTTTAAATTAGCTTAGCAGGCATGGGAAATGACTAATCATAGTGTCTTGGTACACTGACGATCTGTCCTGACTTCTTTTTTGTTGTTGTTGTTTTTTTTTTTTTTTTGTTTTTCGAGACAGGGTTTCCTCTGTATAGCTCTGGCTGTCCTGGAACTCACTCTGTAGACCAGGCTGGCCTCGAACTCAGAAATCCTCTTGCCTCTGCCTCCCAAGTGCTGGGATTAAAGGTGTGCGCCACCACCTCCTGCCTGTCCTGCTTTCTTAACTCAGAATGCAAATTTGTACAAGAATATTAGTAGGTTCATAAAATGTTAACTTTCTATCATATCTCATTGCCTACACATAATTATCATCTGAAAGGTGTGTTATAATTCTTTTACTTTCTGTGAACTAAAAACAAAAAAAAAAAAACCAAAAAACAAGGCTAAACAGGGTTCCCAAAAAGGTTACCATAGAGGGGCAGTTAACCGACAGCATAGTCTGTAATCCTAGCACTTAGGAGGTGGATGGATGCAGGAGAATTGTAAGTATCATGCCAGCCTGTGCTAAATAGTGAGCACCCCCACAAAAAAGAACAGGAGAAAGACTTGAACAGCGCTGTCATCAAACAGGCTTGACTGGTACCAATGGAGAGCTAATAACAACAGACCAGCCTAGTACAGTCATTGATACGGATCATATTCTGAACAAGACCCACTGCAACTCATCCTGAACAGCTTCAATAATGCAAAATCTGTTCTCTAGTGAGAAAAGAATTATGTTGGGAATCAACAGCAGTGAGAGAATTTCCAATGAGTTTAAAAACGTAAACACAGGATCCAAAAATAGTCTGTGAACCCTCAAGGAAAGTTAAAAAAAAATGTTTTGGATATTTTGAATATTGGATATATAAAATTGAACCTGAAAATAGCCAAATGTGTGCTTGTAGCTGAAGGAGTGCACGGACATAGACTGTATAAAGTGCATCTACTAGCAAATATAGTGCAGAGGTAGAAGAGAAACCAGATACTATCGGGCTTTCTGTTACCAGTATAGACTGCACAGTTTCAGGATTAGAAATCAATTCTCGGGGCTGGAGAGATGGCTCAGCGGTTAAGAGCTCTGACTGCTTGCTTTTCCAGAGGTTCTGAGGTCAATTCCCAGTAGCCACATGGTAGCTCACAACCATCTGTAATGGGATCTGATGCCCTCTTCTGGTGTGTCTGAAGACAGGTACAGTATACTCATATAAATGAAATAAATAAATCTTTAAAAAAAAGCGGGGGAGGGTGTGGCTGGAGAGATGGCTCAGTGGTTAAGAGCATCGACTGCTCTTCCAAAGGTCCTGAGTTCAAATCTCAACAACCACATGGTGGCTCACACCAACTGTAAGGAGATCTGACACCCTCTTCTGGACTGTCTGAAGACGGCTACAGTGTATTTACATATAATAATAAATACACCTTTTTTTTTTTAAAAAAAGGGTTGGAGAGATGATTGTTCTTCCAAAGGTCCTGAGTTCAAATCCTAGCAACCACATGGTGGCTCACAACTATCCATAATGAGATCTGGGGTAGTTGGCTGCATGCCTGTAATCCCAGCACTTGCAAGGCAGAGGCAGGTGGAATTAGGGCTGGTCTGTGTAGTAAGTTCCAGGACAGTCATAGCTACATAGTGAAAGCCTGTCTCAAAAAAATAAAAATAAAAAATAAAATTAAAAAGAAAGAAAGAATGGAAACCTGAGTTTGAGGCCAGCTTGGCCTACAGAGTGAATTCCAGGACAGCCAGGGCTACACAGAGAAACCCTGTCTAAAAAAAAAAAAAAAAAAAATGGAAACCAACCTCTGGGCCATTTGGGCTAGGGTTTGTTTCAGTGAACCTGTTTTGTCTGTACAAGATGGGTGGAGAAGGAAGCAGAGGGAGGGGGAGGGAAATATACCTCTCGTTTCTCGATTGTTCATTGTGATAAAGTACCAGTTATCCACCCAAATCCAGTCCCCCTCTTTTCCTGGATGAGTACCTCCAAGCCAGGGACATTTTATAGCCTTCTCTGTACACAGGTATGATCGTGACTAACCTTTTGTCGGTGATTTGCGTAACTTCAAATTTACTATGCTTAAATAACACGCCACTTGCCTTTCCTCAGAATTTAGGCAAGAATGCTCTAGAAACTGAGCCTCAGTCACGCAGAGACATACAGTACCCTGAGGACGATAGAGGCAGTCAGAAGGAGGAAGGAGAATTGAGGAGGACGGGCCTCGGCTTGAAGCCCTGAGAAGCCCTCAGCCAGACCTTGGGGAGTATAGTATAGCGCAGACATTGCTCATTTCAGGATGCCGCGTTGGACAGGAATGGCCTGTTCTAGCTTCTCCTACAGGTACAGCCACTTGTAGTGGCCCAAGCAAAGTCTGGTCTTAGGGGAACTGTGGTGTCTTCTAAAGATATTGCTGGTAAGATGCAGCTGGCTGCCGGGTGGTGGTGGCGCACGCTGTTAATCCCAGCCCTTGAGAAGCAGAGGCAGGCGGATTTCTGAGCTCGAGGCCAGCCTGATCTACAGAGTGAGTTCCAGGATAGCCAGGGCTACACAAAGAAACCCTGAAGAAAAGCACAGTGCCTGACTCATTGCAAGTGTGGTTAAGTATATAGCTAAAGCCTAGTTTCTTTTGTATGCCAATGTAGATATCAAAAGGGAGATCTCCCTCTGAAAAAGTATTTTACTTTTTAATCATTGGCAACTCTTCCTTTCAGTTTAGAACAGTGAATGAATGAATGAATGAATGAATGAATGAATGAATGAATAAATAAATAAATAAATAAATAAATAAATAAATAGTGAGGGTGAGAGTGTGGCTCAGTGGTAGAGTGTATGCTTAATTGTGCAAAGGCCAGGTTTTAGTCTTAGTCTCTAGCACCAAAAACAGAAGGGGAGAGAGAGAGAGAGAGAAAGAGAGAGAGAGAGAGAGAGAGAGAGAGTATTGTGGAACTGTACAGCACTCACATCCCTGATGGGGGTAGGGGTGAGGGTAGGGAGTGGGGTATTGGGAGCATGGGGGTGTTGGAAGGGTTGGGGACTTTGTGGAGGGGAATCTTCAACATGAAGACTTGAAAGGAGAGGAGAGTTCATAAATGGCTTTAGAGCCTTGGGGACCACAGCTGACCTCCCAGCTCCACAGCTTTCTTATAACTTCAAAGAACAGTTTCTTTGGTTCTTGGCCAGTGCTTACAGCTGCAAGGCTTTGATGAACTTACCCTGAGTTTTGTCCCCCCTGTGACCTCTGACTCGTCACATTCAAAATTCTCTCCTTTTTTAAAAATATAAAAGCAACCATGAAAGCATCCCAAACTCCTCCTTCTCCTCTCTCTGTCCGGCTCTCCGTCTCTCGCTGTCTCTCTCTCAACAAGAAACCTACTTCATCAGGGCTGTGGCTTGGAGGCAAAGCAAGTGCTTCACATGCAGCATAGCACTCTGCGATTCATCCTCAGCTCTGTACGGGGAGGGGGGTAGGAAGCAAGAAGGAAGAAGGAAGGAAGGAAGATAGGAAGGAAGGAAGGTAGGAAGAAGGGAGGAAGGGAGGAAGGAAGGTGTGGTCATCATATAGAGACAGCAAAAAAGTAAGAAGAGTAATAGAAACGGCTGTTAATAAATCACAGCACAGGGTAAAAGGATCGCGAACCGAACAGGAACAATACAGGAAAGCTATATTAAAAACGAAGAAATACTTTGGGGATAGAGACTAAAGATTCAAATGAAAACATAGGGATTGCTATTATTACGTAAGATACATGAACATTTAAAAATCAATGTCTACATTTAAATGTTATTACAATTCAACCCCAGTAGGATTCCCGGATCTAATCAGGCAAGCTGGTTCTTAGGTTGGAAAGGGAAACCAAAAGGAAATAGAAGAGCAGGAGGGACAGAAAGATCTGTGAGAGGAGAGATGCTGTCACCAAGGGCTACAGCTTAAAGTGGCTAAATACAGCCTCACAGAAGGAATGTAGGCAACACAGCCCCCAATGCAGAGGTTGCAGCGAGGGTGCTGTCTCTAGGTAACCATGGGAACTCCTTTTAAAAGCCCAGAAGCTGCGGATCCCACCCAGCGCTTCAGTTGACAGTAGCTGCCTTTGAGCTGGGTGGTCATGTGATGGTGGTGGGGCTGAAGACTAAAGCTTTGATCCATATGTTCCTTTGTTCTCTGGCACAATGGTTACAATGATGATGACTCTTCTGGAAGTCAAAACAGGAATAGGGCCCTTGCTCATCTATTGTTAAGATGTGGGGAACTTGGTGAAGGAAAAATGGCCGGAGTGAGATCCCAGAAGGGTGAGATGTCAAAATGAATGCTTGGTCCCGAGCTGTGGATGTGGAAGTGTTCCTAGGCAGTGCCACAGGATGAAATACCAAGAAGAATGAAGAGGCACCTGATTTCCTTTCCTCTCCTCTAATTTAATCTCTTCCTGGGACCGCTCAAAGCTCTGAATGCTCTCAATTAAAAACGTGGGCAGGGGAGGGGGCAAAACAAAATGGGAAGACTAGAGCACCCTGAAAAGTGGTAGCAATAGAATCTAGAGGGAAGAGGGTGCTTCGGGTCGTCCTCTCTTTAATCCTGTAGTTCATGTGACCAAAGTCATTATGTAGATATGCAACCAGCGTCTCAGATGACTCTTTATGCTCCTAGAAAGCCTGGTTAAGATCCACAACATGTGGGTAGGCAAGATGGCTGAGAAGGTAAAAGCTCTTGCCATTAAGTCTGACAACTTGAGTTCCACCAGTGCAATCCACACCACGGAAGGAGAGAACAGAGTCCCAAAGGCACTGCTAGTGCCCTGGCCGGAAGCTACCAGGGTCCGCTGTCTAGCAGATGGCTTTAGGAAGCCTGGCTAGGAAACTGACAATAGAAGAAAATTGGGTTCTTTGGGAACTCAGGGCAAGGAACTGTCTCTGAGGCTTCTTCAAGGGTCAAGAAAAGACCATCACATGAGTGAATGGGCTTGATATCTCAGCACCAAGGAGGTAGCACAAAAGAGTATCTCCCAGCCATCTAAGCAGCTTGCTCAGATGGCCCAAGAAGGGTGCCCGAACCATTCACAGCCATTTGTTTGGGTCGGTCACAATTATTTGTTTATTTTGAACTAATCACAGCCACATTTTCAGCACACAACAAAGGATCGGGGACGGGAGAGGAGGAAGGCAATCACAGATTTGACTCAGCATCAGTCATACAGACCCTTCACCAGAGAAAGTGCGCCCCCTGTGGCCAAAGTGGAATTGGCTTCACGGAAGCTGGCTTGATTTCCTTCCTTCCTTCCTTTCTTCCTTCCTTCCTTCCTTCCTTCCTTCCTTCCTTCCTTCCTTCCTTCCTTCTTTCCTTCCTCCCTCCCTCCCTCCTTCCCTTCCTTTCTTCTTTCTCTTTCTTTCCTTCTCTTTCTTTGTCTCTTTCTCTCTCTCTTTTGCTTTTTTTCATTCTATTTTTAATTTAATTTAATTTTATTTTTTTGTTTTTCGAGACAGGGTTTCTCTGTGTATCCCTGGCTGTCCTGGAACTCACTCTGTAGACCAGGATGGCCTTGAACTCAGAAATCCCCGCCTCTGCCTCCCAAGTGCTGGGATTAAAGGCATGTGCCACCACTGCCCAGCCTCATTCTATTTTTTAAAAGATTTATTTTGTTCTTAAATTTTATGTTATTATCTGTAATGATGTGTGTACATGTGGGTCTGTATGTGGGTAGGTGCAGGTGACTGTAAATGTCCTTTCTGTTAGGTAGCCTTAAAGCTGAAGTTACAAGATGTTTGTGAGGTATGTGTCCAGTGTAGTAGGTACTGGGAATCAAACTCAGATCCTCTGTATGGCTCTTAACTGCTGAGACAGCTCTCCAGTCCTTGAAATTTGGTTTTATTGATGTGTATCTGTTTGTGTGTCTATGTGTGGATTTGAGCACATCAGTTCGGTGCCCATGGTGCCCACGAAGTCCAGAACAAGCTGTTGGATCCCCTAGAACTAGAGTTAGCAGCTGTCTTGAAAATATAGGCATGGGGCAAGGATGGAGTCCAGGTCTTCCGCAAGAGCAGTGCGTGCTCCTAAGAGCTGAGCTCTTCAGCCTTTTAGCGCAGCTTTTAATACCAAGAAGTCAATCTAACTGCTCCAAACATCCGAGCAGCCCTGGCTTAATGAGCTAAAATCTTTGGGCTGGTGAGATGGCTCAGCAGGTAAGAGCACTGACTGCTCTTCCGAAGGTCCTGAGTTCGCATCCCAGCAACCACATGGTGGCTCACAACCACCCATAATGAGATCTGACGTCCTCTTCTGGTGTGTCTGAAGACAGCTACAGTGTACTTATTTATAATAATAAATAAACCTTTGGTCCGGAGCAAGCCGGGTGGATGGGAGGGAGAAGTGCCGACCGGAGGAAGCAGAGGTCCCAAATTCAATTCCCAATAACCAGATGAAGACTCACAACTATCTGTGCAACTATCGTGTGCTCACATAAAATAAATAAATAAATCTTTGCAATCTTTGCATTGTTGTTTCAAGGAATCCGAAGAGTGTGCAGACGGCTAGTGCTGCCATAAGGGTAGCCCATCGTCGGCGGTTATCTGGTGCTGCTACGTATCCAGACGGTAAATTCTGTACCCCAAGGTCTGGCTGCCCAAAGAGGAGCACAACCTCTGCTCTGTAAACCTTGCTCCCCATTTTAAAGTTAACTGGTCAACAAAATACTAGGATTCCATGTCTACTATACAGGCTAGCTGGAATATAGAATTCATCTTACAGCCCACCTGGCTGTTTTACTGAAAATCCTTTTGCTCAAAGCATCTAAGGCAGCAAGGGAGAGCCTACCAGCTGCTCCACCCCCGATTCCAGTGCTTATTTACAGGAGGATGAACAGTAGAAGGCATTCTCCTTTTTTTTTTTTTAAAGGTTTTTATTTTATTTATTTATTTTTTATGTGTATGAGTACACTGTAGCTGTACAGATGTCCATGAGCCAGCATGTGTGTGGCTACTGGGAACTGAACTCAGGACCTCTGCCGGCCCCGCTCGCTCAGGCTCCATTCGCTCAGGCATAATTCGGTGTAGCTGTCTTCAGACACACCAGAAGAGGACGTCAGATCTCATTATGGGTGGTTGTGAGCCACCATGTGGTTGCTGGGATCCGAACTCAGGACCTTCAGAAGAGCAGTCAGTGCTCTTACCCGCTGAGCCATCTCACCAGCCACCCCTCCCCCCACCTTTTTGTTTTGTTTTGTTTTGTTTTGTTTTGTTTTTTAAAGACAGGGTTTCTCTGTGTAGCCCTGGCTGTCCTGGAACTCACTCTGTAGACCAGGCTGGCCTCGAACTCAGAAATCCACCTGCCTCTGCCTCCCAAGTTCTGGGATTAACGGCGTGTGCCACTGCCCGGCAGAAGGCATTCTTATAATATAAATGTAAAGGACATTTTATCCGCACTGACAGCACTTGTAACAAATTTTTTCTTTCTCCTTAAAATGCTTAATACCGCCGGGTGGTGGTGGCGCACGCCTTTAATCCCAGAACTTGAGAGACAGAGGCAAGGGGATTTCTGAGTTCCAGGCCAGCCTAGGCTACAGAGTGAGTTCCAGGATAGCCAGGGCGATCAGAAAAACCCTGTTTCGAAAAACAAACAAAAACAAAAACAAAAGAATGCTTAATACCACCCCAGTGCCCTGGAAGAGGCAGGTGTCCTTCCATTTGGTTTCACCAGGACCCCTGTGCTCTTCAAGAGACATTATTATTTAATGTGTGTGTGCACACACACTCAGGCCATGGGTGCATTCTGGGGACCCATCTCCGGTTGTAAGACTTGGTGTCTGCCATCTTTACCTGCTGAGCATCTCACTAACCCATCAACACGTTTTAGAAACAGGGCCTGGAGAGATGGCCCACTGGAGAGCATTAGCAGCAGCGGAAAGCCTGGGCTAAGTTCCCAGTACCCAAATGGTAGTTCACCGGCTGCAACTGCCTTTCCTGACCTCCGAGGGAACCGAACAGGCATGCGATGCAAACACACACATGCAGGCAATACAGGCATAAAATGAAATAAAGAAATCTTTTTAAAAATGCTTTTTTAAAAGTTTTTTTAGCCGGGCGGTGGTGATGCATGCCTTTAATCCCACCACTTGGGAGGCAGAGGCAGGTGGATTTCTGAGTTTGAGGACAGCCTGGTCTACAGAGTGAGTTCCAG
>NW_022196904.1:167878916-167912244 GCF_008632895.1 Mastomys coucha | reverse complement strand
AAAAAAAAAAAAAAAAAAAAAGTGTGGTAATCGTTGGCATATATATTACCACAGACATGTCTTTGTTTTGGGAATATTCAAGATCTTCTCCATGAGTTATTTTTAAATATATAGGTTGTTTCTTTTTAACAATAGCCTACTGTCATGGAAAGTGAAGTTAGTCCTTTTACCCAGCTGCACCTCTGCATCCATTCCCGTCAGCTTGCCAGCTGGTACCCTGCACCGGTACCCTGCACCGGTACCCTGCACCGGTACCCTGCGCTGGTACCCTGCGGCTTCTCAGGCTTTTCTACTTGCTACTCACTGTGTAGCTCCTGTTGGCCAGGTCGGGAACTCATCATATAGACTTGTTTGGTTTCTGGCCCTGGGACAAGGGACTGAAGTGCATATTTTACTGAGGACATATACACCTTAGTTCCTTGTTCCTGGTCTGAAACCAAAGTATTTATTTTTATTATTATTATTATTATTATTATTATTATTATTATTACTATGTTATTTTTGTTGAGATAGTGTAACAAAGCCCAGGACTAGCTTTGTAGATCAGGCTAGCCTCGAACTCCCAGAGATCTCCCTGCCTCTGCCTCCTAGTTCTGGGATTAAAGGCATGTGCTACACCACCTAGCTATTTTTTAAAAAATTGCTGAATAAAGTTACAATGTGTGTATATCTTATATTTTCTTTATGAGCACCTAGGTTATTGGTTCTGGATCTTGGCTCACATGAGTATAGCTTCAATTTTGTGAGGAATGGTTGTTATGAAATATAAGTGACTAGGGGATCTTTGGTGGGGCCCATGCCAAGGTGTGCCCCAAAATAATAATACCATGCAACAGACCTGGTGTAAAAGAGGTTTATTGGGGGAAGGAGAGAGGAGTGAGGACCTGGAGAAGGGATAGAGATAAACAAGTGGACATGTAGACAGACAGATGGTCAGGGCCATCAGAGAAAAGGGAAACGGAGAGGGAGAAAAATGTCAAGAATGAGAGAGAAGATGCCCAGGACAGAGGCGGGGCAGGGAGGGAAAGAAAACCTGAGAATGGCAGCAGTGGCAGCAGCAGCAGCAGCAGCAGCAGCAGCGGCAGCAGCAGCGGCAGCGGCAGTGACAGAGGCAGTGGCAGCAGTGGCAGGCAGTCCATGACTTAAGAAATTGCAAGGTCTCTTCTGCAGCAGGCCGGAAGCCTCGCTTGTATGCTAACATTGTTTTTTGAGGATGTGTCTGTGGTTTCCAGGGCTTTCTCCAGAGCAAGCTCAGGCAGAGGTCTTCCCTTCTGACCTGTGCAGTCCCTCGTTCTCCTGAGATTCTGGGATGCCCAGCCTTCCCTAACTTTGTGCTTCATGCCTTCTACTTTGTGCAGCATCCTCTTTGCAGGATTTAGTTAAGCACTGAAGAGGGTTAGACATGCTGGAAACCACCCCCATTTAACATAAGAGGACTGTGGTCTCCACTGGGATGGAAATCCCCAGGGGTCCCTCCTCTGCCCTACAGCCTTCATCAGATAGACTCAGAATCCGTGCTCCTCCATGACGGGGTCTCAAAACCTTTATTAGTAGAACATTTTTAAAAGGGCCAGTCATAAGTTTCCAAAGCCATTCTTGCATATCTTCTTTTATATGTATTCATTTTTTAATTAATTTGAAATAAATATATTATATATATACATATACGTGAATACACACACACACACATGTGTTTGACACAAAGTCCAGTTTGACATGTGTTTGTGTTTGACACAAAATGTCCTGTAGTCCAGGATGGTCTCCAATTCACTGTACTTACATATAAGTGTATATATGTATGTGTGTGTACATATATACATATATATGTTTGAGATAAAGTGTCATATAGTCCAGGATAGCCTCCAACACACTGTATGGCTGAGGTTGGCCTTTATTTGCTCCTATTACTCTCACCTCCTGGGTGCTGGGATTACAGGCATACCTGGTTTGCGACAGATGTCATGGGTGAGGAATCAGGTTAGAGTCATTCATTATTTTCTCCACATAGAGGAGCGCTGGCACTTGAACTGAGGTCCTCCCTCTTTCTGCGGCAGAGCTGACCCATCAGGAAGCGGTAGACTGACCACCCTTTAACACATCGGTCGGTTATCCTCAGGCAATCTACTGTTTTGTTTTAACATTTATTTTATGTATGAGTGACCCACCTGCATGTATACCTGCGTGCCAGAAAAGGGCATCAGACCCCATTATAGATAGTTGTGAACCACCATCTATTTGCTGGGAATTGAACACAGGATCTCCGGAAGAGCAGAGCGCTGAGCCTTCTCTCCAGTCCCCCCCACCCCCCGCAATCTGTTTTTACTTTGTGAGAAACTCTGTCTCTCAAAGGCTTCTGGATGGGGAAACTTCCCAGTGATCTTGCTAGCATCACAATCCTCCTGCCTCCGCCTCTCCAGTGTTGGAATCACAAACGTGGGCCGAGGGGACAGCCGTTTTAGGCGCCAGGTTAGGCCATATATTCCAGTGAGAGCTCCACAATTTCCTGTGGGTCCTAAATTGTTTGAACTGCGGTGAGACCTTGTGGTTTTAGAAAATGGAATTAGAATGACCAAACAGTGAGGCTCTAGAAACAGATATACCAGCAAAGTCCTGTGCACGAGCCTGGGAGCAGCGCGCGCGACGTGGTCTGGACAGCCTGACTTGACTCCCCATCCCCATCCCCGCCCCGGCGAGCACAGGGTTAACGTGGGCCAGGGGCCTCGGCCCGGCCCACATTCCGTCGCTCAAAGGGGCGGGTGGTCTGATGCCGGTGGGGTGATTTCGTCTCTTCACGTCCCACCCTCCCACTGGCCAAGCCCGCACCCCTCCCCGGCCGCCCTGGCGCCGCACGGTCACGTTATCTTCGCCGCCATTCAGGCGACCCTGTGGGCTCACAAAGCGGGGACATTTATAAGTCTACGGGCGTCGCTGCAATTAGAAACGTGGGGCCAAGATGGGGACAGTTACGTGGCACTGCAGGCCGGGTCGCCCCGTCTTGTATTCTGACAGCTTCCGAAATGTAACTCGCTGGTGTTTGTGAATGTTTCTTTGTCTGCATTTTGGAAATAAAGCGTGGCACAGCTGCAAAAGGTGTGTGCTTTTTCATCAAGTCCAATGTTTACAGGACAAGAAGGAGTCGCCGTTTAATTTTTTTGAGTCATGTTTTGCAAACAATAAACGTATATGAGGAAATCAGGTTTTAATATGTGGCAACCTAAATGAAACTAACAACCCAGAACCAAGGTCCAATCACAGAGCCTGCTCTGTGACCTTTTATTAATAAGCCCGAGCTGGCAACATTCCCTGAGATATTTGATAAAACAAAATTGTATAAATGCTTCCTTTTTTTGTGTTTCCTTTTACGAGTCGGAGTTGACCCATCAGGAGGCTGTAGACTGACCCCCTTCCCCCCTCCCCTTTTTTCTCTATAGCCCTGGATGTCCTGGAACTCACTCTGTAGACCAGGCTGGCCTCGAATTCAGAAATTCGACTGCTTTTGCCTCCCAAGTGCTGGGATTAAAGGCGTGCGTCACCACTGTCCAGCGACAGAGAAGTCTTAAGGAGTCACGTTTTTGGAAGTGGGGAACAGGTGAAAGGGGGAAATTCCATTGCTGTTCCTTACGAAAACTTATACATTGGTGCTGGAGAGATAGCTCAATGGTTAAGAAAATTTGTTGCTCTTGCAGAGGACAGAGGTTTGTTTGGTTTCTAGCATGAACATTGTTGGAATCCATGAGTCGCTCCACAAACCACATGAACATTGACCTCAGTCAGACAGGGGTGGTTTACTGAACACACACATCCTAATACTGATCAGATCAGGGACATGGTTCAGGCTTCAGGAGCTGAAGCTATGACAACGAACATCTTTCTCTGTCAGCTTATAAAGGGGGAAAAAAAACAAAAAAACACAAAACCCACAATGAGTTCATACAGAGGTGCAGGAAGTGCTGCCTGGTGGTCAGCTCTGACTCAAGCCATTTTAGATGTAACAGTTCATACTGACCTTTAACTTGATGGGTTCTATGTAAAGCTTTGTGGAATTTCTTAAGTTGGCAAACCTTATACAGGACATAACAGTGTATGTGGTCAGCATCACCCTGCTCTGAGTCAAGTTGTATTTCTGTGGCAATGACTGGCAGGCATTTTACAGCAACAATATGAAATAGCTGGCAGGCATGGAACAACATGGCTATATCTATGCTAGGGGATGGGTTGGGGTGGCAGACCTCACCTCACCAAACACATTAGTTCTAAACAATCTGTAACTCCAGTTCCAGGGGATCCTCTTTTGGCCTTCCAGGGCACCAGGCATGTATGTGGTGCATATACACATGTAGGCAAACACTTGTACACATAAAATAAAAACAAATCTTAAAAAAATATTTAAAAGAAGAAGGGGAGTCAGGCAGTAGTGGAGCATGCCTTTAATCCCAGCACTTGGGAAGCTGAGGCAGGCGGATTTCTGACGAGGCCAGCCTGGTCTACAGAGTGAGTTCTACGACAACCAGGGTGGCACAGAAACCCTTGCTGTGACAGAGAAACCCTGTCTCTAAAAACCAAAAAAAAAAAAAAAAAGTTCTTTCAACGGGCTGGTGAGATGGCTCAGCGGTTAAGAGCACTGACTGCTCTTCCAAAAGTCATGAGTTCAAATCCCAGAAACCACAGGGTGGCTCACAACTATCCGAGATGAGATTTGATGCCCTCCTTCTGGTGTTATAAGTGCACTGTAGCTGTCTTCAGACACCAGAAGAGGCCGTCAGATCTCATCACAGATGGTTGTGAGACACCCTGTGGTTTCTGGGATTTGAACTCATGACTTTTGGAAGAGCAGTCAGTGCTCTTACCTGCTGAGCCATCTCACCAGCCCCCTAAATATTAATATTATATTATAAATATTAAATATTTAATATTATATTATAAATATAAAAAAAAAAGTTAGCTGGGCAGTGGTGGTGCACGTCTTTAATCCCAGCACTTGGGAGGCAGAGGCAGGCAGATTTGTGAGTTCGAGGCCAGCCTGGTCTACAGAGTGAGTTCCAGGACAGCCAGGGCTATACAGAGAACCCCTGTCTCAAACAAAACAAAACAAACCAAAACCCCAAACCAAACAAAAACAACACAAAACAAAAAACCAAAAAACTGAAGGGTAGTGTGTGGCTTGAGAGTTAATATTAGTAATTAAGATTAAAGGGAGCTAACAGAATGGTATAATGGGTAAAGGTGCTTGCTGTGGCACATGAGGCACACAGATAAATATATAAATAAAATATAATTTAAAAAAGAGTAAAAGAGGGGCTGGTGAAGTGGCTCAGCGAGTAAGAGTACTGACTGCTCTTCCGAAGGTCATGAGCTTGGATCCTAACAACCACATGGTGGCTCACAACCACCCATAATGAGATCTGATGTCCTCTTCTGGTGCATCTGAGGACAGATGCAGTATACTTATTTATAATAATAAATAAATCTTAAAAAAAAAAAAGACTAAAAGAAACTGATTGCCAATAGGCATGACTATCAAGGACTTGGTGAATTACAGCCATTCAGATGTAGCTGTGAATTTACATACAGCTGTATTAAGTAAGGACTCTCAGAGTGAGTCCTTGAAGAGACCAAGTAGGGGCTTAGAGTGGGCTCAGGGGTTAAGAACACTGCCTGTTCTTCTAGAGGTCCTGAGTTCAATTCCCAGCAACTACATGGTGGCTCACAACCATCTGTAATGGGATCCAGTGCCCTCTTCTGGTGTGTCTGATGACAACTACAGCATACTCATTTTAAAAAGATGGGGGGGGGGGAGGGAGGTAACTGCCTTCCCAAGGAAACTGCCCAATCAAACCTGCCCCCAAACTTTGTTCCGATCCTAGCTGCTCATCAAGTGTTTGTTCAGCTGCCTCCTTTATTTACTTTCAAACTTGATGGAAACTCATACCAAAAACCTTCAGTTCCCCCACATCCAGTAGATAATCTAACTAAACCACCGGTTCCCAACTTATGTGTCTCAACCCCTTTGACAAATCCTATCTCTGAAAAGATTGACACTAGGATTCGTTAACAGTAGAAAAATTAATCCAGCCTGGTCTACAGAGTGAGTTCCAGGACAGCCAGGGCTACACAGAAAAACCCTGTCTGGAAAAACAAAAAAAAACAAAACAAAACAAAAAAAAAGAAAAATCAGTTATGAAGTATCAAAACTAATTTTACAGATGGAGATCATCACAATACAAGGAACTATATTAAAGGGTCTCTGCATTAGGAAGGTTGAGAACCACTGGGCTAGGCTGTCATTCAGGCCCTGCCTGAATCAGCAAGCTTCAAGGACATTATATTTGCAGAAAAGCAGCCAAGAGGCCCTGTCTCTAACAAGGAAAGTGTGAAATGTAGCCTAAGATTGTCTTCAGCCTCCACAAATGTTATCACTGCATACATGCCTGCATTCATACACACTGTACACACTCAGACAAAAGTAAATAAATAAATACTCCACAGATAGCAACATGAGAAAGTGTATGTGATGTAGGCTTAAAAGACTATTCAGGGTGAACAATATGATCTGGCTCTGTGAAAACAAGACCAGCAGACTAAAGACACTGTTCTGTGGGAGAGTGCTTGTGTCGAGTCTGAGCCTCAGCACACAAATCCAAAACGCAGAAAAGCCTAACTACCTGTCCACTGCATAGAAAACAGTTTCCAGGGGCTGGAGAGATGGCTCAGTGTGGTTAAGAGCACTGGCTGCTCTTCCATAGTTTCTGAGTTCAATTTCCAGCAACCACATGGTGGCTTACAGCTTTATGTAATGGGATCTTCTGCCAATGCAGGCATATATGCAGATAGAGCACACGTGTATAAAATAAAAGATAAATAAAAATCTTTAAAAAAAATTGGAAATACACAGCTTGCTAAACATAGGTTATTTTCTCAGGATGGAATTTGGAATTGGTAATGATTTTTTTTCTTAATTCCGTTATACTTTCCCTTTATTTCCCTTCTTCTATAGTGAATACACTTTGCTCTTAACACCAGTAATTTGTATGACTTAAGCCTTTGTCTTCAGAGGCACCTCCAGACTCCTCTTGTAGCTGGAGGGATCCATCCACTTCACACAGAAGGGCTGGCTCTTTTCTCCCATGGAGTCAGGCGCCCTCATTCAGCTCCAGAAGGGGAGGCTTACCATTTCAGTCTGGGAGGAGGTACAGCAATTAAAAAGTGTTAAATCCCAAATAATGTCTCTGGAAATGCAGAGTGACCCTTTGCCTGGCCCAGATGGGACAGGGGTGGTGTGACCAGCTCCTTCTAATTACTCCCCCCAAACCCCACCCGGCGAGGCTGGGAAAAGATCCTGTGGCTTGTCAGAGCAGCATGCAAATGCGGGCCTCTAATCCTACCAGGAATGCTCAGGGTGTTGGTAATTTGACTATCTTTCACAGACCATAAATCTCCTGGGGGCAGCACTACCAGACACCAGCAAGCCAAACCCCTTCAGAGGCTGGCAGTTGGAGTGCAGCAGCTGGGATCATGCCTCAGTAAAGGCCAATAAAGAGCTTTGTACAGGAGGACTGGAGAGCAGCTTCTCACATTTGGACACAATGGAGCAAAACAGTGGGAAATGTGAATGTCTGATTCTGTGGACGGGTGGTCTCCCCTGTGCCCTCCCTGCCCACTGAGCCATGGATCTTGGCTCATTCATAATTCTTCGCACGCAGATAGATCCATCTTACTCCCAATCAACAGCACAAACTATTGGATTCGTTTGTTTAATCCCGACCTATAGATAACAAATAGACTATATTCACTTCCATTGGAACATGCTAGCCTTTTTATATAAAAATCCATTAACCAGCAGCCAGGTCACTTATGCCCGGATTCAGTCTTTTGTCCAGTAGTCAGAACAGAAACATTCTCCTCTACTGGGAATCGCTATAAGTCTTTCCATTACAGGTTCATCCCGAGTCCACCTGATCCTCCCTGGGTCAGTTTAAAATACAGGTACGCATGCGAGGGGGCTAGTGGTAGTGGTGATGGAGATGGAGAATTGGCTCAGTAGTTAAGAAGAGCACTGGCTACCCTTGCAGAGGACCCAGGTTCGGTTTCCAGCATCCACGTGGTGGCCCACACGCATCCTTAACTCCAGGTACAGGGAATCCTCTGGCCTAGGCACATATTTCTTTCTTGGAAGAGAAGCTGAAGAGGGTTTCTGCGTTGAGATTAGAGAACTCCTGTGGTAAATCTGTGAACTGGCCAGGGTGAGGGGAAAATACAGGTTCCATTAGAGCACAGCAAGGGCTTAAGACTGAGACACAGGGTGTAGACAACAGATCCTACATCTCAGTGGGATACTGAGGCAGTCACTTTCTCCCAGATGCCAAGATCACAGTACATACAGGGTGAGTTCCTGAAAATGTGGGGTGGGGGTGGGGATCAGAAAGGACTCTACTGACCAGTCATGGGTCTTGAGTTTAATTCTTTCTTTTTTGTTTTTTTTTAGATTTATTTATTATTATATGTAAGTACACTGTAGCTATCTTCAGACACACCAGAAAAGGGCATCATGGATGGTTGTGAGTCATCATGTGGTTGCTGGGATTTGAACTCAGGACCTTCAGAATAGCAGTCAGTGCTCTTAACTGCTGAGCCATCTCTCCAGCCACGATTTTAATTCTTGAGTCCTCCTGTCCTTATCTGAAAATAGACTTAATTTCTAACAGATGGGATTTATCTGGCTCATGGGATAAGAGTTGGGTGTAATATAATATTGATGCAATTTGTTGGATTTGATAACTCGGTGGATTGGCATTATTTTAAAAAAATGTAATATTCATTCATCCATGTAGGTTTGGATCCAATCCATCCCACTACTATTCCTTCCTCTTCCAGTGATTCCCAATTCCATGTACTAATACCCAGAGTCCTTTTAGTGCCTAGGCATGGGGCCATCGACTGCAGCTTGGGTATTCAAAAAAACAAAAACAAAACACACACACAAAAAACCCCAAGTCCCCCTTTTCCAGAGGAAGAGCTGCAGAGATAGGGGAAGGACTTTATAATCCCTTCCTCCATCCATGCTTCAATTTTTGTTGGTTTCATCTTATGACAGTTATGTGTGCAATACCCAGTAAATAGCTTTGTTACAGACATAAACCTCTGGTGGTTTTATAATCTTTCACCTCCCTCCTTTTTTGTTCACAATCCCTGAGCCTCGTGGGGTGTAACACTGATACCTACTTTATAAAGGAGTACTCCATTGTCTCTTATTCCTTTTTTTTTCTTTTGAGACAGGGTTTCTCTGTGTAGCCTTGGCTGTCCTGGAACTCGCTCTGTAGGCCAGGCTGGCCTCAAACTCAGAAATCCACCTGCCTTTGCCTCCCAAGTGCTGGGATTAAAGGCGCTCGCCACCACCGCCCGGCTTCTCTTATTCTTGGCCTCTTGATATTCCTTTTTTATTTTTTAAGATATATTTATTTTATATATATGAGAACACTATCGCTATTTTCAGACACACCACACCAGAAGAGGGCATTGGTTCCCATTACAGATGGTTGTGAGCCACCATGTGGTTGCTGGGAACTGAACTCAGGAACAGTAGAAGAGCAGTCAGTGCTCCTAACTGCTGAGCCATCTCTCCAGTCCCCAATATCACTTTTTTTGATAGTCAACTTCTTAGAAATTTTTTGTTGTTGTTGTTTGTTTGTTTTGAGACAAGGTTTCTCTGTGTAGCAGCCCTGGCTGTCCTGGAACTCACTCTGTAGACCAGGCTGGCCTTGAACTCAGAAATCTCCCTGCCTCTGCCTCCCAAGTGCTGGGATTAAAGTCGTGCGCCACCACTGGCTAGCAACCTGTTTACTTCTATCACTAGTTGTAACCTTGTTATGTTGCTACTGCTGTAGTGTCTTAAGCTACTGTTCCCTCCATGTAATGGTGAGCAGACTTTTGAAGGAATGAAGGGCTGGGAAGATGGCTCAGTGGTGCTTGCTGCACAAACACGAGAACTTGAGTTCAAATCCCCAAAATCTATTTGTAAAACCTCACAGTGCTAAGTAGTGTGTAATGAAATAACATACCACTGCATGATCAGGGCTTGTATGAGACAGGACTGTCCCTTACTTTTCTGACTCTCAAAGTAGATCAGTTCCCAGCAGTAGCCATGACCCACATAAAGCCTGGTTATAGTACATGTCAAGTGGTATCAATAGCAACCTTGAATTCCTCTCCAGACTAGGAACGACAATCACCACTGGTAAAATTGGGCACCATAATCTCTCCCTACCTTGTGCCAGTGTTCTCTCTGTTCTGAGGGAATGAAGGGTTGAGTTGCCCTGTACTTTCTCAGAGCTGTAGTTTTTATGCATATGGATGTATTGCCTGCATGTATGGCCACATACCATTTGCTTGGCATAGGTAATCTTAGCATCAAGGAGGCTGAGGTATGATTGAATTTGAGAGCAACCTGGGTCAAGAAAACAAAATATGTAACATGTGTAAACGTGATGGAGATGGGTGCACATCTGCATGTATTATGTGGAAGACTGCAATTCAAGAGTCGGTTTTTCCCTTCTACCACGTGGATCCCAGAGGTCAGCTTTTACTGTCATCCAGATGCTATTTTTTGTTTGTTTGGTTGGTTTTTGTTTCTGAGACAGGGTTTCTGTGTAGCCCTGGCTGTCCTGGGAACTCACTCTGTAGACCAGGCTGGCCTCGAACACAGAAATTTGCCTGCCTCTGCTTCCTAAGCGTTGAGATTAATGGCATGTGCCACTACACCCTGGCCAGATCCTGGTTCTTGAACTTTTCAAAGTTACTTCTTTTTGATTTTCAAGACATGGTTTCTCTGTGTCTTTCCTAGAACTTGCTTTGTAGACCAGACTAGGCTGCCCTTGAACTCTAGAGATCTACCTGCCTCTGCCTCCTGGATGCTTAGATTAAAAGTGTACACTACCACACCTGGCTCAAATTACAATTCCTAGTCTGCTGTAGATCAAAAATTTTATAAAAGAAACTTAAAGCCTATTAGCAGACCTCACTTTTGTGTAGACTGCTATATGGTATGCCGGCACCCAATTCTTGGGGCTCCCTGCACATCTATGGAAATGGTAACTCTGAGTAAGTGCCTAAATGGAGAAGATGCATAAAAGTAATAGAAGATGTTAACTACTTCAGGCCACAACCCACATAAGCCAGGAAACACAGGGTGCATACAGGGACTTGGTCGATAGTGGAAGGTAGTACTGCAGTCTGGACAGGACAGGAAATGTGGTGGTTGAATAGGAATGGCCCCTATCGACTCATGTGTTTGAATGCTTGGCCCATAGGGAATGGCATTATTAGGTGTAGCCTAGCTGGAGTAGGTGCTGCCTTGGAGGAAGTATGTCACGGTGGAGGCAGGCTTTCATGTCTCATATATGCTCAAGCCATGCCCAGTGGGACAGTCCCTCCTTGCTGCTTGCCTACTGTCATGATTCTCCTCATGATAATGGGCTAACCCTCTGAAACCATTAAGCTAGACCCAATTAAATGTGTTCCTTTATAAGAGTTGCTATGATCATATTGTTTCATCACAGCAACGAAACGGAGGTAAAGGCACAATCAAGAGAACTAATTGTTAAGAGCTTTGGGAAGTTTATTTGCATGTTTTCTTGCCTCAACCTGCAAACAATTGGATCACATCATACACGGGCATGCACTCTCAGCAAACAGCAAGCCATCACTTCAGGATCTTCTTAAAAGAAGCAGGAAGATAAAGCAGCGTATGCAGACTTCAGAGTGATACTTAGGGACACTGTACCATCACTCTCTTCTTAGGGAACACTGAGGACTAATTACACACAGGTCATTAGCATATGGAAATATAAAATACACTACCTTTTTTTCATTTTAGAGAAAAAAATATGACTAACTGGGATTTGGAAACGTATCAAGGATGTTTTTATGACATAGAAAACAAAAATATATTTCTCTTTATAAGTTAAGCAGACTGATTTTGATGAATTTTAAGAACTACCAAAGTCATACTGGATGGTATAGATGCCCAAATACATCTTACCTTCATCATGAAGCATCTGAGCAAGTATGGCCACAACATTCAACATCTTACATTTATGCTGCACCCTGTCACAATTAGACTCAAAACTACACTGTTCTCTTGCAATTACGATTTACTGTAATCTCAATGAATTACTACCATGCTACCCAGAGAACAAGTAAACAGTTTATTAAGAATTAAGTGAGGGCATGGAATGTGATACAAGTAGACACTCAGATGGGCAGAACACTACACACACACAAATTAAATTTCACTTCAAAAAAAAAAAATCACAAGGCAAAAGAAAAAGCAATTCCATCATTATAAAGTAAGGTATTTCATGCAAAGCACTCTAACCCACACCCCCAAACTCCCAGCTCCCAATAAACACTGCCATGCCAGCATACTGATCACAGTGGAAACACACAAGCAATGGGTTAGGAGGTAACACAGCTCATAACCACACCATGATTTTACATGAAAAACAATTCCAGATCCACAGAGTAACATAGGCCAAACTTTGAGAAGTACGTAAATATAAACCCTACTAATTAATTTCATTATCTTTTAACTATAAAACCCAGAAGCTTACAGAACCTGAAAATTTTATATAAAATTTGGCATACTCCTTTTATGTTCAAGAAATGATTTTAGGATCATATTTGTAGTTAGCACAGAGCTGTATAAAAGCATTTCTAGGTCAGGATTTGACCTCAATCCTTGACCACAATTCATATCTTAGGAACAACTCCAGACATACATTTCTCTTAATTCATAGGATGGGAAACTTAACTTTCAAGCAACACTATGTACAAGTTTCTATAAAGGACCAGGTAATTAAGAGACCAAATAAAATGTAAAACAAAGATAAAGTGGTACGGAGAGTGAAGAGGACATCCTCATTTACAAAAACTTAGGTGGATAAAAATCTCTCCTTGATTTCTGAGTATACTACCATGCAGTAAGGCAGGTCTCTGTGCAATGCAAGATGCTAAGTGTAAGGCTTACATTAAGGATACATTAGAGAATAGTAAAAATGGCCTTTCATGGAAAGTAATTTCTTCCACAGCTGCCATAGTAAACTTAAGCCTGTGACAGTGTTTTTCCAACTGGGCAGAATGCCTTGATAGAAGTAGGAAGCGCTGGGCTTGCCCATTCCAGAGGCTACCCACAGACACATACACTCACATCTGTAGTTTTAGATTGTGTTTACTCATGATAAATATACTGGCTATAAATATAACCATAAGATTAAGAAAAACTTAAAAAAAAACAAAAAAAAACAAAAAACTATCCACCTCCATTTTAGATTTAAGGTAATTAGATCTGATTGGGAAATTATCCATGATTGCCTTCCCCATGTCCAAAATATAACTTCCACTTACAGTTCATGATCAGAGCACTAAGTGTTCAGAAGCTAGGGCTTAGCATCTTCAAAACTTGGAGGGATCTCTGCTCTGAGGTTGAGAATATCAGAGACCTCTCTAAAGCAAGACCCAAAGTTTAAGGCCATTGAAGAGCTTCTCTAGCCACAAGTTCCCCCATTACTTCACACCAGAGCTCTCTGGAATGTGTGCCTTGTAGACAAAAAGGCATCACCAATTAAATTCCAAGAGTATTCATAAAATTGTTAAATGAGAAAGATTTCTATTGCTAGAGAAATGCTTCTATCAGCAAATTAAATTTGTTAAGTCAATGTTTCCCCACTAACTCTCTATTAGCAACCGAGCAGCCTCTGGAATCAAATGTAGCAATCACTCAGGCGAGGACAGATGAAACACAGATGAGCAACACATATGAAAATACTCTGTAAACCGCTGCAGCTCTAGAACAGTTTATAGTACAAAGCAATGTAAATAAATATTGGGCTAGTACAAAAGCTCTTATTTACATTTTACAAATGAAATTGTATTCAGTGTAAATGCTGTGTTTTAAAGAACACAGTACTGATTAGTAAAATGAGTTCTGTTGAGGGATTACCATTTTTGTTAGAATCAATGCACGACGTATAAAAGATTCAAGTTAACTGTTTATAATTTAGGACAGACAAACCCAGTTGACCTGGAATGGCATCTGTTAAAGTGCTGAGAACAAGAGACACTCAGAAACGCTGTACACTGTTAAAGCTTCATCAAGTCACAATGTTAGGCTTCTTTCACAGTTTATCATTTTTGCCACAGGCCTGTAGTCAGGATCAATTTTTTTCCTGCCAAGGAGTGAAACTTAAGAGGCCATCAGCTGCTTCAGGACATTACACTTGGGGAACTGGTTTCAGCCATCAACCATACCTTCAGGCCTTACAATCTGGTAAGTGATTAGATATTCAGGATAAGCCTGGGAAAGAAAGATCAGTTCAAATGTTAGCAAGTGTGTTTTATTCCATGTCAAGATGCCCTTGAATAAGCATTCTTCCCTTGAGTCCTGTACACCCCAACCACCTGGGGATATTTCTCTAACTCTTCCTGGATCGACTCCCACCCTTCAAGTTCTATTCGAACCCTCATCAGCAGGTAGGTCTAGGGTGAGATTTAAATATACGTTTGTCTGTTGTCAGTAACCACCTAGTTTGACTTAGAATACTCATTTACACTGGTTTTTTATTAGGTCTTTGTCAATTACTGCAGGAAAAAAAATTACACATTATTGTTAAATTTTACAGAAAAAAAAGAAAAAGATTCAGTATTGATTGAAAAATTGAATAGGTTAGGTATCATTGGTTCTTTTCCGATTTTGAAATTTTTTAAAAAATGATTTATTTACTTTTTTAGCTTATGTGCATTGGCATTTACCCTACATATATGTCTGTATGAGGGTGTCAGATCCCCTAGGACTGGAGTTACAGATAGCTGTGAGCTGCACATGGGTGCTGGGAATTAAACCTGGGTAATTTAGAAGTATACCCAGTGTTGTAGACCAACTTTGAAAATCTTATGACAAACATTTTATTTTTAAACTTTTAAGCCTGAAGTTGCCCCCACCCCCGACCTACCCAAATTCAGTTAAGGCAACATGTCCTGCCCATGTAAGAGCCACGCACTGACAAGACAAACAAATGTAAGTGAATTACCTGTTCTCCTCTGTAAATAACATATTCAGCTAATGCTAGGCCATTTACACTGGGCCGGCCAGTGACCGAGTGATGGCCGGGAGGAGAATGTGCCATTTTCATTGCGCTGAACTGCAGGAAAGACTTTCCTAAGGTCACCCGACAAAAGAGCAGCTGCCTAAAACATAAAAAGAAATTCTGACCCTGAAAACAGATTGGACACAGAAACCCACAACAGCAAAGCTCTAGGTTAGTAACAGATTTCTAGACAACTAAATAAGTATTGTATTCCAACAATAGCTTAGGGGAAGTATGAGAATACTGCTCATTACTAACAATCTCAACCACAGAAGACAAGTAAAATTTAAGTATTCAAGTTATAGATTTTGAAACGCTGTAGCCTCCTAAATAGTACGGATTTGTAGCTAAAAACAGAAATGGTAGTAATTCATACCCAGGACTTCCTAATAAGCCTAAACTTAGTGGGAAAATAACGGCAGTAAGGATAACAAGTTGGGCACAGTGAATCCTAGCACCCAGGACGCCAAGGCAGAGAATTACTTTGGGTTTGAGGCTAGCTTGTGTGACACCCTGAGTTCTAGGACAGCCTAGGATTGTGTGTTTCACCCCCGCACACCATGTTTGTGATGGGAGAGACAGACAGACAGAGACAAGCTAAAGAGGAAGAGTGCTGGGGTAAAAGGCGTGCCCACCATGTCTGGCTGCTGTCTCCTGCTGCAGAGGTTTAGGTGTGCTGTCTAGGATCCCTTTAGCGTCCTACAGGCCCCACCTCTTCTGTCAGCACAGCCAGGCAGTGGTCATGCACTATCTTCCTGCCTCTCCTTAGCATTCTTTATGGAGAACCAAGTATTCAAAAGGAAGTTGAATTAAACAAGTACTCAGACTCAGGCTGGCCCATTCAGATCCTTTGGTAAACATTAGCTACCATTGTAATGTGTGAGGAGACAAAGGTTAATCTCCATCCTTCAAGTTGTGAGGTATGCCTTGCCCTCCATGTTTCTCAAATATGTATTAGTTCTGATATAATTATTACCAAAACAAGTAATAAACAACCTCTCACCTGTGACAAATGTAACACGATCTGTCTTTGTGAATTGGACATCCAGTGCCACCTCCAATTCCATACACATACTGATTGCTTTTGGAAGAGTTCTCAGCAAAATAAATTCCAGCTCCAAACATGCCACCTATGTATGCATGCCGTTCATCAAAGCCCTTATGGATAATTGCATTCACAAAAGGAGACCCTGAAATATAAACATGGGCAACAACAATTCAAAAAAACAAAACTAAAGCTTCTAAGTTAACTTTTCTAAGGAACTAGGATTAAACACAAGGCTTTGTGACATCAGTCAAGCTCTGAGCCACACACCCAGCCCCAGATGCTAAATTCTTTTTGTTTTTGAGTCAGACTCTCTACACATAGCCTTGGCTGTCTTGGGACTATGCAAAATAGATAGGCCTGGACCTCACAGAATCACCTCTGGCCCCCTGGATGTTAAATGCTTGAACAAGAACCACTGCCAGAAAAAACTGTGTAGCTTGCCATTGTTTTTAGACAGGATTTCTCTGTGTAGCCCCGGCTATCCTTAAACTCACAGATCTGCCTGCCTCTGTCTTTTCAGTGATGGGATTAAATGCATGCGCTACCACCAATTGGTTACCATTTTTTAATTAAAAAACTTATGCATAATTCTGTATGTCTGTGTGGTATGTGCATAGAAGTGCAGGTGTTGGAAACCTAACTGCAGTCTTCTACAACAGTATTTCCTCTTTTTTTTTTTTTTTTTTTTTTTTTTTTTTTTTTTTTTTTTTGGCCAAATCATCTCTGCAGATCCTAACTTGCTATTTTTAGAGCTAAGAATTCCTTATGTTGATTAATGATTCCAATAGGATGTTGGTTCAGATGCCAAAGGATAGACTCACTTAGAAAAATGACAGATTATTCGAAATTCTAATGAAAAAGTTATCCCACTTCAGAGTCAAATACATAAAAGCCAGGACCAATGGCCTCACAGTTCTCTGCACACAGGGAGGTAAAGACCCCAGGTCTGGCAACCATGCTTGAGCTCTGTGTGCCTTCCCTAAATAGGCACAAGTACCCAAGCAGCCTGCCATGCTCTTCCTCTTCCCCTTGAGCCTCTTCTCTTCTATCATCTGCTATAGACGATTCCAAGGGCAAACAGTGCCCCTCTCCTGTCCTTGCTAAGAGAGGCTTAGCCAAAACTGCACCGAAATCTCAGAAGCAGTGTAGGGAGTGTGTGGGGAGTATGAAGAAGCCGTGCACGGAGTGTGTAGGGAGTATGAAGAAGCAGTGCACGGAGTGTGTGGGGAGTATGAAGAAGCAGTGCACGGAGTGTGTGGAGAGTAGGAAGTGCGCCACCATCTCAGAACTTACTTCTTTCCTCCCATCATAGATTTTGGGGATGCAACTCAGGTCATTAGGTTCTTGTGGAAAGACTTTTACCAAACTGAGTCATTTTACTGGCCACCAACAGGGTAATCTTAATTTATAAAAATGTTTGTTATAACATATTAACACAAAAGAAACTGAGGATATGAACACAAATGTAAAAGTTACAAAAATGTTATCTTTATTAAGAGGACATAAACTACACTCTTACAGAGGGGGCAGTGTGAAAAACGTACCATGAAATAACATCCTTTCATTTGCATGGTTGTGGTTTTCTTCAGAAACTTCTTTTCTGCGGTGTGTATACCTTTCCCACAATTTCTTGTTACAAACCTTCTGAATCTATAAAACCCAGAAAAGTTAAATAATGCCTTTTATCTTACCAAAAAACCAAAAAATATCACACAACTGGAAATAGAACCAACTCCCATACGTTGTCCTTAGACCTCCACATATATGTGGCTGTGTACATACAATTTGTGTCTGTATGAGTTCATAAACAGAACATTTTCTTTTCCCAAAGAGAAAGACTACATGCACCAGGAAGGGGCCACGAATATTTGAAAGTTGCATGAAATACTTCAATTTTAAAATTACTTTAAATAGGAAGTTAAATAAAAGTTACTAAGTCATTATTAAAATACCTCAGCCATGCTAAATTTTGTAGAAGCATGAGACAGCACAGCACCCTGTTCTCCTGACTATCCAACTCAAAATACCATAAACATGATTAGAAACAATCACCACCACACATTCTTCTTTCTTACTACTCTCTTTTCCTTCCAGTACCCACTCTTGTCTGGAGAAAGATGAAAACTGGTCTCATCTGGAGTATCATTATGGTCAAAATGGACATTTCTAGTGCTAAGTGCTACAGCCCCCTGGTGGTCCCTAAGAGGACGCATGAGAGTTTCAGTATTGGTTCAAACAAACAAAAAACCCCCACAAAATGACTCAAAATATGGATAACAGATGTAATCAAGAACCATAGCTGGTATAAACCGACCTTTATTTATGTATAAAATGTAACAAAAATAAAGCTAGCTATTCTAGCATACACATAAAATCATTAAATATTGTACTGAAATGGACTCTTTCCATATTGAACATAGGGATTTAGAAATCTGTTTCTCCATTTTACACTGTGACCCCCCCCTTGTCTGAACAATGTGATGGTAGTAGATATGACCACAGCACACTAGGTAAGCTTTAGGGTTCATTAACCTAAAGGTACATCTACTTCACAGTATACTGACACTGTTCAATAATTTTTATTTATTCTTTTGCTTTTTTTTTTGAGACAGGATTTCTCTGTGTAGCCCTGGCTGTCCTGGAACTCACTCTGTAGACCAGGCTCCGGCTTTTCTTTTTTTCTTTTCTTTTTGATATAGAGTTTCTTTGTGTAGCTCTGGCTGTCCTGGAACTTGCTCTATAGACCAGGCTGTGCCTGAACCCAGAAATCTGCCTGCCTCTGCATCCTCACTGTTGTGATTAAAACGCATGAGCTAACATGTCTAACCTAAAAGTAGATGAATCTTTAAAAGGTGGGCATATTGATCCATGACTCTGATCTTAGCTGATCCATGACTCTGATCTTAGCCCCAGGACTAGGAAGGTTGAGGCAAAAGACATGTAGACAGTGAGATTTTGCCCCCAAAATGAAAAGTTTTTGAGAATATAAATTTGAGGACAGTATTCCCTCCACAATCTCTGAAGCCATGTCAGAAAACTACTGTTCTAGACATCTCTATGTTTTTTATCAACCGTATTTAAGACTTTGGGCTGTGGAAATAACAGACTTGTTTGGACAGCTCCTTCCGGTCATCTGTTACCTTGAGAATATTGTATCTGTTGAAGATGCCACCTGCGTGACCTCCATCCCTGTGCTCTCGAACGGTACTCTGCATCTGATGGAAAGTAATTTAAAACATTCATGTTTTGTTTTAAATTCATTTGATACTATTTCTGAGAATTCAAGGTGAGTTTTAATATATTTCTTGAAAGGACATAATTCTATAAACTCAGTGTACCATCTTTTTTCTTCTTTTGAGACAGGATTCTTCTGTGTTGCCTGGGCTATCCTGAAACTTGCTCTGTAGACCAGGCTGACCCTGAACTCACAGATCTACCCACCTGCCTCTGCCTCTTGAATACTGGGGTTACCATGAGTATATATTTAGAGATATTTATAGTTTATAGCTGAAAATATGTTTATAACTGAAAAGTTACATGATATAAACTACTATGAAAGAGAATGTAAAATATGTTAAACACAAAAGCAAAACAATGATTCAGTTGTGCTAATATTAGCCTAACAAAAAACATGTATTTTCTTGGGATTATGAATTTAAGAAATAAATCTTACTCAATTTTGTATCTGTGCTTATTTAATTCATACAGATAAGGCACATGTACATCGAAGTATAAAATGTAAGGTGTGTATAGCTGGGTGTAATGGTGTGCAACAAAAAAACCACTGAGAAGGCAGAGGCAGGTGGATCGCTGTGTTCCAGGCCAACATGGTCTACAGAGTGAATTCCATGACAGCCAGAGCAACATAGTGAGTGAGACTTTGTTTCATTAAAATCGCAAAAAAAGGGTTTGGGAGCAAGGGGCTGGTTTAGGAGGGTACTCTTCAAAGATTTCAGTGGATTAAAGAATTCTTAGGAAAGAAAGAATAAAATTTCTCATATAAATATTATCTAAATGTTGAGTCCTGCCTGAGATTCCTCAGGTTATAGTTGCCTTTTAGAGGGAATGAACACTATCATATTTTCAACCTCCTTTCCAACAGAATTCTGGTTCAGTATGAACTGAAATAGCAATTTAAGTACCTAAATAAGGTTAACTGAGAGCCGCATTATAAATACTTTCAAATTTTCAAGGTGGAGAAAAGACATTTTAAAAAACAAAACGCATGTCCATATAGATGTGCAAAATTCTAGGAAACAGCAAGTGAGTCAATCACAGCGTGGCTAGATCCATCTTATGAACATACCTCTTCTTCCACAGACTGGAATTCTTTATCATCAGGAGACAGATCTATGAGAATTGTTCCACTACCAGAGTTGTTAAGAGTTAAATATGGATTAAGACCTATAAAATAAAATTTACAAGTAAAAAAAACCTGCCAATAAATCAGCTCCCCCGATTCTTAACTTCATGATTTAGATTTATAGAAATGCAAAAGTGCAGACAATTCAGGCACACACATCACCCAACTTTCCTCAGGGTTACACAGGACTCTAACAGATACAATTGTCAGAACTTATTAACTAACATAGGCTTCATATGGACTGTGCCAGTTTTTCCTACCAATGCCCTTTCTCTATCAGGATCAAACTCATGACATTCAGACTACTAGTATATGTGCCTGTGTACACAGAAACCAGAGGGTATCATCAGATCCCTCAGAGTTGAGTTAGAAGCAATCACTCAGCTTTTTATTGTTATATGGGTTGTGATATCTGAATTCTGGTTATCATAAATGTGCAACAAGTACTCATAAACACCAAGTCATTTGCAACTCTCCCCTCTACACACTAATTTTTTTAAGGATCCTTTTAAAAATTATTTATTTGTTTGTTTATAAGTACAGTGTAGCTGTCCTTAGACACACCAGAAGAGAGTATCAGATCCCATTACTTATGGTTGTGAGCCACCATGTGGTTGCCGGGAATTGCAGTTAGAACCTCTGGAAGAACAGTCAGTGCTCTTAACCCCTGAGCCGTCTCTCCAGCCTGAGATTCATTTTATTTTATGTGTACTCTTGTCTGCATGTTTGTGTATGTACCACGTGAAGCCCTTCAGAGGCCAGAAAAGGACACCCTGAAACTGGAAATACAGAGTTGTAAACAGCCATGTGGGTACTGGGACCCGAACCAAGGTCTTCTGTTGTTCCCGAGTATCTGACACCCTCTTCTGGCTTTCTCTGGTATTGAATGCGGGTGGTGTTCACACATACATACAAAATATTTTTATTTAATATAATAACCTTCAGTATGATCTAGTTTTCTGCAAATGTCATAATTTCATTTACAACAGCTGACTAGAATTCCACCGTTTGTGTGTGTGTGTGTGTGTGTGTGTGTATGTATGTATGTATGTACACACACATTCTGGCTATTCACCTGTTGATGGACATATAAGCTGGCTCCATATTTCTTGCAAATTGTGTAGCTATAAATATGGATATGCAGTTCTCTGTAGTGTCTAGGTATGGGTTCCTTTAGTTATATACCCAGTGGTGGTCATGCTGAATTATAATGGTCTTTAGTTTTACTGATGTACATACTGGCTGCACTAGTTTACATCCCTATGAGTGCTCTATCAGCATTATGGCAAATCACCATTTCTGTTTAATAATGAATGTGATTTTGACTCCTAAAGTAATTCACAATTTTTACCTAACTCTGGTTCACACAAGTGAAAACATCTGTTGAGTGAATGTAATTTGCATTTTACTTTAGCTAAACGTCATAAAACATTCTTTTTTAGGACTTTCACCTGTGCTGTTGTAAATTCAGCTATGGAAAACATTACTTTATCTTACGGACTGTCTACCACTTAATCACTCCTAGCGTGTGAATATGAGAGACACCTATGCTCCAGATCATTTAAAATCAGAACACTTGGGAGCTGGAGAGATGGCTCAGCGGTTAAGAGCATTGACTGCTCTTCCAGAGGTCCTGAGTTCAATTCCCAGCAACCACGTGGTGGCTCACAACCATCGGTAATGGGGATCTGATGCTCTCTTCCGGTGTGTGTCTGAAGACAGCTACAGTATACTCATAGAAATAAAATAAATAAATATATTAAAAAAAAATCAGAATACTTTAGAACTAGGCTAACGTTTACTTATATCTTCCCATTTTCCAAGAGCTAAAATTTCTGCATAAGCCGAGAAACCTTACTTTGGGTCATATAATTAACATTAGTAGTGTCGGGAAGTATTTTTTTGTTTTTTTTTTTTTTTTTTTTTTTTCAAGACAGGTTTTCTCTGTAGCCCTGGCTGTCCTTGAACTCAGAAATCTGCCTGCCTCTGCCTCTGCCTCCCAAGTGCTGGGATTAAAGGAGTGCGCCACCATGGCCTGGCAGGAAGTTTTAAGTATTAGCAAGGCCTCATTATGTTCAAACCTCTACTAGTACCCTTCCTCTGTGTACTAGTAGAGTACTATTAAAAAAGCGTCTCACAGACTTCTACAGTATTATACTGAGGGCTGCCTTTATATAAACAAACTCAACCAGTTATTAAAATGAAGCACCTTGTTGTCCAGAGATCAGTCTTTCAACCCCTTTAATTAGCTTGTGCCGATGTCCGTAAGCATTGATTCCAATCTCTTTCAGCTCCTTGTGGCCCATCTCAACTAGTACATCCAAGGTAATCTTATAAAAAAAAAAATGAAACTACTCAGAATACTTGTTCATTTGGTAGACATTCATATTTGATAGTCTCAAAATATTCATGTTTATTTCACACTATTTTCTTTTAAGATATATTTTATTATATGAAAGTTTGTCTGTCTGTGCATATATTATCCTTCAGCCAAAAGAGGGCATCACAACCCCCCCCCCCCGGCATTACAGAAGGCCACTGTTACACACCATGTGGGTGCTGGCAGTCACACCCTATGCTACCTCACCAGCCCCATTTCCTATTATTTTAAATAGCCTTTATAGAAAACAAGTCATTTATGAAACTCAAAAAGTTGGAACAAAATAAGTTGAGTTACAAATGTCCTTTTAAACTCATCTTTCCACTGTACTTTCCATCGTTCCTCATCTAACCTTTACACAGCATCTTGTAGTTCCTCCAGGACCTCTGCAGCATTGTTCAAACTCTTTATCTTAATTATTTCAGCTTCATGAAATTGAATTTTTTTTTTTTTTGGTTTTTCGAGACAGGGTTTCTCTGTATAGCCCTGGCTGTCCTGGAACTCACTGTGTAGACCAGGCTAGCCTCGAACTCAGAAATCCGCCTGCCTCTGCCTCCCAAGTGCTGGGATTAAAGGCGTGAGCCACCACCGCCCGGCGAAATTGAAATAATTAATCCTGTTTCATTTATACATCTATAAAGTCATTCCTAATAGTGTCCAGTTAAGAGTAATCTTCTCCTTTCTTAAGCTTTACTAAAATCTTTGTAAGACTGTAATGTCCTGTGCTTCTCTTCTACCTCCCTAACTTGATCGCAGGTTATGCAGGTTCAAGCTTACAGAACTCATATTCTGTGAACAATCAGGACAGCAATGGCAACAATGTGGGGGTAGTGAGACAGTAGGAGCACTGCTCTGTCAGAGAGGACTGGGGTTTGGCTTCCAGTACCCACATGGTGGCTTTCAACCATTCATAACTCTAGTTCTGGGCTGGAGAGATGGCTCAGTGGTTAAGAGCACAACCACATGGTGGCTCACAACCATCCGTAACAAGATCTGATGCCCTCTTCTGGTGTGTCTGAAGACAGCTAAAGTGTACTTACATATAATAAATAAATAAATAAATCCTTAAAACAAAACAAAACAAAACAACAACAAAAAACCCTCTAGTTCTAAGGGATCTGACATCCTCTCTGACCTTCACGGGCACCAGGCATGCATGTGGTATGCATTCATGCAGGCAAAACACTTATACACATGGAGTAAGTTTTAGAAAGAATAAATACATGTATTCTAATGGAATACTTTAAACTGGGGCTACCCAGAAAAGCTCAAATATATGGCTGTCACATTCCTATTCCTGTCCATATTCCATATTAGGTAGTATATGTGTCCATACTCCACATATCCTATTCCATAGTAGGTAGCAAAGGACTGAACCAGGAACCATGGGTGCTCTATTTCTACATATTAGTCAATTTTTAGATAATGAGCTAAGTGAGACTCCAAGGTCAAGTCATATCAGGAAGTGACTGATTTCCAGTTTCTTAATTCTCAGAGCTGTAGTGGACAGAACACCACTACACAGTACACATAGCTAGCACCAGGAAGCTAAGGGTTCAGTGCCCTGAACATAAACATAAAAGACACCCTACAAAAAAGTTCCAATAGCTTAAAGGTTTAATTATTTTTAAGCATTTTCTAGATCTTTTTATTAAACATAAACCAAAAAAGAGAATTCACTTACTCACCTGTTCTCGCTCAAATATATCCATTAAGTGTTCAAGTCCAAGGTTCCTTATGAACTGAGTTATACTAAAATCTATTCCTGAATCTGGGAGGAATAAAATGTCACATCAGAACATTGTACAGCAACACTCTAAATATAAAAGATGTACAATGCTACAGCACAGCAAAGGTACTAACAGCCACTTATGTAATACTAAAAGCTAGCAAGAATCCTACAAACTATGCAGCCCTGGCTAGTCTGGAACTCGACGTCTGCCATGTTGGCCTCAAATTCAGAAATCCACATGTTCAGCTTTAACAGTTAACTGGCCGTGGGCTTTCTCAAGTTTAAATATTTCTTGTTTTGTTTTCATTTAGAAATTGACTTTTAGCCTCATCTTTAAAAATGAATCTTTCCAGATCAAGTCTTTCAAATTTATGAAAAAAAGTTTTACGATGTTGAATAGAGTACAAAGAATGTGACAGGTAAAGGGTGACATCTAAAGAATGGGTCAGGGCTAGTAAGATGGCTGGGTGGGTAAGGCACTTTCTGCGCAAGCCTGGCAGCCTGAGTTAAATCTCTGGGTAGGACAGTCAGAGATACACACATAGAAACTCTGTCTCAAAAAAAATTAAACAGGGGCTGGTGAGATGGCTCAGTGGGTAAGAGCACTGACTGCTCTTCTGAAGGTCCTGAGTTTGGATCCCGGTAACCACATGGTGGCTCATAACCATCTGTAATGAGATCTGACACCCTCTTCTGGTAATGGGTCATGCCTTTAATCCCAGCACTTGGGCAGTAGAAACAGGTAGATTTCAAGGCCAGCCTGGTCTACAGAGTGATTTCCAAGACAGCCAGGGCTATATAGAGAAACCTTGTCTCAAAAAAACCAAAAAGATTTAAAAGGACAATTCCCTACCACTCTAAACAATAAACATGGAGCTACAATGTGAGATACAGTTATTTATAAAAACTCTCACCCTCTTTTCTTTCCAAACCAGTAGCACCTTCTGTTGTACTTGAACTAACTACCGAAGACAGTTCAGTGAAACTCCCAGATAAGTTGTCGAGACTGCTGGCTGCAGACAGGCTGGGTGGACTGGACGGACCTGAAGACAGGGCATCTGCAGTGGCTCCGGGGCTCCTCACAGCACTGAGCACCTGAGGTTTACAGCATGCAGGCAGAGCAGAGGGGGGCATGGCTGCTGTCAAGAGCGCGCTGACATCATCTGCCTAGGACACAGTACAAGGAGATGAAATCTGTCATAAACATGGCTCATAATAAGATGCATAAAACCTAGCAAATTCATACCAGGTCTATTACCATTCAACACGGAGAAGTACTAGAAAATCTTAAAAGTGAAACAAACAGACTGATATCCAGCTAGCTAAATTATCACTAAATAGAAAACACAATTCAGAACACCCTTTCCAGATCACATGTCATTAAACAAAGAAACTGCTGAATGTTGCCAAATATGAGGAACAAAATGCCAATTCTGAGATCACGACTGAAAGCCATTGAAATTAATTATAGAACTACTAATGTAAAAAGTAAGAGCTTTCAGCCCAATTATAATTAACTCTTGACATTACAACTCAGTCTATACAGGATATAAACAGACCCGTTTGTATTTTTTTTTAGAAAACAGTGATTTATTACTCAAAATGGAGAAAGCCTTGTTTCTTTTTTGTAAAGATAATTTTAATCAAACTGCTAGGATGAAAAAGTCTCTAAATTCAGTGTTATATCCACTTCACTGATCGCATGCCAATTATTTACAATGCTCAAATAAGGAACTAAGTAATGGGCTAGAGATGTCTTAGTAGAAAGGCAGCTACCACTGCCTGATGGCCTGAGTTTAATCCCTGGTACCCACAGGCGTAAAGAGAACAGACCCCTACAGTTACCCTCTGACATCTATAGGCATACTGAACACATTCCAGCCTCCCATCTTCAATAAAAAAATAATATATTAAAAAGAAGCTAAGTAATCCCTAACAGGGGTGTTTCTGGGTTATTCATTTAGTGTCCACCCCCTATCTTTCTCCTCCTCCTTAATTTGTACATCTTTTGACCCTTACAGTTTGTGGATAGTATTTGCTGTCCTATAAAAAAGACAATTTATTGAACACATTTTGATGTGTGAAGTTATTTAAAGGCTTTAGATGTTATTACAATGCTTTCTTCTCTAATTAACCAGATATATCTTATCCCTTATAAATGTTGCTTCTAAACTTTAGAGGCTAGGCAACTAGAAAGACTGCAACTTTAAAAGTGGTGAAGGTTGGAGCAGTAGGTCATGCTTATTTCACTTTAAAGCTCATGCATGTTTTCACTCTCTCAAAATCATCTTTAAAATTTTATTCTGTGGGTATATGCATGATTTGTGTGTGTGTGCAAGTGTGCAAATCAGTGCACGTGGAGGTTCAAGGAGGCTTAGGTGTCTGATGCTCACTTTGAGTTCTTTTGAGATGGTCTTGTCTTCACTGTGATACAGGCTAGCTGGCTCCTGGGTTCCCAGAGGATGCCTATCTCTGCCTCCTTCTCCCACATACACTCATACTATACATCCAGAATTTACATGGGTTCTAGGAATTCAACCTCAGAACAAGTGCTTTACTCAGTGGTCCATTTCCTCAGGCCCTGTGCATGTTGTCCACAGCTATCTTTATCTTCCTTGCCACTGATTCTATTATCAGATGAATCAATGTTTGGGAGAAGTAAATTCTATCTGCTTATTTCTAAACCAGCTTGGAATTAAAGAGACATTTCCAGGAAACCCTCATGCAAATATGGTATGGTTAGTCTGCCTAGAAACATCGCTTTACCTGAATGCAGACAAACTAAATCAGTTTCATCTCTCTCCACAGAACACACTATCTTTTCCAACTCAAAATGTTTCTGGCAGGATGTAGTGGCACATGACTGTAATCTCAGCACACTCAGGAAGCAGGCAAGAGATGCATGCAAAGGGCTGGAGATGGTTCAAGTAGTTAGGAATAAATACTTTTCTTCCAGAGGACTCAGATTTGGTTTCCAGGAAGCACACATCAACTGGTTTATAACCTCCTGCAAGTGTAACTCCAGTTACAGAATATCTGATACTCTCTGGTCTCTGCTGGCACCAGTATGCAAGTGGTGCACATAAACACACACACACACACACACACACACACACACACACACACACACACACACACACACAAGCGTGCACATAAAAATAAATAAATCTTAGGAAAAAAAAATGGGTATGAGACTCCAGGTCAGCCTTATAAACAAGTTCCACGCCAGCCAGGACTTCCTAAGATCTTGTCTCATAGATCCAGGGAGAACAAAACTTTGCCTCCTTTCACTTTACTGCTCTGGTTAATGAGCTCAGTGGCAGAGACAAGAAAGCACCCCTGTTCCAGTGATTGACACAGATTTGGGAGCTACAAAGGAGGCTCTTTTATAAGCAGTCATGGAAAAAGAATAACCTACAGTTTATTTTACAAACCTTAAAATAATTTTAAGCATTAATTTTATTTATTTCGTGTGCATGTATGTGTATAGGTGCATGTGTGCCAAGATGCGCGTGTACAGGTCAGAAGACAACTAACTTGTGGGAGGCAGGCAGTTCTCTCTATCAGGTGGGTCCAGGAATTGAACTCAGGCCTGTTAGGCTTAGCAGCAAGCGCTTTTACCAGCTGAGCCATCTACCAGGCTCTCACACAGCTCTTGCAGGGTAAGCAACAACAGTGGGGAGAAGTAGTGAGGAAGGAGAGTCTCTGCTAGCAGCAGGCTTTGCAACTACACTAAGGCAATGAATGCACTTAACTGGGGGCGTTGATAAGACCTTCAGCCTAGAATATCTTGCATTGTAACAGCATTTACAGAGGACCTGGGCCTGCTGTTTTCCAACTATTCTTCGTTTTCCCATATCCAAAGTACTTACTTATTATATAATAACTGATTAATAACTGCATCATCTATATATTACAATACCAAACAATTCCTAAACTTAAATTTGGGCTAAACCATATTCATATTCACTATGCAGACACTTTATACATGTCATGTGAACTTTCTGATTTTTCAAAGAGCCCATCACTTACTGAAACTAAATCTAAAGGTGTTTGTCCTTCTTGATTTTTAAGAGTAGGATCAGCTCCATGGGCCAACAATAAAGCACAAAGCTGTGTCCGTCCCTTTTGGGCTGCTTCATGTAACGGTGTGAAAGCCCATTTGTCCGTGGCATTGACACACGCATTGTACTTTATCAGTAAAGCTGCTACGTCTACATGCTGTAAAAGAAAATATTCCTGTTACAGGTGGAAATATTTTATGGAACTTTACTTCTTAAGAAACTGGTTCTGGCCGGGCAGTGGTGGCGCACGCCTTTAATCCTAGCACTTGGGAGGCAGAGACAGGCCGATTTCTGAGTTTGAGGCCAGCCTGGACTACAAGAGTGAGTTCCAGGACAGCCAGGGCCACACAGAGAAACCCTGTCTTGAAAAACCAAGGGAAAAAAGAAAAAAAGAAACTGGTTCTGAGCTGGGCAGGCACTCAGGAGGCAGAGACAGGCATATATCTGAGTTCAAGGCCAGCTAGGGCTATGTAGAGGTCTCAATCAAACAAAAGAAAACAAAACAAACCTGGCTCTGTACCTACTCTTCTTTTCAAATGTATTCTGGAAATGAAAAGGAAAGCTATTTCTTCTCAGCACTGGAATTTATGGCTACTTGCTTCAAAATTACAGTTCAGTATCCCAGTATACAACTCAATGATTTCTAACTAATTCTTGTAGTATAACTGGTGAATATCAATCTACAAACTAGCAGTCTTTCTCAGTTACTCAAACAAGACCACCGACAATGGCCAATGCTGATCACAATCTTCAGAGTTGTTGGAAATCAATAACAAAATTATTTGAATCTCTAAAGGTTCCTATGAAACCCATGGATTTTCTGACAAACACACGCACACACACACACACAGACACACACCCTAGTATTTCATCAAATAAGAGACAGGTGCCAAGGATAATGAAAGACGGAAATATATTGCCATGTCACACAAAATGCTTATACAGATTAAGAACTAAAACATCTATGTTGTATGTCTTATCAAGTTCCACGTGAACTGTGTGACATCCACTTTGAACTTACTCCATATGATGCTGCATTATGTAAAGGAATGAGTCCTCCTTTGTCCTGGGCATTCACATCAGCTCCATGTTGCAACAAATACTCAGCAACTTCCAAATTATTATAACCAGCTAATGCAGGGGGAAAAAGGTAACATCACTTTCACTTATAAATGTAGAAAAATCACATATCACCCACATACCTAAATGTTTATAAATAGATATTAGTAAATTTTATGTAAATCTGAAGTTATTAGTATTTTATCTTCTGGAAAAAAAACTTCCACTGGACTAAAATGTTAGAAGTTTCTGTTGTTATTAGCCATGGTTTTGGAGACCTACCAAATTACAGAAAGATTTGTCTATCTTTCCATTTAAAATTTTCCTTCTAAAGGGCTTGTCTTCATGGTTGTTACATATGACATGCTAAATTCAAGTGTATGATCCAAGGGTCAAAAATCACAGGCACCCAATCATCTATGTGTAAACAGGAAGCATCCTTTCTTAGGAGGTTGTAGAGACAAGTGTCAGCCTGAAGAGTCTCGCTGTGTTAGGAGAGTAAGCTTAGCATTGCTAAACAAAAGAATAAGCTTACTGCTTTGGAAGCACGACCCAATCTATTAGTGTCAGTCAGCTCAGCAAGCTCTCTTACGGAAAACTAGCTCTGACACACATAATCATACAGAGAAAGTAAAATTTTAATTTCTCTAATATAAAAATAATGATGAAGGATTTAAACATTGAAATTGTCACAAGGCAAAGTATTTGTGTGTGTATATATGGATGAGCCACAGAAGTGAAAGGTAAATAGTGTTTCTCCCCCTAATGCTCTTCACTTTTGTTTGTTTGTTTTTAAGACACATCTTCCCTGTGCAGTTCTAGTAAATTTGAAAGATGCTGGGATCAAAGGCATGCCACTCTTACCACCCCCAACTGCTCTTACAAAATAATCAGTACTACAGCTAATGGCTTAATGCGTGAACATACATACTACGACAGAATACAGTTGACAGATAATTTGACTTGTATCTTTCAATTTTTTTTTTCTTTTTTCTTTTTGGTGTTTTGAGACAGGGTTTCTCTGTGTAGCCTTGGCTGCCCTGGAACTCACTCTGTAGACCAGGCTGGCCTTGAACTCAGAAATCCGCCTGCCTCTGCCTCCTAAGTGCTGGGATTAAAGGCATGCACCACTGCCGCCCGGCTGCATCTTTCATATTTACTTAGAGGAAATATTTTAAACAAGAGTAAAAATAAATTATAGGCCTGCTAAAATGTCTCAGTGGGTAAATGTACCCGCTACTAAGCCTGACAACCTGAATTTGATCCCTGGAACCCCATAATGGAAAGAACAGACTCTAGCAAGCTGTTTTCTGACTCCAGACCCCATACCACAACCCACCAAAAAAGTAAATAAAGTAAAAATAAAAATGATCTTAGATGTCATCATCTTAAATCTAGTTTCCCTTATTTACCTGCCAAATGTAAAGGTGTAGAATGTCGCCCTTGGGTATCACGGCAATTTACATTATCAGGTGAGGACAGTTTCTTCACTCTGGCTAGACAACCCTTCTTGGCAGCATCCAGCAAAGCTGCATCACCTCTAAGGAGATCTTGAATATCTGTATCTCCATCCTTAACAAGATCCAGAGGAGTATTGCCATCTCTGTTTTTCTTTGTAGGGTCTGCACCATGCTAGGATGAGAAAAAAGGGGGAGGAGGGACGGCAGGAAGTGTTTTGTCAATGCTCAAGTCAAAAATTGCTCGTTATTAATGCTTAAATACCATAGTCACCCACAACATATTAGTAAGTATCTAAGAACAAAAGCTACAGTGAAAGTTTTCAATTAGACAATTTTAAATTTAATCATTATTATTTTAGATAGTCTCATGTATCCCAGATTGGTCTGAAATTTGCTCTATGGTTGAAGATGACCTTCACCCATTGATCTTCTTGGCTGTACCTCCTACACAATGGTTTATGTGGTGCTGGGAATATATCCTAGGGCCTTGTGAATGCTAGACAGTGCATGCTCTACCAACTCAGTTACAACTGAAGCCCCCACATTATAATTTTATGAGACCACTGACAAATATGTCCATACAATGCAGTTACAATTTTCCTTCTTTAAAAAACAGGAGGAATGGCTGGAGGGATGGCTCAGCGGTTAAAAGCACTGACTGCTCTTCCAGAAGTCCTGAGTTTGGTTCCCAGCAACCACGTGGTAGCTCACAACCACTGTAATGGGGATCTGATGCCCTCTTCTGGTGTGTCTGAAGACAGTGACAGTGTACTCACATACATGAAATAAATAAATCTTAAAAAAACAAACAAAAAAACAGGATCTTAACTGTGCAGCCTTGGCTAGCCTCTTGGAAACTCACCCACTCTGTGGACCAAGCTGGACTTGAACTCACAGAGACCTACTTACCTCTGCCTCCCAGGTGCTGGGTTTTAATGTGTGAACCACCACATGTAGCTCCATTTTTCCTTTTTACAAATATTGTATTATGAATCTGTGCTATAATATTTTACAGCAAAGTATCTACTAGACCAGCACCATCACTTTTATAGAAGGTTAAACAAATTGAGTTTATAAACCACACAATAAACCTCAAGTAATTTGAGGTTAGATTACTAAACAGGGAAGTTGGACAGCAACTAGAACTATCACACAATTGGTGGCTATATAAATAAACCCCATGCTGATAAACATACATATAGATTAAACTGTAAAAACGTTTATGGTATTCTCCTTTGAAATCTAGTTTTAGTATTAGAAAACTTTTTTTTTCTTTTTTCTTTTTTGATTTTTCGAGATAGGGTTTCTTTGTATAGTTCTGGCTGTCCTCGAACTCAGAAGTCCTCCTGCCTCTGCCTCCCAGGTGCTGGAATTAAAGGCGTGCACCACCACCACCACCAGGCTAGAAAACGTTTTTTTTTCCTACTTTCCTTGGTTTAAGACTCATATTACTGTAACCTGAAAGACAATCTGAGTACTTATAGGCAATTGCACTGTCCATAGCAAGTACTTAAGCATACCTGGAGCAGAAGTTTGCATATTTCATATTTTCCTTTTGCTGCAGCTTCATGTAAAGGTGTGAACTTCCACAAGTCAGCTACATTAACTACTGCTCCATGCTTGACAAGAAGTTCTGCAACTTCATAGTGTCCATAAGAACATGCATTGTGCAAAGGAACAAGACCTCTGAAAAGTTAAAGAAGTGGTTTAATCTCAGTAATTATACCAACCAAAGACATTTATTTCTTGAACTGCCCAAGAGAGTATTCTGGTCAAACTCTATAAAACTTATGTCTATGGAAAGTAGGAGACTTTTTGGGGGGAAGAATTTCAGTATGTCTTATATACAGAGACTATGATAAACATTCACACATAGATTTAACATAGACTTAAAATACACATCTAGCACCATGTATTTTAAAAAAAGTAATTTCAAAATAAACAAAAAATTTAGCATATCTTCAATGAACACCGGAAACTTTATTAATCAGTATGAAAATCACAAAAATCAGGCAGCGGTGGTGCGCGCCTTTAATCCCAGCACTTGGGAGGCAGAGGCAGGAGGATTTCTGAGTTCAAGGCCAG
>NW_022196904.1:167862336-167878785 GCF_008632895.1 Mastomys coucha | reverse complement strand
AAAAAAAAAAAAAAAAAAGAAAATCACAAAAATTAATTTTCCTTGGCAATTATAAAATAATGAGACATTATACAAGTTAATTTTAATGTAAATTTGAGCCATCTGCATGGTTTTTTGTTTTTGTTTTTTAAAAGAGTCTCATACTGAGTTGATAGTCTCAAACTTCCCTAGTGCTTGGGGTTTAAGTGTGCACCACCATGCTCAGCATAAACTATTTACGGAAGTTAATAAGCTATCATTGAGCCAATTTTAGGAAGTAAATTATATGTTAAAAAACAGAAGTAGTTTATAGTTTATCAGAGAAATTTTCTTGTATCCCCCAAGGTCCTGTTAAAGGCATGGTGGAGACACGGCAGGCACCTCTCACCCTTTGTCTTTGGCGTGCACGTCAGCTCCGTGCTGCAGCAGATACTCTACCACAGACACTCTATTGTACCCAGCTGCAAAATGGAGTGGTGTTGACTGGCGTCCTTCAATGTCTCTGCAGTTGACACTCTGAACAGTACAGAGTTTCTGTAGGATTGAACACAGCACACACATTCATTTCTCATGTTTTATCATGATTTAACAGAAAATTTAAATGTAAGAACATGCACTGTGCCTCATTTTCTTATAAAGTAAGTATTTCAGAAACTATTCTTTTTCCAGCTTTTCATTTATTGAGATTTCTTCTGGTCCTCTCATTTATGATTATGTTTTCTATTTTTGAAAGGTAGTAAACTTTACTATTTACATACTGATAACCTAACTTCAAAGACTAACTGTAACTTCAATTTGGTGGTAAACAAAGGTAGTAGTAATACACTAGATCTCAGCAGCACAGAGAAGAAAAATTCAGAGTCCCATATCCATATCTATAGTCAGAATCTGCATTCTAAGCCAGGTGTGGTAGTACATGCCTGATATTCCAGCATGGAAGATGAAGGTAGAAGGGTTATGAGTTCAAAGCTAGGCTGGACTCTGTAATACTTCCCAACAAATAAATAAAACCCCATAGCAAATCTACATAAAATCTATCTATAAGCATATTAAAAGTTTGAGACATAATACTGCAGACCACTGAGTCTCAATTTGAAGTGCAGTGGTCTTATCTCCAAATTTTTTTAAGTCAGTGTCTGGAGTTGTAAATTTGCAAGGGACCACATTTAAGTTAATGATTCATGCTGCACTAGATATAATGAATGAAGAAAATGTTTCTGGTTATATGTGATCTTGAAGAACTAAGGAAATAGTCACTAAAATTATTTTGCTGTGTTCTTTGGTTCAGATGAGTAAGTCTAGCTCAATCAAAAGCAATACCCCAAATATTCTTGAGGACTATGCAAAGAATTTGGGAGAATAATATAGTTAACAGACCACAATGCTTAAGAGTCAAAAGAATATCAACATAAACAAAACAAAACAAAACAAAAAGCAGGTAAGTTCAGTAAGCCCCACTAGTAGGTTAATCCCAAAGGGAGGTACTGAACTGGCAAAGTCCTTCTGAGCTTATGAAACACATCTGCTATATTGGTGAATGAGGTCCCAGCCCCAAAGCAATTCTTCAGTGGGTCTGAAACACGATCTGGGGATGAGCATTTCCACTGTGAGCCAGCTGTTGGCACATGTGGTTAGTTCCCAAAGATCATTTTTAATAACCTTTGCTTTATCCAGTTAATACAATCAGGTTGCATGAGTTAAAATCACCTAGGAGACACACCTTTGCCATGCCTCCGAGGGACCATCTAGATGATGTTAATCAAGATAATTAGACCCACTTAAACTATGGATACCATTCTATGGGCTAGTGTACTAGACTGAATAAATAAGAGAAAATGAGCTAAAAATCCCCATTCTTTGGCCTCTGCTTCCTGTAATGTGAACAGGTATCATGCTCTTTGTCATGCTGAACTGTATCCTACACTGTAAGCTGAAATAAACCCTTCTATCTTAAGTTGTGTCTATGAGGTATTATAGGTATCCAGAAAATAAGGTAACCTGATGAATCAATAGAATGGAATGGGTGTCTTCCTTAATACAATGGCATCATTTTGTTTTCTGAGTCCAATTTGTATCTTAGATTTATGTCTTCTTCTAGGCTCCTTCTTAGAGGAGTACCTCTGAAAATAAAGTTTATACTTTAAAAAAAAAAAAAACAAAAAACCCTAAAGTAAAACCAAAACCACCATAAAAAAAAACAAAAACAAAAACAAAAAAGGGGAAGCAAAGCTGGCCTCAAACTCAGATCTCCACTCAGCCTCCCGCTGGGGTCAGAGCACGCTCCACTTCTGTTAACCTTTAGTCTCATGCTTGTTAAATACATATAAGTAAATGAACATGTAAAATTCAGTCTCTTTACTCTCACACACATAAAATCTAGCTTAAAATCAACGTCTTTACCTTAATATGACACAAATCACTCATGACTCATGAAGAAATTAATAAACCTTGTTACATGTGGTATCTGTATTATTTGCACTGGGCACAGTAGAGAGAGGATCAGGCATACTCTTAAAAAATTAATTCGTGGTGGTGGCACACGCCTTTAATCCCAGCACTTGGGAGGCAGAGGCAGGCGGGTTTCTGAGTTTGAGGCCAGCCTGGTCTACAGAATGAGTTCCAGGACAGCCAGGGTTACACAGAGAAAGCCTGTCTCGAAAAAAACCAAAAAAATAAAATAAAATAAAATAGAATAAAATAAATAAAAAAAAATAATAAATAAATTCAGGGGGCAGGGAAGGAGCTAGAGAGATGGATCAGTGGTTAAGACCACTGACTGCTCTTCGAGAGGTCCTGAGTTCAATTCCCAGCAACCACATGGTGGCTCACAACCATCTGTAATGAGATCTGACCCCCTCTTCTAGTGTGTCTGAAGGGAGCTACAGTGTTCTCATATACATAAAATAAGTAAAATATTTTAATTAATTAATTAATTAATTAACTTAATTTAATTAATTCAGGGCTGGCAAGATGGCTCAGCTGGTACAGGTGGAAACCTGAGTATGGTCACTGGAACCTCTGTAAAGCCTGAAGGAGAGAAAGCACAGCATGATCCTCACAACACTGAACCCACTCAAAACATCAGTGAATAAACTCTCAGAGTCTAGAATGAGACCAACATTTTTTTTAAGTCTTTCTTGTCATTGCTCAGACAGGGTCTCACTGTGTAATGCTGACAGACCTATTCTGTGTACCAGGCTGCCCTTAAACTCAATCATGTCCCAGAGTGCTGGGATTAAAAGCTTGTCTAGCTTGTATATCTTTAAAAAAAGAAATCTATAGAAAATCTACTATGTAGAAATTTGATAAAATTATTTCGAACAGGCATTCTACCACACATTAGGCAATATAAAACTTTTGTAGTCTAGTTTTGAAAAGTTTTTAAGCAGAAAAACAAGGCTTTCTCTCTGGCTAATGTTAAAAACGGAAACAACATTTAATGCAGCATTAAAGAATTATTTAGTTCATGAAATAGAAGAGTCAAATTCTGTTTTATATTATTTGAATGTTAGTCCTGTTTTTTCAGAGCATCAGGCTTTTGGGTTATTTCCCTAGGCAGACATTTCTGTACAGAACATGAACACATAGTATAGGCAGTAAGAAATCAATATGTGTATGGCACAAGTCAAAACAGTATCTGAGGGAGGATGACTCTGGGGAGACCACTGCTGGGACGGGACAGACAAGAAACTGGGTACTCTGTGGGAGAAAAGAAATTTCCAGCCCAGCTGGGTAAGACTGCAAGTTCTGAGCAGTGCCAACACAGGCAGACGGGGTAATGAAATGAGTGAAGCAGAGCAGCCTGTGCGGAGAGGGCACTTGGTTCCTGTTATTTGTATGTCATATGTAAACAGTAGTAGAGAGCAGCATGGTACACTTTCTTCCTTTTCTGGTATTGCTTTTAGACAGGGTCTTCCTAGGTAGCTCAGGCTGTCTTTTTAACTGTTAAACCTCTTGTCTCAGCCTCCCTAGTATTTGGAAAATAGGTGTACACTATTATGCCGGGTACACATTTCTCCTTAAAATATTATTTTATGTGTGTGAACATTTTGCCTGTATGTATGTCTGTGCTCCACATGTGTGCCCGGTGCCCATGGAGGTCAGAAGAGGATGTTGCATCCCTGGAACCAGAGTTACATAAGGCTGGTTGCAAGCCACCATGTGGGTGATAGGAACTGAACAAAGGGCCTCTGCAAGAGCTGTAAATGCTTCTAAATTCTGAACGGTTTCACCAACTTCTCATTCTCCTGTTATAGGGACAGGTGAGTTCTTTAAAACAATTGCATTTGATATTACATGAAGAGCATTAAATTTGTGAATGTGATTATCCTCTAAAATATATATCAATCTAATGTCCCCCCCATTGGTGTTTATTTCCTACTGCAGAGGAATTGGTATTTTTTAATCCTTTAATAAAGCTCTCTGCTATAACAGCAGATTTATTAAACAATGCCCAAAACAAATAAACAAAAAAACCCTAAAGATTAAAAGAAAACTGACTGTATCTTACCTTTACAGTTTCAACATCACCAGCCTTTGCAGCCTCCAGCAACTGTCTGTCTGCCTCTGAGTGACCTAGTGAGACGCCCTCTGAAAAGAGGGAAGACTGGTTAATTTCCATCCAGAAGAAAGACCAAGCTTCGAGCCGGGAGGTGGTGTCGTGCGCCTTTAATCCCAGCACTTGGGAGGCAGAGGCAGGTGGATTTCTGAGTTGGAGGCCAGCCTGATCTACAGAGTGAGCTCCAGGACAGCCAGGGCTACACAGAGAAACCCTATCTCGAAGGGTCATCTTTTACAAAAGTAGTTTTTCAAGTTTGCTAGTTTATATAGTATTGACATGGGAGAAAATACTAACTACGGCTACCAAAACTTTTGAGAATATAGACTGAGCTAAAGATATACGTGTGCTAACTATAAAATGTTATGAAACACAACCAAAGTGAAAGGTTTGCCTGCTTTGTACCCAAGCCACGTGTAAACACCGGCAGAAATCTAAACATGGTTCTGCCATTAACCTGTTTTCTGAACTGGCACAAATCACTTTAATTTTTTTGAAATTTTAAAGAGTAAAGTTGGATTAGCAAGTAGCTAGTCATTATCAGTTTAAAATTCTGTCTCATTACTCAGTTAAAAATTCTGAAAAGAGTATGTACAACAAAGGAAGTTCCAGGTAAAGATTTAGTTATAAAAATTAAACCTTGGTGCTCGCTTCGGCAGCACATATACTAAAATTGGAACGATACAGAGAAGATTAGCATGGCCCCTGCGCAAGGATGACACGCAAATTCGTGAAGCATTCCATATTTAAAAAAAAAAAAAAAATTAAACCTTGAAATAATTCAAAGAAAACAGAGATAAATATTTACATCTTAGGATAAACATCTAAAGCAGTATATCAAAGGAAGAACCAATGGCAAAACTCCTATTAAAAAAATAAAATAATGCAAGCCAGGGACAAAATGCAAAGTCTCACAGTGTAACATGGTTATCAGAAGAAGCATACAGACCCAAGATCTAAAATAGAATAAAGCAGGCCCACTGCTTAGGAGAAGTCACCAGGATTGCTGTAGTAAAAAAAAAAAAAATCCTATCTTTTAATGTTTTCCTTGCTCTAAAAAACAGCAATTAGCACATTTTACTTGACTAAGAGCTTTTAAGACCCCACCACCACCACCACTTTGGTATGGTGGGCATGTACTGCATATCCAAGGGAGCACTGAGTTTATAACCTTTCAATCTCAGCCTCTCTAATGCTGGCATTAACAGTTTCTCAATGCTCAGCTTCTTAAACTTGAAGGAAGGGAGAGGGAGGCAGGGGGGCAGGGAGGCAGGAAAGGGATGGAAAAGAAAAAAAACAAAAAAACCCAAAAAAACAAAAACAAAAACAAAAAACAGAAAAAGAGACAAGACAGGGTCTGTGTAGTCCTGTCTGTTCTGGAACTCAGAGTTGTGCCTGCCTCTCTGTACCCAAGTACTGGAGTTAAAGGTGTGTACCACCATGCTTGGCAAATCAGCTTTATAAACTTTAAAACTTGTATTTACATAGAGAAACTAGGCAGAATATGCTACTGAACAAAAGTTATAATTATAATTTAATGACATTTAAGTATCAATATAATGAGCCAAGAATAAGTTAAGAAAGCTAACATGTCTCAAAAATTTCTGTTTATTACCAACTCTTACACAGCACACCTGCTATGTGAAAAATCTCAAAGGTTAATCTTTACCACAGAATGTCCCGGAAGCTCTTACTACCTTGAAGCAGCTGCTGCACATTTTCATTTCCCATCTGCAAGGCCGTGAAACCCTGAAGGGAAATGATGTTTGGATCACACCCATAGCTCAGGAGCAGGCGGCAAGTCTGTAGATGACCACAGTGTGCAGCTCTGTGTAATGACGTCTGTCCAAGACTGTCCAAAGCGTTAACCTTAACAAGACAGAAAACACTTAAATTAGCATTGTGGTGCACCATCAAAAATCATCCAGCTGTTCACTTAATACTTACAACTAAAAGTCTCACTTTAACAAAAAAAAAAAAAAAATCACCTGTCTAGTGCCAAAGTAGGCATTTTTTTTCTCAGAACTAGAGTACAAATTCACCAATCCATGAAGACTGGTATCAGAATGAGGATCCAACTTAGAATGTGGGTTGTCAAGTATAGTAAGTTTATATTTCAAGTATAGTAAGTTTATATTTCAAGTATAGTAAGTTTATATTTAAGTAAGTTTAAGTTATGTTTAACATTAAAGAGTTTATAACTTCACCCTATTTAGAACTAGACATTAAATGAAAAAGCTATATCCATGGAATTTTATGGGTCTTTGAGGCATATAATCTTTATGATTGACTCCAAGATAAACAACAGTCAGGGACGAACAAGTCCAGAGCTGAGTTAGTATTGAAATACTCATTCCTACTTAATTATCTTCTACACCATGTATCATGTAGAATATTTATTATGTGAATAGCATCCTGGATACACACAACAGAATACTGCCAGCAATACAAAGGCACTGTTGACATGGTGATCAACCTCCAAATCACTAACCTTACATTAAAGAGTACAACATCTGTGACAGATAAACCTCAAAATAGTTGTGATCGTTAGGGGGAGAGACTGCCTGAGGTGAAACACTGTTGTGGATTAGACTCAGGGTCTTCCACATCAAGACTCTACCATTCAGCTACCTACCACTCACTTCTGTCTTAGCCTGTCCTTTAATAGGTTTAGGTGCACCAATGTACACATTCGTTAAAATTCAGCAAATATACAATGAAGATTTGTACTTTCACCCCATATAGATTTTGTACTTAAAGAAAAAACTGTATATAAACATACAACTCTAATGATGCATATACATGGAGTATTTAGTATGTGCACAGCAATCTGAAAATGCGTCAAGAAATAAGACATGTTGATGGATACACAATATAGCATAGCTGGTGATGGTATCCATGTACTGGGCACGTAACTATTTTATTATTTCAATTTGGCTGAATCTTTGAAACTCTTCACAACAAGGTAAGATTACCTCTAAGACCATCTCATTTCCACTTTTCTTCCTTACCATGAACACAATTCTTCAATAATTAACCAATCCTATGTTCACCAGTGTCATGTCATCAGAGAATAATTGAAGATGGATGTAGCAAGATCTCAATGAGCACAGACTACAATATGAGAGTCTATGATAAATAACTGAACTGAAAACCTACTTAAAGCACTGAGGGCAACCTTTACTCACATTCCAAATCTTATTTTTGAAAAACATCTCCTGAGAGCTTTGAGTAATATACATTAGGGTGAATAAAGTTTGTTGGTTTGCCTGGACTTCCTCGGTCTTCACACTATGATATGGGTTGGTCGCTAGTTACAACTGTCTCACTAAGTCTAACTCAGGTTCAAGGTGTGTCTGTACACTCTTCAGAAGTAATGTGCCATACGAAAAACAAGAGCAGCCGACAGGAAGGCACAGAGCAGACAAATGAGGATGCCAAGCAGTCAAGCAGAAATGATCTTTATTTTATTCAGTAACTTACAGTAGGAAAAAAAATCATGGTGATACATTATCAATAACTTCCCAAAATCAGAGATTAGGACATTAAAGATAAGAGAAAAAGAAACTGAAAATTCTAAGTGACTCCTTGAGTGGGTAGAAATCCAGGGAAGGACAAGAAAACTGACTTGCAGAACCCAATGAGAAAAAGGCCTCAGGGCCACTCAGGGCCTCTGATCTTTCTTTCCCCCTCACTCACAGCAGCTCCATCTCTGTACTATACTAAATTCTCACTAAAATTTTTCCTTGAGGAAGGTAAAAGTCTTTGGATTAAAAACTGGAAACTATTAACTATCATTTCTGCCATGTACTCCTATTAAGCATTTTTTATTAAAAGTTTTAAAATTTAGTGTGTGTGTGTGTGTGTGTGTGTGTGTGTGAGAGAGAGAGAGAGAGAGAGAGAGAGAGAGAGAATGAATTGAGTGCATATGTGTGGATGGAAGCATGTGTAAGTCAGAGGACATCTTTGGAGGCTGAGCTCTTACCATCTACCGTGGTGACATAGGATCTTCCTATTGTTTCTGCACCTCTGCTGGTGGCTGGTGATCTGATCAATCTCCAGTCTGTCTCCCATGTATCAGGAGGAACACTGAGACTACAGATGCAGCCAGCACACCTGGCTTTTTACATGGATTCCAGGTGAACCATTCAGGTAGTGAGGCTTCAACAGCAAGCATTTTGCACACTAGGCCATTTCTCTGGACTCATTACTAATTATATTTTAAAGTTACTGGGTAAAAAAACGACTTACAGCTTTGATGGAAGTGTTAGTCAAGAGGTAAAGTGCTCTGTATACAAATGCCAATTAAAGAATGTTAATTTATCAACATAGTTACATATGTTGTTTTTAGTCAAATTATTTCTTTGCATTCATTTAAGTTCTTTGTTTTAGTTACAGAAATGGTCAAAGTGCAAACTCTGTACTGATAAGAGGGGTTTTATCATATTAACCTAGGAATTTCAGATGTGATCAGAACAAATTAGGGTAAGATTGGTTTCCTGTTGAGATAAGAGGTACTTGAGTATATTAAGAAAAGTCAAGGATAACTTTGATCAGTGGATTAGGAAGTGGAATGGAGGAGAGATATAATAGAAATACATATGAATAAATGCATAAATTTTCTAATGGTAACAAAAACTAGATTTGGTCCACAGGATCTTTTTTAGTCTGTCTGTGTATTGAGGTGTGTGCATGTGTAAAAGTCAATAGTATAGCCTGGGGTGTAGCTCCTCCCCTCTACTGTGTCTGAGACAGGTTCAGTGCATCTGTCACAGGAGTGTTACTATCTCCTGCTTCATGGGTTCTGGGGATCTGAACTCGGGACCTTACACCTGCATGGCAAGTCCTTTACTCCCCAGCCTGGGACTGTTTTGAATTGTAAACTAAGAGAAAAAAAGATTTTTGATAGAGTCAATAGTTGAAGGAGCTAAACATCCACTACACAGAAAGTAACTCACTGGGTTACCAAGATGACCAGAAACTGTGTATACCTTTGCTTCATGCTTTACCACTACTTCAACAACATCATTGTGAGCGTTCTCAGAAGCCACGTGCAGAGGAGTCAAGAATCTTAAAGACAAGAAGGCAGCCACACAATAAGTATGCTTTCTGTACCAAATAAAATAAAATGAATAAATAAATAAACGAAAGGAAATGTGTACTGGTTAAAGGTGTACTTACTCTTTGGTCTTTTCGTTGGTGTTTGCTCCCTTTCTTAGCAGCAGCTCACATATTTGCTTTCTTTTGGGATATGGAGATGCAGCAGCACAATGCTAAATAATTCAAATTGCAGCATTAATCAAGGACCATAGAGAACCATTTTCACGTTAAGAACACTTGTGCTTCCTTCCAATCAAGGATATTAAACACAATATAACTTCTTTGTTTATTTTACCCGAATTTGTTCTTGAAATATTTTCTATTGGAGAGAATCTGTAGTAACTACAAATTCTGGCATGGCAAGAAAATCCTACAGATCAAATAATATGTTATTAAATAATCTGGTTAAATTTTGTCCTGTATTTTTGAAAAAGCCACTACTGATAGGATGAAAAATGTTACATCTAAAAGGTAAGATTCAACTGTCAGCATTTCTTCTAAGTCCTAAAGAGTGAAGACACGGGTTGGTGAGATGGCTCAGGGGGTAAGAGCATTGACTGCTCTTCCGGAGGTCCTGAGTTCGGATTCCAGCAACCACATGGTGGCTCACAACCACCCGTAATGAGATCTGACGCCCTCTTCTGGTGCGACTGAATTGAATTCTGGTGCGGATTGAACGGGGCTGTTCAATTCCCAGCAATAACATGATGGCTCACAGCCATCTGTACAGCTACAGTGTACTCATACACAAAAAATAAATAAATCTTTAAAAAAAAAAAAAAGTGAAGACACAGCTTCAGAGATGGTAGACAAGTACCACGGGACTAGTTATCCTTAGTTCTGGGTTTGTACTGTTACACGAAGACAGTGCCCCTCCCATCTGTTTTGTTGAATTCTGCTGGTTTAACAGCACAGATGGGATAGCTGCTAAGCCTTATCTAGTCACCTCAGCAGAACAAGGAGCTCCAATTACCTGTGCAGCACAACCTGTACGGTTTGTGGCTGCAGCATTTCTGAGAATCAAGGAGGGAAAGAGACAGGAAGTAGGGATTTGCCTTTTATAAACTTAGTATCTATGATTATAGCACAAATCTTTACAATCTTAACATCCAATAAAATACTCGAGTATAACAGGTATTGTTTGATTGATAATTGACTAAATCAATGTGCATATTTATTAGAACCCAAATCTGAAAATTCTGAGCTAAAAATTATGGTTAAAAATTTAAAGCAAAGTTGTTCTATACATCTAAGTATAGATTGATCATGAAATCTGTTCTCGTTATTAGTCGTGAACTGTCAGTTTCTCATAATTGTGTTCCTGATTCATTTTTTGAAATTGCTGCACCACCAAAAGCATTCCTTTACCATCAAAACAAACAAACAAACCCAAAAAACCCCAACCCTCAACTAACTGTTAGATGATAGTTCTTTTGGCACTTTAAGGTTACAACCCTAGGACATTTATTCTAAGCACAAAACCTAGAGATCTTGTATTTCCAAGAAGTTTTTAATTACACCATCATGAATGAGACCCCTCCTCTTCTGTACATCCCAGGGAAAGGCCTACAATCTCTGGGAACCAAGAAGACACTGCCTATAATCAGCAACTACCCATGAACACTTGAGTTTTAGTATGTTTTAAGGTTGAAGACATGATGCTTTATAGCAGGATACTTAGAGTAAACAACATAAAGTACAACATCCTTTTATCTGTACTGTTTTGCTTTCATTACCCAAGGCCAACTATCATCTGATACTACACAGAAAAGTTCCAGAAATAAACATGATTCTGAGAAGTGTGATGTAATTCTGTACAGTTACACTGGGATGTGAACCACACCTCTGTCCCAGTATACATACAGGCTGCATATGCTGCCCACTCCTTAGTAACTTTACAGATGTCTGTTATCATTGGATCAACTGAAATCTAACAGAGTTTGTGTTCAAGAAATGCTTATTCTACTTAGTGGCTCTATTTAGTAGCTTATGGTATACCTAGAAGCTGTAATCACTTGTTTTAACTGAAAAGTTTCAACGTAGTAAGAACAGAAAAGATACTGTATGTAGAGGTTTACTAAGAGCTACTGGTATGATTGTTAATCTTACTGTTCAGAATATATAAACTATTGCAGGTATGGATATGGAAGAAAAACTGATGTAAGTAAGGTTTAGTACTATCTGTGATTTTAGGCAGTGAATGGGGAACTGCAAGATATCTTCCTCAGACAACGGACTACAAATGTATTAGACTTTCCCACTTGAAAGTTTTCCATGTTCCATCTTTTTGAGCTTCCCCACAGCATTAATACTGCTATAGTTTTAAGTTTTTGGTTAACATTTTTTATTAGTTTAGAGCTTTATTTTCTTTGGTAAGTGGCAAATTCCACAGTTTATATTAAGGCATTGGGAAGAAGCAAGTTATTTACCAGATAACCTACTTTACTTTTCTTCTACCTAAGGAACATTCTATAGTTTATGCAACAAGAGTTTTACTATTTTCTTTTGGAATTGCTACTTTTAGGGTAGCCTGTGCCCCTGTATTTCCCCACTAATCTCTGGTAGCTCTGAGACGTCACTACTCACAACTTTATTAGTTTCACAGAAGACACTTCCCTCACCCTATGCCCTGCCTCTGTTTTGATTTTTGAGTCTTGCTAGTGTAGTTTAGGCCAGCTCCTTGATCTTGGGTTCACAGGCACACACACACACTGCCATCCCCAGTTTGATCCTGGGATTACAGGCCCGCGCGCACACGCACACGCACACGCACACGCACACGCACACGCACACACACACACACACACACACACACACACACACACGGCCATCCCCAGTTTGCTAATGGAAGTAGCTAACTCTTAGATGCTTTATTGGAACTTGTGGAAAACCACAAATGACCAATTATATGTTGTTACACTGATAATAAAAATTTACATAAAGTATGCAAGGACTTGGAAAATTTTTTTCTCTGGATGGGTTCTTAAACTACTACTATGTTTTGGGTGGGCGAAGTTGTCTATTTTTCTCTGCTATTTAAATTATTTTTTAATATACAAACAGGTAATTGATTTTAGTTCAATATGCTAACAAAAGTTTATTCCAACATTTGATAGGCTAAGGCAGGACTACTGCATATAAAAGACCAATCTGGGCTAATATAGCAAGATACTAGATGCACCAATGCAAAACAACAAGAAAAACATCAACCAACAAATAGGAGTATTTTAAAAACAGTACCATCACTAAAATCAGACATTATGACTATTTTGGGGTTATTGTATTTTAAAAGCTTAAGTTTGAAACATTACCAGAGCTGTTTCATGTGTTTGAGGATGTTTGAAATTCACCATTTCCAGAGAAAGATGTTTTTTGATTCTTGTAACATCAGCTTCCCGTGCAGCTTGCAGCAATGAATGGCCTTTGAATTCATCTAAACAAAGAAACATTTACATCTACATGAAACTTATCATAGTCATAAAGCTTCCCTTGAGCAATACTAATATTTTTGTAATTATTTTCAAAGAATCTCCAAATAGCCAGATTAAGTCTCAAAATTAATATCATTACAATAATTAATAACAGACACAATGGCATTCTAGTTCCCCACAATTCATTCTCAAGTATACATAAGCTTAGGCCATGGCAGATCCATGGTCTGTTGATGTTTTCTAATTGGATGAGAGACATCAACATTGTTAAAATCTATCCCTAGAGTGTTCTGAGACATTACAAACGGCGAGCATAGCCCCATTAGCATACAGTGGGGTTAGAAGACAGCCTTGCTTATACCTATCAGATAACTGAAGATCACACACATTGGCTTGTCAACTTTTCCACAGAATGAATGTAGTTCCTAAGTTTCTCTTTTACTTATCTGACTGCAAAATCACTAATTATCATTTACTGCTTTAGAATAATTTTAGATCACACTGCTCATTTATATGTAATAATGCTACATCTGTGGGGTGCTGGTGGCACATGCCTTTAATCCCAGCACTTGGGAGGCAGAGGTAGGCGGATTTCTGAGTTCAAGGCCAGCCTGGTCTACAAAGTGAGTTTCCAGGACAGCCAGGACAGCCAGGGCTATACAGAGAAAGCCTGTCTCAAAAAACAAACAAACAAACAAACAAACAAAATACTACATCTGAACCAAGTGCTTATTTCTTACTGTATTTACTTTATTTTTTTATTTAATTTTTTTGTTTTGTTTTTTTGAGACACGGTTTCTCTGGATAGTCCTGGCTGTCCTGGAATTCACTTTGTAGACCAGGCTGGCCTCGAACTCAGAAATCTGCCTGCCTCTGCCTCCCAAGTGCTGGAATTAAAGGCATGCGCCACCATTGCCCTGTATTTACTTTAGCTACAAAGAAAAACCACAGAATTTGGTCAAAGTAGTGAACAATATTGTAACAGACTGTATTTACAAGACCACAAACAACTCTCAAACAGTAACTAGAAAGTTCAAAATATATGAGTGAAATCCAAGTGCTATAATCTAAGTTCTTAAACTGAAAAAACTAGCACAAATATATTTTTACACAGTATTCAAATCATTAATATTAAAAAGAAACAGACAACCATCCATAGAGAACATAGTTTACTCTTTAAACATTTCCAAAAGTAAAACTGGGAAGGAAAAAAAGCTGAGTCATGTATCTTAGCTGAGTATCAAACTTTTTCTTTTCTTTTAAAGATTTATTTATTTATATGAGTAACCTGTAGCTGTCTTCAGACACACCAGAAGAGTGCATCAGATTCCATTACAGATGGTTGTGAGCCACCACGTAGTTGATGGGAATTAAACTTAGGACCTCGGGAAGAGCAGTCAGTGCTGTTAACTGCTGAGCCATCTCTCCAGCCCTCAAACTTTTTCAAGACAGGATCTTACTACGCAGCCCGGGCTGCCCTTGAGCTGAGATTCATCTGACCACCACACTCATCTTGTGCATCACTTTCATACTTACACGATAACCTTTCCTTTAGCTGTGCGGTGGGGGCCAGGTCTATAGCACTTTTGTTGTGACAGTTGAGTAGGGTTGGATCTGCCCCGTAACTTAGGAGAAGAGAACACACTTCAACCCTGTTCTTAGAAGCTGCCTCATGGAGAGGAGTGAACTGCCACAAGTCCATTGCATTGACACAGGCACCGTGCTGGGGAAGAAAAGACGTACAGTCACTGTTCAGCACTTAAGGGAATTGAGACTTATTAACACTGTGTAGTCCAACAACAGGCAGGCTGAAAGGAGTATTCTGCAAAAACCTATCTCTTGGGAGGTGTAATTTAAAAACAGTTCAACAGGGTTTCTCCATATAGCACTGGCTGTCCTGGAACTCACTCTGTAGACCAGGCTGGCCTCAAACTCAGAAATCTGCCTGCCTCTGCCTCCCAAGTGCTGGGATTAAACGTGTGTACCACCACCGCCCGGCTCATTGGGAATTTTTGCCCCATTCTATTAGTACCATATTTATGTGTTCCTGAATTTTATAAAAATGCAATACAGTAGGACAGTTCACATTCAGCTTCTTTCACATATCCATGTCCCCAAGGCTCACACTGTATGACTAGTTTGTACTTCTGAGAAACTTTTCATTACACTGTAATTTCCTTAGCTGTAACTAGACAACTGGACTGTTCCTAGGAGAGGGAACGACAAGCCTAAGGCAGGAGGGAGAAAGAAGAACCCTGAAATAAGAAGATTCCTTCATGTGACTTACACTTCCATTAGTACAGAATTAAATTAAGATATATTTAGGCAACTTAAAAATTCCAGTTTGTTTGTTTGGAAGAGGAGAGGGTAAATTAACCCCAGCCATCTCTCTAGCCCCCAAACTCTAGAATATTTTTTTAAAAAATTATTTATTTTATGTATATAAGTACACTACAGCTATTCGGATGGTGGTGAGCTATCATGTGGTTGCTAGGAACTGAACTCAGGACCTCTGTTCACTCCGGCCCTGCTCACTTTGGCCCCAAAAATTTATTTATTACTATATGTAAGTATACTGTAGCTGTCTTTAGACACACCAGAAGAGGGCATTAGATTTCATTAGGGATGGTTGTGAGCCACCATGTGGTTGCTGGGATTTGAACTCAGGACCTTCGGAAGATTAATCAGTGCTCTTTCTAGCTGAGCCATCTCACCAGCCACAAACTCTAGAATTTTTAAATCCTGAATGAAGTATACATCACATCTTTCGAAGTATTTTTGTGAACTTAGGTTTTCTTTGCTGATTAGATATTGGCTATATTAGCACAAATATATTTTTACACAGTATCTCAATTATTAGCTATACTAAAAAGAAACATATATATTAGGTTATATTAGATATACATTAGATTAACTATATATATTATATTGACTATATTAGATATTGATAATATGGCTTCAACTGAAGCTTACTCACATTTATTTTTATAATCTTCATGTTAACCTGTCAATTTTTTAGATATCCCTTCTAATTTTTTTATGTTCAGAATTTTACTATAAATAACTTACAAATAAAAACATTATTCAGTGGGATTAGCCAGACCCAGACTCATATAGTCTCAGCGATCGATATGGTTAGACTACCTTTTCTGAAGCTAGAGCTTTACGTTGGACTTTATACTTTCACCATCAATTATATTTTTATATATGTAACTGCCCCTTCCACACACATAAAGAAAAATGAACAGAATTAAAAACAGAAAAACAATTTGCTTTATGTCCTCTAATTCTGTGTCAAATCAACATTAAAATCTGGATCACAATAAAGTTACAGACAGAACATTCTGGAGTCTATTAGACTTTCTGACATTTCCTCCCAAG
>NW_022196904.1:167850226-167862326 GCF_008632895.1 Mastomys coucha | reverse complement strand
AGAAAAGCAGTCAACACTTGGTAGAGCTGTTTAATTATGAATCTAACAGAATTTCCCCCTCCTTGGATCCTACTACTTGCTTTCTTGAACTTAGAGGCTATGAAGATCAAAGGTGAGAAAAATGTCTTGCTATTCTTCAAGAAATATTTATTTATTTTACAAGTCAGAAGACAACTTGGAGTTAGTTTTCCTTAGCCATGTGGAGCCTGGAAGGTGAACTGAGGTCATCAGGCAGCAGGCTCCACACACCCAGACTTTGTCAGCCCTCCTTGCTATCTCTGTGCTTGCTGGTGTCATACTCCCTCAATTAACTCAGGGATGTGATTGTTGCCATCTGTTCCTAGGTATAGTGAGTGTTTTGGTCATGAAATGCAGTTACTGAATGAATGTCTCCTAGCCACTCTTAAGCAAGGAATGTCAATCTGATGTTTGCCCAGGATCTTTGTACATATTTTCAATCTTATTCTAGTAAGTCCTTGCTTCTTCACCTCAGATAACAGCCACAGGCCCTTTTGGTTTGGGGGATGGGGTTTCTCGGTATAGCCCTGGCTGTACTGAAACCAACTTTGAATATCATGCTTGGCTTGAGCTCAGAGATCCACTTGCCTTTGCCTCTCAAGTGCCGGGGTTAATGCTGTGCACCACTATACCCAGCTTAGACACATCTTTAGTATGGCCTCATTAGTGCTACTGCTTTATATTTAATATTGTATAATATCAAAAAAATCCAAAAGAAGGAAAATGCTAGCTTATCAATAATCTGTGTTATGATTATAACTATCCTACTTTCTACCTAGCACTCAGAATAACGAATAAGCTAGACACTCTATACATTTCAAATCATTTTATGTAATTACAGGAATTAATAAGGCACAAAAGAACTAACCTTGACCAGAAGCTCAGTTACTTCATAATGACCGTAAGAGCAGGCATTGTGTAATGGTACCAGATCACTACGAGGGCAATGAGAAGAGAAGGCCTGTTATTAGAGTCCCTAAGTCTAGGGCAGTCTGCAAATTGTAATTACGGACTCTCTTTCAAACCCGAATTTCTTTTCTTCCCATTACTACTGGTTACTTATTTAGGCCAATATAATGTTACTCTACTCTATACTTCTGAAACAACCTTTAAACCAATTTATTCTCTAAGTTGTAGCCAAACATTAGAAAATAAATCCTTTCTAAGTACTTTTGTTTTCATACTATTATTCTTCCTTGCTTTGAAGAGGTGTTCTAACTTTTTAATTCTTCTCATTGTGCATGCTTGGCTAGTCTGGAGCTCACTATGTAGACCAGGATGATCTTAACTCAGACGTCTACCTACTTCTCCGTCTGCCTAGTGCTGGGATTAAAGGTGTGCCTGGTTCTAAATTAATATGACACACACAAGTATCTGAGCTTCTCTCTGGTCTTACAATTCCATGTGTATTCCTAGGTATAGACTTCCTTCTCTTGTTTGGCCTGGCTCATATTTATATGTTTTCCAGATTTATTCTAGTCAGGTCGTCTTTGAAACATCTTTTGAGACTCTGTAAGGTAAATGCTATAGTCCTCAGTAAACTGAAACCAATTTTTTCCCCCAGACAGGGTTTCTTTGTGTAGTTCTGGCTGTCCTGGAACTCACTCTGTAGACCAGGCTGGCCTCAAACTTAGGAATCCGCCTGCCTCGGCCTCTCAAGTGCTGGGATTAAAGGCGTGCGCCACCACTGTCTGGCTATTTCATGTGAATCATCTGCTTTATCCAATTTAGTTTGGTGTGTATGTCTGTGTGTGTCATGCTAAGTATCTGACCACTAAACTACAATCCCTTCCTTTCATAAGAGGCGAGTAGGGAGGGATATGACTATCTTACTAAGATGTCCAGGCTGGCCTCAACTTGTGATCTCCCTCCAGGATCTGGGATTTTAAGCCTGTGTCAAAGTCAACTTAGTTACTACATCTTAAACGTACTATTTATAATTTCCTATAGAATGGTGTTCCCGAAACTCTGCTGTTTGCTCGTTTACTTTTTGAGTCTAGGTTCCATATAGCCCAAAACTGCTATGTAGTTGAAGATGCCCTTGAACTCCTAAGACTTCCAACTATACATACCCAAGTTATGGGATTACAGGCATGTAATATAACACCCTGCCCTGAACTTCCCTTTCTTGAAGTGAACACTGCCTTAAATTCAAGCATACACCCTTCTAAAGGATTTTTCAATGATTCCACCCATCAACCACTTATCAATCATATTTATGAGGCATATTTCACGAGCTATGTATTGTTATTGTACGAGTGGTAGGCCTACCGCATTATAATTCCTTATGGCTCTCCGAACAACCTGCATGTTACAAAAGCTCAATAAACATAAACAATTTAAATAGGAACAGAAAAATGCTTTATAAAGATATAGTGTACTACAAGGACCCTAACAAGTCCTGACATGTTCAAAGCTTACCCTTTATCTTTAGCATGGACATCAGCTCCATGTTGCAGTAACAGTTGTACAATTTTTACTCTGTTGTATCCTGCTGCCAAATGCAATGGAGTTGACTGAAACAGTAACCATAAATTAATGAAATTCACATAATAGCCATATAAAATGTCTGAAAAGGTAAAAACCCAAACATAAAACAAGAAAATCTAACCATGAGTTCATTGTCAGTAAACAATCAATTTGGTTTTATAAGATTAACATATATAGAAAACATAAAGAAAACACCAGAACTCTCTTTGTTTCAACTTATACATTCCCATTACCAAATTATATAAAATCAATCACAAAAGCAATACCTTTCTGCCATCACTTGCATGGCAGTTGACATTCAATGGTGTAAGCAGAGCCATCATTTTTTCCTCGTTGCCACTCCTAGAAACGCATTGAAAAAAACCTATCAGTAGTTTATACTATGTATTGTGACCATCAGTACAAAGTCTTCTCTTAAAGTATGCTTATGGCATTTTTTAGATGAGGTCTGCTACATTCTGTAGCACAGATTGTTTTGGAACTCTCTATGTAGCCCAAGCTATCCTGAACTCATAGTAGGCTTACTGCCTCTGCCTCTCAGTGTGGGCCCTACAAGTGAAATCTGTTTTCTTTTTATTCTTTTTAAGTATAAGTGTGTGTGTGATAAGATCAGAAGTATCAGATACTCCACGAACTGAAGTTAAGAATTGTGTGTGTGTGTGTGTATGAGAGAGAGAGAGAGAGAGAGAGAGAGAGAGAGAGAGAGAGAGAGAGAGAGAGAGAGAGAGAGAGAGAAAGAGAGAGAGAGAGAGAGGAAGAAGGAGAGGGAGAGGAAGAAGAGGAGGGAGGGAGGGAGGGAGATAGATCAGAAATATCAGATGCCCCAGGAACTGAGGTTAAGAATTGTTTTAAGCTTTCTGATGAATTCTGGGAACTAAACTTGTGTCCTTTGCAAGTGCTTCTAACTACTGAGTCACCTCTCCACACCCTCACAGAGATCCACCTGCCTTTGCCTTCAGAATGGTGGGATTAAAGGTGTGCACTACTATGTCTAGCAAGAATTTGTTTTTTGGGTTTTTTTACAGATTTATTTTTTTATGTGTATGAGTACGCTGTCTATGTGCACACATGTACATGCATCCTTGGAACCCAAGGTTATAGGAACCACTGGAACAAGAGTTACAATGGTTGTGAGCTGATGTATGAGTGCTGGGAACAAACCCAGGTCCTCTGCATTAAGTGCTCCTACTCACTGAGCCATCACTTGGTCCTCTCACTGTCCAATTTTCATGGCACATACATGTGACAGCAGTACATACCTGGCACTTTCCAAGAGTTCATCTTTCTTATAGTCACCTGTGAATTGGGAAGGGGAGGATGATCAGAAACTTTCAAAAAAATTCAGTGATAGTTTTATGAGCACAGCAACTATATAAACAGTATATATAACAAAGCAAGGTCCAAAAGGAAGTACTGACAGAGTTGATGCAGAGTTAGGCTACCAGTAAACTCTCCCTTCCCCTAAAATAAGTATATTATGCTAACAAGGGGTGGGCACAATCCACCACTTCACTCAAAACCCAAATGAGAAAGCGCAACTCAACAGTGTAATAGGAGAAAACTTGCCTGTACACATGAACTCTGGGTTCAATTCCCAGCACCAATTCAAACCCAATTCAAACCAAACCAATCAAATAAAACCCCCACCACACACCATAACCTCACATAGCTTAAAACTACTCTATAATAAGTGTTTTAAAAGATTAGTTATATAATACTTTACGGGGATAGTTTTATATTTACAAATGAATACAAGCAACTATAAAAAAAAATCAATAAAATTTAAGTTAATATAAAGATTTTCTAAAAGAATATTCAACCTGAAGACTACACTGAATTTATATTGACTACTCAAGGCAAAGAATAGCAGAATAGTAAAGAAGAAAACAAATAAGAGGATTGACAATTACAATGACAAAACACTCTCCAGAAGTCTTCAGGGACTAGTCTAAATTTTCTTAGCAATGCCAGAAGAAGTATCACAAAGCGTAAGCACAAAAGCTCACAGTAGGCCCTCAGGCCTTCGCCTTTTAGATCAGATATAATTCTAATAGTACCCAACAGGTAAGAATCCAATAAATATGGCTGGAAGGATGGCTCAACGGTTAAGAATGCTTTCTGCTGTTGTAGAAGACTCAAGTTTGGTTTTGGGCACCCAGTAAATGGCATCTCACAACGGTCTATAACATAGTTCCCAGGGCTCTCACACCCACTCTGATCTCCTTAGGCACTGCACACACATGTGGACATATATATTCATTCTTTATCTCTCACAATTAAATAAGACCACATGAGATAGGTACAGTTCACACCAAGCCTGCTATCTAACCAGATCTGCACTCATGTCAACAGATTCCAAGGAAATGCCTTACAGCTCTAAGAATCATACCCACGGCACTGAAAAGTGCCCCAAATCTCGTTCTAAAATGACTGGAAAAAAACTAGTGGTTTTTGAAAGAGTTCCATTAAGAAAAAAAATCATTACACTAAAAACAAAATAGTATATAAAGGGGTATATATTAACTGTCTAAAAAACTTGGGAGTATTTTAAAAATATTCTGAATACCTGAAGCAACATATAATTATCATACCCTGCCCACCAACACAATGGCAAATTAAAAAAAATATATATATGAAAGAAAAAAAAAAAGCTTTATCTTTTTTGGGGGGTGGTAGTAAAGAATTACTTATATATATATATATTTTTGTATACAAGGTACAGTATAGCTGTCTTCAGACACACCAGAAGAGGGCATCTGATTCCATTACAAATAGATGGTTGTGAGCCACCATGTGGTTGCTGAGAATTGAACTCAGGACCTTTGGAAGAGCAGTCAGTGCTCTTAACCACTGAGCCATCTCTCCGGCACAAAGTTTTATCTTTTTTAGGCAAGATTCAAATTCAACTGTTGAGAGATAACAAAATAGTAAGTGAACAGATAACTGTTTAAAAATTCTACCTGAGGTCATTAACCGCAAGGGGCATCGTCTACCTAGCCCATCTACGGATTTTCATTCTTCCTGACTTACCAGTCAGCACAGCTTTGGCGGATGGGTCTGCTAAATCCAATGCTGTCCTTCCATCTGTATTTCGGATGGTTGGCTCAGCTCCATGCTGTAAAAGCACTACAAAAACAGTAGCACTACTTTTAAAATGGTGATCACAGCAATCTGAGTTAATAAAGCAGTTTCTTAATAGCCCTGGCACAGGAACCAGTGGCTGAAGGCATCCTGAAAAGTAAAGTGATGCTAAGGATGACCTCAAAACCCTATCTGTCAGGCTCAGGAAAATAATCACCAAGTATATAAACTCTCCACGGCTTTCGCACACAGCTCCCTGCCACTGACCAAGCTGCTGAGCGAGTCCCACCTCACTCGCTAGGTCCACGTGTTCTAAGTGACGGCTAAGTTTCCACTAAATGCTTCTTGACTGGGTTGTCTTAGCCAGGTTATTGTCTTATCTTCTTACTTACTAGTCTTCCTAACTCATCCACCCTACCTAATCTGTATCAACATTACTCTAAGCTGGATGTGGTCAATCAGGCCTGTAACTTCAACTTCTTTGGAAGTTGGAGGCAGAAGAATGGAGAGGTTAAGGCTGGTCTGGGAGACTTATATATTCCTAAATAGTAACAATAAAACCTTCAAACCACAACTGGAGTTCTTCATAAAGTCCCTTCCTGCTTTCCTAACCTTTTTCCAGTACAAAGATCCCAGAAAGGGGGCTGGCAAAATGGCTCAGCAGGTTAAGAGCACTGATTGCTCTTCCGAAGGTCATGAGTTCAAATCCCAGCAACCACATGGTGGCTCACAACCACCCATAATGAGATCTGACGCCCTCTTTTGGTGCATCTGAAGACAGCTACAGTGTACTTATTTATAATAATAAATAAAATCTTTAAAAAAAAAAAAAATCCCAGAAAGTTGAGCCTTGAGGCCTGAATCTGGCTAATTATTCTAATTAGGTTTTTGTTACTGGGATAAAACCAAGACCAAAAGAAACTTGGTCTTTGGAAGAAAGGGTTTATTGGGCTTACAGGTTACATTCTATCATCAAGAGAAGCTAAGGCAGGAACCTGGAAGCAGAAACCTAAGGACAAGAACTGAAGCAGAGACAATGAAGGAATACTTACGTACTGTCTTGCTTAGCTACTTTTCTTACAAAGCCCAGACTCACCTGCCTAGGAAGGTACTGCCCATAGTGGACTGCCTGCCTACATTAACTAACAATCAGGCCAATATAATGTAGGCAATCTCAACTGGGGTTGAGTCTTGCCAGGTGACAAAAATTAACCAGCATATTAACTTACACCATTAGTCATTATCCTCCAATAATACTCAATGCTCATTCTACCATGCCTTTACTTGGTTCGTCTATCAATCAATCCATCCATCCATCTATCTATCTATCTTGGTGACAGGGTTTCTCTATATAGCTCTGGCTGACCCTAACTCAGATCCACCAGTCTCTGCTTCCCAAGTGCTGAAAATAAAGACCCCCCCCCATGCTCAGTTGCTTCTTTATGTACCTTATCTTTCAAGAGAACACAGGTTTCTAGAGAATGATTTTTTTCTCCTATTTCTCAGAATTTTAAGATTTTAAAAACAGACACTTAATAAAATGGTTAAATTGAGGGCTACAGAAAAAAGTTAGAATAAATCATAAACATTTAAATCTAAGTTCAGCCTGGTAGAAAGATGACACTAACATCTTAATTTAGATTCAGAATAGTTACAATTTCTAGAAATCCTTAGAAAGAAATAATGGCTTACCAATGCAAACATCAATTTTTCCTTTAATTGCAGCTTCATGGAGAGGGGTATAATTCCAGTTATCCCGAGCATTTGGGTCTGCACCATGTTGCAAAAGAAGATTGACTACTTCAGCATGACCAAAAGAGCATGCGTTATGAAGAGGAATAAGACCCCCATCATCACGTGCTTGCACATTTGCACCATTCTGAAGCAGATATTCAACTACATCCTTCCGTCCAAAACCTACAAGAGAAAATTTACAAGGAAAAATGACAAGTCATGCTAAAGTGTTTTAGAATGGAAAATAACATGTTTAACAATTCAAGAACTGTTGAAAAGGTAACCTGAAATATATACAACTAACTTTAATGTTTCAGCTAAAGGTCTTCCCTCTGAGTAGCTTAGTGTTAGGGTCTTAGGTGCTGCTGCTACTAACATCAGAGAAACTTACAAAGGGGGCCAAAATCCCAAATGATTCCAAACTACATGACATTTCTAACTGTAAATACCAATCTCTGCATATTTAGTGTGCACACATTTTCAGACACTTCATATGAGTATGTAACAAGTAATGTAAATGAATACCCAATAAAGCAGTGACAGACTTAAGTGTTGTAGAATCCCTTTCTGCTCCAGCAAGAGACCAGGACACACAACAAAGCAAGACAAGCTTACAGCTTGTACTTTTTTTATGTGTAAGACAAAGGGGAAATGTATGTCTTTATTTTGCTATTTGCACAACAAAAACCTCTTTCTAGGTAGGGGTCCTTCTTTAGATAGGTTCTAGTCTGCTCAAACACCCCCACAAACCAAATGAAGCCAAAAGTCTGGGAAGAATTATTCTGTTTTGCAGATTTAGTGCCAATGAAATACTATTTCTTATAATCCTCATACTATTAATACTCAATACCTTTAAAAATTATTTGTAAAATAAAAGGATTTGGGACATATATTAAAGCAGGTGAGGAAGTCTGAATGTATGTGTGAGATGTATGTGCGTGTCAAGACAGAGAGAAAAACTTAAACTCCTCTCCATAATAAAATTTCTTCATAATATTCTCAGAATCATCAAGTATGAATGTAATCCTTTTAAGATGGATATAGATAAAAAGAATGGCAGGGCTGGGCAGTGGCGGAGCATGCCTTTGATCCCAGCACTTGGGAGGCAGAGGCAGGTGGATTACTGAGTTTGAGGCCAGCCTGGTCTACAGAGTGAGTTCCAGGACAGCCAGGGATACACAGAGAAACTCTGTCTTGAAAAACAAAAACAAAAACAAACAAAGAATGGCACTGTCTTTCCAGGTTGATAGGAAACTGACTGCAAATGAAAGAAACTGTGCTGAGGAGGTTAGCTGTTTATTTGGGGGGTCGGGAGAGGCAAGGGGCGGGGAGAAGGTGGAGGGAGTTTTCCAGTATTTTTTTTTGTGGGGAAGATGGGTATTGTGTGTGTCTTCTTGAGCACACCCACCCCTCCACACATGAGCACACACATCTCCACAATCAAACACATACATATACACGTGTGCGCACACACGCCATGCATGGAGTTAAGGACACTGGATGCCCTGTCCTGCCACTCTCACTCGTTATTTCCCTAAACTAAGCCAGTGACCAGCCAGTCCCGGCCATCCTCCTCTGCTCCCCTACTCAGTGTTGTGCCTGCCTGTTTGTCCACCCCCCCCCCTTTTCCAAGACAGGGTTTCTATGTGTAGCCCTAGCTGTCCTGGAATTCACTCTGTAGACCAGGCTGGCCTCGAACTCAGGAATCTGCTTGCCTCTGCCTCCCAAGTGCTGGGACTAAAGGAGTTTGCCACCATCACCTAGCTGTTTGTTCCTCTTTTTAAACTTGAGTGCTGGGATCTAAACTTTAGTTCTCTCATGCTTGCATAGCAAGTGCTTCTACCACTGAGTCATCTATCTCCCTAGCCTCCCCCAACTTCTTTGGTTTTTATAGCCCAGGCTATCCTTGACTTTGCTATGTAAAGTCAACCATGTAACCAAATATGACCTTAAACTTCTTGTTTGCTCTTGTTCCTTCCAAGTGTACCACCATGCCCTGTTTGTGACATGGCATGGTGAGAATCAAACCCAGGCTTCCTAAATGCTAGGGAACTCAGCCACAGTCTCAGTCTTTTCTTTGTAGCTAGATCTCTCCTCTCTCAACAACACAACTTGAAGAAAACATGCTGTTTAAGAAGAAACCAAAAGTATCTGTTTTTAGAGACAAAAGAGCAAATCCTTCATGACAGCCAGTATATACACCAACTAAGAACCAGAGGGCAGTTTGAAAAGATCTACATGGCTCACAAGGCAGCTTATAGTCTGTCCTACAGACCTGTGCTTTTCTTTTAGATTCCTTCCTTCCTTCCTTCCTTCCTTGTATGTGAATACACTGTCGCTGTCTTCAGACATGTCAGATCCTCATTACAGATGATTGTGAGCCACCATGTGGTTGCTGGGAATTGAACTCAGGACCTCCGGAAGAGCAGTCACTGCTCTTAACTGCTGAGCCATCTCTCCAGCCAGACTTGTACTTTTCAGACAGCAGATTTCAGTGAAATCTTATCTTGTGAGTCCAGTAACTTTTGCCACCATTACTGTCAAATGCCCAATGGTGGCACATAGCTGGCACTCTTTCATAAACTCCAAAGAAAATATTGTATATTTGAGCCACCTGAGAAAGTCTGAACAGTATTGCTATAGCATATCACTAGCACTGAAGGTTGATCAGGACAATCACTTTGGTGGTATGTAATAAATGGAAAGACTCCAGAGACAGTAGACAGCCAGTCAAGATTTGCCATGGCGACTGTCCCAATCACATGACATGAGCTGAGTGCCCACAGTAAGACAGGGGAAGTGGTTAAGCTAAGTTGCATTCACACACTATGAGGCTTTCTTTCCTCCCATTCCTTTCCCAGCCTCCCACATATTCTTTTGAGATACAGAATAAAACAGGGTTTGTGTGGTATGCTGGCTAGTTGGTTTTGTTGTTGCTGTTTTGTCACCTTGACAAAAGCTAGAATCATCTGAAAGGAGGAAACCTTCAACAGAGGAATTGCCTCAGTACGATCTGGCTGTAGGCACTTGTAGGGCAGATTCTCAGTGATTGATGTGGGAGGGCTCAGCCCAATGGAGGTAGTACCACTTGCCTGATCTCAAGGTTCTGGGTGCTCTAACAAAGCAAGCTGAGCAAACCAGTAAGCTCACTTCTTCAGTTCCTGCCTCCAGATTCCTGCTGTTTGAATTTCTGTCCTGACTCTTCAGTAATCAACTGTGATGTGGAAGTGTAAACAAAATAAACCCTTTCCTTCCCAAATTGCTTTTGGTCATGGTGTTTTATCACAGTTATAACCCTAACTGAAACAGCAGGGAAGATTTGGTTCTGGAAATGCTTAATTAGAAGTGCTCATGGGATAAATAATGCCCAGTAAGTAGTAGGTTCTGTGGATCCTAAACTCAGGAAACTGGTCCAAGCTGGAGATAGTTATTCTGGAGTACTAGCTATGAAGCCAGACATGAATATTAATGAAGCTAATTAGAGACACTGATATTCTGTTATATTGTGGGAAGTATATCTAAGTCCTTTCTTGCTTTCTCAAGACCTTTGCTCTCCCTGTCCTCTTATCAATCTCTACCATTTATCTCTCTTAGAGAATTCCCTAGAGTTCATCCAAACTCACTTCCTCCACTCGTAGAAAGTCTTTCTCCAGAACTCATTCTCAGCTCTGCTCCTGCATAACCCATCGGTAAGGTTTATCTCTTCCTCTTTTCTCAAATCCAGCCAGCTTCTGCTTCTTTCTTACAGTTGCTTTAGACAAGGTCACTTACAATGGCCACATTCCCAAGTCCAAAGGGCACTGTATTTGACTAGACATGCCAGCAACACGCAACAGCTCACTGCTCCTTCCTGCTGGAAATACTTTCTCCAAAGAGTCTGAGGAGCCGTTCCTGGTTTTTCGAGACAGGGTTTCTCTGTGTAGCCCTGACTGTCCTGGAGCTCACTCTATAGACCAGGCTGGCTTCGAACTCAGAAATCCACATGACTCTGCCTCCCAAGTGTTGGGATTAAAGGCGAGCACCACTACTGCCCAGGCCATTTAAACATTTAACAAATTGTAAGAAAATATCAACTATGTTAGATAATTTTCTGGTATATATCATAAACCAGTAAGTAAACTAAATCTCTGCTTAAAATATATTTTATATGTGTGTGTGTGTATATATATATATATATCATGTACATATAAAAGCCCATGGAAAAGCATTAGATCTCTATAGTTGGACTTATTTCTGGTTGTGAGCCACCTCATGGGTTCTCTCAAAGAATATCAAGTGTTCTTAACTGTAAAACCATCTCTCTAGCTCAACAAATTTCTGCTTTTGAGGAATTTCTTTTTTATAGATATGGGGAATAAACATAAAAAATAAGAATGCCAAGGGGTAATGAATGAAAACAGAGCAGGATGGGTAGTGCTTAAAGTAAGAATGTAGGAGAAGGCTGTAAAGTTAAATATGGCTGTCTCTGAAGCTATCACTAAGATGTTGACAAAGACTCAGACACTGTAACAGTGAGTGCAGCAGTGAGACAAGAGTAAAATAATAGGAGGTAGAGTAGCAAGGAAGGACAGATAAAAAACACCAGGTGCACTTGGGAGGCAGAGGCAGGTGGGTCTCTGTGAGTTTGTGACCAGCCTAGACTACAGAGCGAGTTCCAGGCCAGCCAAAGCTTCACAGAGAAACCCTGTCTTGAAAAACCAAACCAAACCCAAAGAAACAAAAAGATACCAGGTGAAGACTTGAAGACCACACAAGTCTGATCTAAAAAAAAAAAAAA